>NC_135338.1:5116470-5423839 GCF_023851605.1 Tamandua tetradactyla
ATAGAACATCTCAGCAAAGAAACAGAAGATAAGAAACAAAGCCAAATGGATATTTTAAATTAAAAAATGCAAAAACCTAAATAAACTGAATGCGTGAGCTCAAAAGGAGAATGGAAAGGACAGAGGAAAGAATCAATGAATGTGGAGATAGAACAATAAAGATTACCCAATATGAATAACAGAGCAAATACATACTGAAAAAAAAAAAAAAAGTGAACAGAGTCTCACCTTACCAATAGAGACCATATCCTGGATTCCTGGGACCTTAACAAAAGATTTAACATTAGTATCTCTTTCCCTAGAAGGAAAGGAGAAGCAGAATAGGGCTGAATAAGTATTTGAAGAACTAATGGCTGAAAATTTCCCCAAATTTGGTAAAAGGCATTAGCCTGCAAATCCCAAGAAAGCCCCAAACAGGACAACTCAAGAAATCCATGCCACGACACATCATAATCAAACTTCTGAAAACTAAAGACAAAAAAAATCTTGAAAGCAGCAAAAGAGAAATGAAATCTTACCTATCTCTACAAGAGAAAAACAATTCAAATGACAGTAGATTTCTCATAAGAAACCATGGAAGCCAGAAGGAAAGAGGATAATAACATCTTTTAAGTTGAGAAAGGAAAGAAAGATCAACCCAGAATCATGCATCAAGAGAAAATACCATTCAGGAATGAAGGTGAAATTGAGAAATTCTCAGCTTATGGAAAACTAAGATAATTTTTGCCAGGAGATCTATCCTAAATAATGGGTAAAGAAAACTCTTGAAACAGAAAAAAGTGAAAAAAATATATGGAATTTTGGAATACTAGGAAAGAAGAAAGTACACTGCAAAGAGTAAGAATATGACTACACATAACAGATCTTCCTTCTTGAGTTTTCCAAATCATCTTTGATGACTGAAGCAACAATTATTGTTTGATGTAGTTCTCAGTGTAGGTAGAGAAAATATTTAAGACAATGATTTTATAAATAAGGGAAGAGAACTAGAACTAAAGGGAGGTAGGGATTCTACACCTCACTTAAACTTGTAAAATGATGACACTAAACTATAATGCTATGTATATGTAACATAACACTAGAGTAAGCACTAAATCATCTATACAAAGAGATACATTCAGAAACACTATAGATAAATCAAACTAAAATTCTACAAAATGTTCAAGGGACATGTAAAAGCAGGAAAAAGAAAACAGAGAAAAGATAACAAAGAACAAAGAGAAAAGAAAAACTGAAACGGCATACTTAAGCCTTTAAGTGTGTTAGGCTGAAGTACTCCAGAAAAACATGTTCTTAAATTTAATCTACTCCTGAGGGTGTAAACCTGTTTTAAGTAGGACCTTTTGATGAGGTTACTTCAGTGAGGGTGTATACCACCTAAATCAGTATATGTCTTAATTCTTTACTGGAGTCCTTTATATGAAAATTAAATTCAGAGAGAGAGAGAGAGAGAGAGAGAGAGAGAGAAGGCAAATCCTAAGAAGCAAGAAACTGAAATGGAATACAGAAGAGAAAGCTGATAGGAAATTCTTCCACTTCCCTGGCATCTGACTGAAGAGCTAAGAATTGCCAGCAGCCAGCCTCCAAATGCCATAGACTTTGGGGAGAAAACAATAAGAAATTATTTTATTGATGCTTTGATTTGGACATTTTCCTGGTCTCAAAACTGTGAGTGAATAAATTTCCATTGTGCAATCCTCTCCATTTCATGATATTTGCTTAAGCAGCCTAGGAAACTAAAACACATGTCAATAATTATATTAAATATAATTGCTCTACATTTGCCAATTAAGAGATAGAGATTGGTGAGTGGATTAAAAAACATGACCCATCTGTGTGTTATTCAAAAGAGACTCACTTCAAATATAATGATTTAGTATGTTGAAATAAAAAGGATGGCAAAAGATACAGCATGCAAACATTAGTAAAAAGAAAGCAAGAGTGGGTATAATAAAATCAGGAAAAGTAGACTTCAAAGTAAAGAAAATTACCAAGGACAAAAAAGGACATTATTTAATGATAAAAGGATCAATCCACCAAGAATACACGGAAATATTAAATGTGTATACCCCAAACAACACAGCTGAAAAACATAAGAAGCAAAAACTGATAGAATTGAAAAGGGAAATAAACAAATCCACATATACAACTGGAGTCTTCATTATCTCTCTTTCATCAATTGACAGAATAACTCAACAGAAAATGAACAAGGACATAGAAGAACTCAACAATACCATCAACCAACAGGCTGACGTGTACAGGGGACCTCTCTGTATTGTTTTTGCAGTTTCCTGTGTATCTATAAATAAATGTGGATTGGTGCCATGTTTACAAGGGGTGGACAGCAATGTCTTTTTTGATGTGTTAACCTGGCTGGCTACAGTCTCCAGTTATTCTATCAAACATGACTATGAGTGTTACTGTGATGATATTTTATAGACGTGATCAAAACCCCTAATTAGTTGAGTTTAAGTAATAAGATTATCCTTGATAATTTGGGTGGACTTGATTCATTCAAGTAGTTGAAAGGCCATAAAAGCGGGGCTGAGGCCTGCCAAAAAGAGAGACTTCACCTCTGCACAACAGCTTTGGACCAGGAACTTGAGTTCCAGCCTGTCCATAATCTTCCTTTCCTAATGGCCCACAACCATGTAAGCCAATTCCTTATAAACAAATCTCTTAAAATGTGCAATTCTTACTGGTTCTGCTTCTCTGGTTGAACCCTGAATAGTACAGTTTCAAAAGTAAGAGTTGAAAAGAATCATATTAATTGGGCCTTAGAAATACCATTGCTTTTTCATTTAGCATAATCATAAAAAAATTTGATTAGCATCCTTCTAAATCAGGAGTTGGCAAACTTTTTCTATAAAGTGCCAGATAGTAAAAAGTTTAGGTTTTGCAGGAAATATGCTCTCTGTTGCATTATAGCATGAAAGCAGTCATAGGCTATACATCAAAAAGTGGTTTGACTGCGTTCCATAAAATTTATTTACAGGTAACAGACCACATTTGACCCACAGCCCATAGTCTGCCAACCCATTTTCCCATTTTAGATGAATGGCTTGAACTTGATCTAAATGAATCATAAATTATTTTATCTAATTTTATTCAAACTCCTTTCTTTTTCCATTAAAACCTCATATCTGAATTGAGAATATGTATCTTTAATGCAAAATGTTCTTTTACAAATCTGCCAAAAGGGGGATAAAATGAAAACACAGCCATCTAGCCTGCTTTTTAATTCTTCGTAGTCTTTGCCTTTCCTCAGTTTCTATGATCCCACTCCAAAGAAGCCAGGGTGATAATATGCCTGTAAAGCCTTGGACAGCGTGGGGACCTGCTGTCCATGCTTTGCCATTCAATAACTGTATGACTTGCAACATGCCACATCATTCTCTGCAGCTCTTTGTGTTCATTCATAAAATCAAGGATTTAAACAGTCATTTTTAAAGTCCATTTACATCTCAAACACTTTAGCATTGCGTTGCCCTTCTACCTTCTCTGTACCCACTTTTCGTGGGTTCTTTCCCTTTTCACATTTACAAGATGGAAGTATTGAAGCCTCACTTAGATTACTTTCTCTGCTTTCACAGACAATGTTAGGTTTGCTTTTATTTTATTTATTTATTTATTTAGAACCATCAAAAATGGATATCTTAGTTAGCTTTGCTTTTGGTTTTAATTATCAAGTCTCTTCTAATTACTTCCAAATCTAAACAAATGTCAAGGAAATTTCCATATACGAATTTGGTTTCATGATTTCAACTGCCTGTTTGACATCTCCAGTCAAAAGAGGCATACTATCACATAAAACTTAGTGTGTCCAAATTAATCAATCATCTTATACCTGAAATCTGCTCTTCTTCCTATACTTCATATATCTATGATCCCTTTATTGGCTTAAGCTCAAACCTTACACACATGTATTACTCTTCTATTTCTTTGTCCTTTAAATCCAATTGGTTGTCAAGTTATGTCAATTATCCCCAGAATTTTTCACACCTTTCAGCTCTGGCTTTAAAAACTTCTTCCTTGTTCAGACCTTCATTACCTCTTTCCTAGACTATTGTAACAGCCTCCTACTGGTCTTTCCTCTCCCACTGTAACACTGTTAGATCAATTTTTTTTAATCCAGAGTTCTGAATATGTCATGATATGTCATTCCCATATTTAAAATTTTTCATTGCCCTCCCATTTATCCGTAATTTAAATTCCTCAGTCTAGTCCTCATGCTCCATTATTAGTTAATATATTTATATTTATATTCTATCACATTCCACAAAAAAAATCTGTGGCAACTTATAGGAAATATATATAATCACAGAGGAAAATACAAATCATAAATAAAGAAGATCCAGACCTATATAAGTCAGGATAGGTCAAAATGGGAATAGGGATAGATAGTTTATAAGACCCAATAGCATTTCTATTACTGAGTCATAAATTTGGCCCTGAGCCTTTAGAAAGTCAAAATGTTACATAATGCTCATTGTCAGTGAGAAGAAACATACCTTTTTCTTATGGGAACAATGTTTTCCTTACATTTATCTCTAAAAGTACTTTCTCATATGGCCCTTTCAAATGAGGACATAGATATATGGAGGATAAAATCCTGAACAACTTCATTAGAAAAAATGCAATACAAGCTTCATAAGACCATTTAAAAAATATTCTTTGATGAAAGGTGACACCTAAATAAAACCCACTGTACAAGAGTCTAGGGTATTTGTATGAATTGAGGGGAGAGTGTTTTAGATTCTTTATTCTGAGAGGAATAAGCAGGGCTAGATCAGTGATCTCAGGGCATCACAAAGTTCCTAAATAATCATGAACTATCTCTCAATTGTCTAGAAAATTGAAGGAGTCTTTTCATCTGATGGGAGCTAGGCAACATTATACAGGGAAATCTTTTATTCTTCACACATTTGTCACATACTTGCCCTGTTATATGGAAATAGGGCGCCCTGTAATGAATTTGCTTGTTATAGAATCCACATTTCTAAGTACTGTTTTCATATTCAGTCTATGTTCCATATTTTTCTTTAAACTCTACAGTAATGTTGACAGTATCATTTGTTGGTTTAACATATTTGTATTAGATATTAACAATGATATTTTTCTGGGGAATAGGAAACTGTTTTAGGCTCAAGAGGAGGGTAAAGCTCCAGGCCATAGTTTCTTCTATTCTGTCCATAAAATTGTGCTCTTTACCTTTTAAGCACTGAATTCAGAGGATGCAAATGTAAGCAGGAGCAGCCTTTTCAGACACCTCAATTTAGACAATTAAAAATTGGCCAGGGGAGAAAATTTAAAAACCCAGATCTAAAGTGAGCTTTGGTGACCTCATTTTAATAAGCTTAATGAATTTGGGTATCATATTAGTGACAGAACAATGCTCAAAATGTTTATGCCCTTGGACATTTAAATATGCAGTTTGGACCAAATGCTATAATTCATGTTAGTCAATAAAACAACTTACAATTGAGATTCCATCCAAAGCTTTCAGTTCTGGAAGATGAAATATTACAAACAACCGGTAGTTTTCTTGATTCCATACAACAATATTTCCATATATATCTAGAATGACCAGGTTGGATAAACCCTAGGTAAAAAAAAACACATACACATATATGGGCGTACATAACGTTACATTCTAGCAAGTTTTATTTTCCCGTAAGATTTAACCATCCTTGAATTTTAATATTTGAATTACTCTATCAATTTATATTAATTTGGTTCCTGTTGGGTGCACTTATACTTTCACACCAAACCACTAAGGGACAATTCTGTGCAATACCTTAGTGGCCTATATTATAAGAATCCTTCTTAGGAGGATACTGGTGCTAACTATATCATCTATCAGTGGAAAAGGCTTGGAAGGAAATTTGCTATGTTTAAAACAATATATATTTTTTAAGGCATGGGCAGGCTCCATCGAACCCGGGTCTCTGGCTTGGCACGTGAGAATTCTGCCACTGAGCCACCATCGCACAGCCCTGAGTTACCATCATACACCACTCTAAAACAATACGTTTTGCTTACAGAATAATGTCTATTACATGGAATGTATGTGTGCATGCCGGTATAATAGGAATAAAAAACTGCCTTTGAAAGGGGATAAAACTGTCTTCTGAGAGGAGGGGCAGAATTCAGCTTAAGGGAAAATATATTTGCTTATTAGATAAGACACTTTGATGTGCCTCTGTTGTGAAAGAAGGGCCCTGAGTAGGAAGGAGAGGCTAGGAGAGGTTAAGAGGGAGTAAAACTACTCTACATTATAATGTAAGATGTTTTCTTTCTTGTTGCTGTTTTGTACTTAGGTTGCCTTGATAGCTTTACAAGACATTGTTATTTTGGGAAAGTAGAATGGAAAGGAGGCTGAACTGAAGGAAAGACAGGAAATTAGCGTATGTTTTTGGTAGAAGAGCAAGTGCTAGCACTATGGAATCAGCAAAAGGAAAGAGGCAAATGTGAGACTCACAGGGGTAGGAAATGGCCATGGAATTTTAGAGAAATGAAGTCAGATATTACATTTGAAGTGAATTCCTATTCTGTATTATACTAATCCTCTATTTTGTTCAAAACTTTCATAAATCCTGTAACACGTTAGCCTTGAATTAGAGATACTTTAGGGCATTAAAATTGCAATGCAAATTTGATTAGGTCAGGGCACCAGTAAGAATAGGGAAATATAATCAAGAATTGCACTAAAAACAGGAGAATTTTCAAGAATCCTAAACCCCAACCAGGCTGATGAATAGTCAGAAATTTTGAGAAAGGCACTGGGTAGGAGGGGTGGGGATTGGGTTATTTAATTCGTGTATTAAAAAGTTACTCTAGAAGGTTACCAACTTGAGGACATTATGATTACACATACATATATTTGTATATATAGATAAATTGAATGCAAATACATTTTAATAAGCCTGGCTATTTTTTATTTTTAGGTTCTTTTAATTTTTCTATATTTTCCTAATTCTGCACAGTGAACATACATTACTTTATAAGAAAGAGAAACAATAAGTATTTTTTTAAATAACAAAAATATTACGACCCCTGATGGTCACCTTTAAATTGTAGATCTCCTGATTGAGAGCAATATAGTTATTGCTTATGTACAATTCAATTAGAGTAAAAACTTTTTGTAAACCACTCAATGAAGTGATTCTGTTGTTCTCAAGAGAAAGGGAGTGAAGATGAAGCATGTTGTCAAAAGTGTGCTTTTCCAAACCGGTGAGAAGATTATTGTTCAGGCTGAGGCGGGTTAATTTAGTCATCTTTGAAATACCTAGAAAAACAAGCAAATTCAAGAAAACATTCAGAGAGACTGAAAAGTTAATATAAAAAATAACCTGCTGGTAATTTTATTGTTACTCTAAGTCCTAGTAGCTTTAAGGAATCTGTAAATCATGTTTTTCCTTCTGTTTCAGAAGAATATATATTTGTGTATAGAGTCAAATCTAAATCCTAAATTTCATTTTTAGATCTCTAAGCAGTCATTCTTCCCTAGGTGATAATGAAAGACATCATGCAGGAGATACAGAACTTGGCTTTCAATTCACTTCCAAATTATATGATAAGTTAAAATGTTTACCATCGGCGGGCCGCGGTGGCTCAGCGGGCAAGAGTGCTTGCCTGCCGTGCCGGAGGACCCCGGTTCGATTCCCGGCCCCAGCCCATGTAAAAAACAAACAAACAAACAAAATATAATAAAACAAGAAAATGTTTAAAAAAATGTTTCCCTTTCTTCCTCCTTTCCTTCCTTCCATCCTTCCTTCCTTCTCTGTCTTTCCTTTCTTTCCTCCCTCTCTCTTAAAAAAAAAAATGTTTACCATCACAATTACTCAAAGCCCTAAACACAGCTCCAAATAATCACCAGCCCTCCTTTTGAGACATTAAGGAGTTAGAGTACAAAACTCTGGAAAGCATTCCTCATTATAGCATCTGTTGCATTAAAAGGAACGATTTAGCCTGATTCTACCTTCCTATGCCTCAAAGGATTCTAAGGAAGAAGTTTAGAAAATGGCACCTCTCACCACACCTAACCGCTGTGAACATTCATGGCAACCTTATAACTGTAGGAAGGAGAGTGCGTTGATAGATCCAAAAACTTTGGAGTTGGAGTTGGTTTTCAATACATTGTTGCTAGATTTGGGACAACAGATAATTTATATAGCCTCTGAGCCTGTTTCTTCTCAATAAAATACGTACTAAAAACTGCTGCTAATGAGTTAAGCAATTAAATGGAATGAAGTTTGAAAAGCATCATTTATAGCTTTTGGTAAATAATTGGACCTCAATAAATTTTACCCTTGTTCCCCTTTCTCAAAAGCTGCCACCCATGGGGCCATGCCATGCTGAAAGCTAGTACAAAATCATCAAAGCAAAAATCCCTAAAAGGATATTAAATCTATCCATGTGGGGAAAAAACAAGAGCTCTGTTCAAGTTCAGTGGGATAACTTCTATTCTCTCTGAAAAATGGGTGTAGGAAAAACCCAATGGAAGATTCTTACCCTTAACAGACATATGGAGAGAATGACAATGAAATAGGGTTCTCAATTGTACTTACCAAGCAAAACTAACACCCTATGATATATAACAGAAATACTATATTTCTACAGAAGATTAGAGAAGGTTTTTATGCACAGAAGTTGAGCTATCCTGAGGCTTACTCAGTTGAAATAGGAGAAGCCTGTGAATCTGTATATTCAATAAGTACCTCAAAGGATTCTTACAATCAAGCAAGCTTTAGAAACACATTTTAACAGTCATTAAAATAAAGTGTGATGTAATACATGGTGTTTGTTTAAGATGTTTAAAACTCGCTTTTGTGCATGTAATTTTTCAAAATTTTGAGATTTTTCTATTTTATGAAAAAGGTAGTACTCTCATATGTTAAAATTAATCCAACAATGCAAAAGCAAATGAAGTGTAAATTAAGTCTCTTTCCCAGTCATGCTCTCCAATTCTTACCTTCCCTCCCCTATGATCATGTTACCAAAATCCAGAAATAGCCTAATCCCAGGTAAACACACACATTTGTATATTCAAATGTGTATATATGCATTTCCTTTTCCAGTCAGAAAGTGCACAGATGAGTTAGCACCTCTCTGAGTAGACTGGAGAGGAAGAATAAGAGGAAGTTGTTAGCGAGCCATAGAAGGTTGCTTTCAATTTCTTTACAGATTCAAAGATTTAAATGGGGGTATGGGTAAAATACAGCTGGGAAGGAGTGGTATTCCTGAACATGCCCTTTAAACTCACTTTGTAGATGCAGATGAGCATAAACCCAAATGCAGTGAAGAATCCAGGAAGCTTGAAGGAAGTAGACAGAGAAAACCTCTTTCCGTGTTTTCTGGCTCAAAACTATGTTAATATTGAGTTTTAAAAAAGTCAAGACAACTCTTCAACTTCCAAATGTAACCTTAATTCTATATTTTGAAAAATGAACTGATCTTTTTTAAAAGCAAACCTCATTCTTTCACTTATTCAACTCTACAGACATTAATGACTACCTAGTTTGCATATATTAATTTGGCAATAGATGATAGTAAATGCTATCATGGAGGAGAGGAGAGGGAAAGAGGAGAAGGTGAAAGTCAGGGAGCTGGGCTCATTATATATATAGCAATTTATCAATGACTCCAAAAATAGATGTTTAGAATATTCTGCTGCAAACCTTCTTGGTATTTACTTAAGGACCTTCTTCAGAAATTCTGGCCTCAGTGTTATTTCTTTTTTGGTGTCGTTATTTAGAAATTTCTATTTTAAGACTCCAAAATTCCCAAATATCTTACCTTCTATCTTTGAGATGCAGTTTCCATCTAATGTGAGTTCTTCTAATTTAATACAGGATTCCAAACCTTCCATTTTAGTGAGATTATTGTTGCTGAATGATGCCCATTTCAAATTTTCCAATTTTTCTAAATTTGTGATTTCAAAGAGATGTTGCCCATCTAAATTTAAGGCAGTTATCTGTAGAATAATTGATATTATATGTTACTTCCGAATCTCACCAATAAATTCAATCAATGTTATAAGATAAAAGATGAATGAAACAATTCAAATGTGTCAAATAAATATTAAAGAAAATTCCTTCAGGAACTAAGTATATTGTAAAGCTCTTAGTTTGCAAAATAGTAAAAGTTTACAAGACTGTAACTCCAAAGAGTTGCTGATCTGGTATTGTGTCGTGTGGTGCCAGTAAGATCCCCCTGCAGTGAAGGGCATGTCCTAGCAGCTGGGAGTGCTGTCTCCAGCTGTCAGCCTCTTCAGGGATTCCTTCAGCTGCAGAGAGCTGCCTTGCCCAAGGTCTTGCTCTTTCCCAGGGTGACCCACATCCATTGATGAAGGAACATAAAGCCTGGCCATATCAGCCCAATTAAAGGGTTATTTTAATTCCAGAGCACCCCATGTAGCCAGCCAAGGCTGTCACTGGCAGCTCAATTTCTGCATATATCCATAATAAAAATAAGGCCACTAATATCTTCCATTTTGAGGATCACTTTCTCTTAGCCCAGTTTCCATCTTTGGCAAGATGTATAAGGGCACCTTTTGCAGCAAGAAGCTGTTGGTATTCCATTTTTCTCTAACCTTAGCTGAATTCTGACCAGTTTCCCAATTTGCATGCCTGGATTCCTGATCCCTTTTGCTTTGCCACCCAGACTGGCTCTCTGGCTTTGAGCCTTTAATGTTTGCTTGTCTATTCTGACCTATTATTAGACTCTGCCCTTTGGTTTCATAATGTACCTTTTGTATAAAGGTTCATAATGTAACTCTGTACAAAATCTCCAAATATATGGTGACTCCCATTGAGGCCAGGCCTCGTTGACATACTATTCAGTATTTAACCTCCTTTCTAAATTTGGCTCTTCCAATTTTCTGTCCATTGCCTATCTGGGTCCTTTTTATGACACACAGATCAGAGATGACTAAAAACCAACTGAACTTAAGCTTTTTAATTCAGTTTAATAAAAATAACTTTTACCTTCAAGCACCAGTTTCCACCCAGATGTGAGTGTGGTCCTGACTTTGAAATGTGTGTTAGAATTTTGGCAGAAGGCCATATACTAAGTATCCGTGGTCTCTCTTCTTTAGTACTAGAATGCCGTAAGAGAGATAGCTAATAACATAAAAAAAGTATGATGAATAAAGGAAATAATATAGAGAAGTTCATTTATATACAGTTGAAAGTACTGTCTCTGAGCAGATTAGTGGTCCAATGAATAATTTTAAGATATGAAACTGTCTTTGTTCTTAAAATGTTGTTTATAATGTCTAGACACAATTTAATACTTCACACTTTTTGTTGTTTTAGCAAATACAGGAACAATAGAGAATAATCACAAAACTATTAAAGGACTATTGTAATACAACCACCCACATAGCCAGTTTAAGAACTAGAACATTCCTGATCCCCTAGAAGCTCGCCGGGGGTCCCCTCTTAACCCTTCCTCCCAGTGTTCTCTGACACGGATCACTACCTCAAATTTTGTGCCTACCATTTACTGGCTTTTCTTTACAATTTTAATACCGATCTTTGTGTCCACAAACAATGCAGCATTTAGTCTTGCATATGTTTGAACTTTATGTAAACTGAGCAATATTGTATGCATTCTTCCATTTGCTATTTTTGTTCAACATCATATCCATGAGTTTCATCTAAGCTGCTGAATGTAGCTGTAGTTCCTTCATATTTCACTTCCGTTTAGTATTCTTGTATTGATTCTTCTGTCAATAGACACTGGAGTTGACTTCAGCTGCTGGCTATTATAAACACTGCCACCATGACTATTCTTGTGCATTTCTCGTGGTGCATGCATGCAATTTAAACTATATACCTATAAGTAAGTTCTCTGAGTTACAGGATATGTATATCTTCAGCTTTACTAGATAATGCCAAATTGTTTTCCAAAATGATTGCACCAATTGTAACATTTACTTCACATTTTTGCTAAAACTTGACATTGTTAGGCATTAAAATTTTTGCCAATTTGGTGGAAGTAAATTGGTAGGTCATGGTGGATGGTGGTTTTTACCTTCATTTCCTTCATTACTTATGTTGTTGAGTACCTTTACCTAAGTTAACTGGTTGTCTTATTTCCTCTTCTGTGAAGTGTCTTTTTAAATCTTTTGCCCATTTTTCGATTCAATTGGTTATCTTTTTCTTTATATATTCTGGATATATAAAAAAAATCTTTTGTCAGGTAAATGTGTTGAAAATTTCTTTTTCCCAGTATATAGTTCGTCCTTTCACTTCCTTTATGGTGTCTTTGGAGGAAGAGATATATTAATTTTAATGTAGATAAATACAATGTTTTATGGTTTATGCTCTTTGTTTCTTGCCTAATAAATTCTTTTTTAACTTTATGCCATAATGACGATCTCTGATATTTTCTTCTAAAACACTTTGGTTTTTCTTTACATGATGTCCTTAATGTACCTGTCCCAGAGCTTTTTTTTTTTTCATATTGGCAGGCACTGGGAATCGAACCCAGACCTCTGCCATGGCAGGTGAGCGCTCTGCCTGCTGAGCCATCTTGGCCTGCCCTGTCCCAGAGCTTTTTATTGAATAGCACCCATAATCTGCAAAGGCAGCTTGCCATTTATCAAGTTTCCACGCATGTGTGTGTCTATTTTAGTTTGTCTATAAAGTTCCATTGGTCTACTTGTCTAACTCTCTGCCCATAACAACATTGTCTTAAAGCATGTTAATAGAAGAAGGTAAAATCCCCAGTGCTTCTTCAGGAGTGTTAATTTTATTTTTACCAACAAAAAAAAGGTTCTTCACTTTTTTTTTGAGGCTTGCATTTTATTCATGGTCCTGTAGCCTCCCCTGACTTCATGGACGAGGTAGGAGAGGTGGGGTAGCAGTGAACGGGAGTGAGGCTAGAAGGAGGCAGAGTGCAGCTGCCCTTTGTAGACATATTCCAGTGTGGTGGCAATTGTGAGCATGGCTAGCTCAATGCTTCGAGCCCAGTTCTCCACATCCCTGACTTCCTTGAGTGCCTGGCTGAAGTTCTCCACCGCCCATCCACTGGCCTGTCTGCTTGGCGAAATGGGCAGCTTGGACTTAGAGAATCTTCATCGCGTGGTCCAGCTTGCTCTGGTGTATGCAGGCCTGGGCCACACCAGCACTGAGGGATCCACCAAAGCTTCTGCCAGGCAGGCTGCTGTAGTGAGAGCCTCCTGCCTCCTTTTCTGCAGCTGCTTGCATTCATTCTGCTTGGTCTGTGCTCCTGCAGCAGGCGGGACAGCACGGTCAGCGGGCCTGGATGCTGGGAACGTGAAGACCTCTTCACTTCATTTTGAATAGATTCAAAATTAAACATTACATTGCTTAAGGAAGTAATACTCAAATACCCCATGATCAGTAAATAGCTAGATAACTAAAGTGGAGCTATGTGGGATGTTAAAGCTACTTTGGTGACAGTATGTCATTCTTAATCTAGATAATACAGGTGTGGTTCCCTCCTGCCACATTACTAAGAATTGTTGTTTCAAGCCAGACACATATAATAGGAATACTAGGATGATAATTCAACAAATGCTTTCTCAAGGCCCTTAGGCTTATCTTATCCACAGAGTGTTGCTTAATTTCTTGTAGGCTCTAGAAAGGACTCTGGTGAGTTCAGGTATCAAGGGAATTCCTATGGCCAGATGCTATTGAAGTGGGGTACATTTAAACAGAGGAAAAAATTCAAGTGGTATGACTGTTATATATCAATTGATACTTTTTATTAACATACTAAGAGAGAATCCAAAACATTAAAAACAGAACGGGAAATTTAACTTGGATGTTATAAACAACACGAGAAATATTAAACAGTAAAATCCAACCTGAGTAATCTTTGTTCCAGCAATAAATTTCATAGCTGCAATGGCCTCTTCTTCAGAGATGAGGAGCCCATCTAAATGAGTAAGCGTCTTTAATCTGCCAATAACACTGAGCCTCAATGTGGCTGGCTTGGGAAAAATAGGGGAAAGTTAATTTTTACAAAATATTACATATGTTATGGCATGGAGAAAGAGTGCTTCTTCATTCCTTTCCATAGTATTCAATATTGTGTATCTCCTTATTTATGAAACATCTCTAAAACTAAAGGCTTAGTACTTTAAATAATAGTTGAAATTAAATTCTATTTAAGAATTAACCTGTTACGTTTAAAGGGGGATAATTCTACGGTTATGAAGGAGAGACTCCCATACATTGTTGAAAAATGCCTATGGTTAAAAGTGTTAAAAGAATAACTGCAGTGTCTATTATTGTGATCTAAATCAGCATAAGCTAATAAGCTCTATGCATGATTCAATATGGATTTTTAGCCCTTGATATCCAATTTGGCACAGGGAGTCTGCTTTGCCAAATAAAATATTCCTCAATTTTACTGAGCAAAAACGAAGCCACACAACATAAACAGTTATGAAGTTACTCTCAGAGAGGTAGTCATGCTTTAGCCCCCTTCAAAAATGCTGAACACACCCTAACATACAGATGGAAAGGAAAACCCTCGAAATTTACTTAACAGTAATCTACATATTTTTTTTTGTGATGAGAAAAAGAAATGTTCAACCAAATTTCATTTCATAACAACTATGAGATTTTACAATTCAAATTTCGAGGGCAGGTTAAAAAAGAGAACAAGTAATACAAGTAACGAAATAACATAAAATACAATTTCAAAACATGTTTCCCAATCATAGATTAGGATATATTATAAATTAAATCATATTTCTCTCTTAATAGCATGCTTCTCACTTTACTATAGTATTCTTGTTTCCTATGCCTCATTACAATATGGTTTAGCATACTGTGCTATAAAAACTTTTTGGAGGTTTGTAAATGAAGTAACAGCAACAACTCTTAAAGTCATTAAATTCTCAAACTATGAAAGAGAGGTCAAAAAAATCTGACATGAAATTATAATCTTTTTTTGTACTGATATTTGATTCACTTAATTACTTTACTGATTTCAATTTATGAAAAACTTAAAGAAATTCCAGGAAAATGAAGATAATTTGCCTATTTTTGGTTATTACTGAACAGTAAAATACAATGAGAAAATTGTTTCAAAATAAAAATGTTTGCTTTTTTAGAAACATGTCTGTTGCATACCTTTTGCCATGGATTGTGCTGTATATCAAGAGTGAGGAGGTTTGTGGTGTGTTTGCATAATATATTTATTTCATCGCCAGATTTTTTCAGTTGATTCCAGCTCAGGTCTAAGTGCTTCAGTTTCGTCAGACCTCTGAACCCCTCAAGGGTTATAACATGGTTATGGCTTGCATCCAGATATTCAAGGTTATACTACAACACACACAAATAGAAGTGATGTTAAAAGAACCACGGTTTGAATTCTGAATTATAGGGAGAGATTATGGTCGAAAGGGGAAGTTTAGGGTTGTGTGTGTCACCAGAAGGAAAGCTAGTGGATAAAACATGGCACGGTATAACATAATGAGCCCTGCCGTGAATGATGAATTTGATTAACTGTACAATATAAACATGTTCTACATGAACTAGATCAAATGTGTTACTATTACAGGGTATTAATAATAAGGTCATACATGGGAAAAACACAACTAATGCAAATTGTGGGCTACGGTTAACAGTAACATTGTAACATTCTTTCATCAGTTGTGACAAAGGTGCTATCCCAGTGCTAAGGGTCAATAACAGGGGAGTATAAGGGAGGTGGGATTTTTCTCTCTGGAAGCATTGAGAACATCTCAAATTGATTGTGGTGATGAATGCACAACTCCGATTATACCAAGAGCCACTGATTTCTCTAAATTTCACACCTTACCTTTGGAACACAAAGTAGCAGTATTTGTTTTCCTAGAAGAGAATACTGAGAAATATGTTGCATAGAGAAATTGGCAAGGTAACGAGTCCCTAACAAGGAATTTCACTTCCTAATATCTAGTTTCTGGTTTATACCATTGAGCCCACAGCCTGGTTTAAAAAGGTGTATTTTCAAAGGTAGAAACCAACCTTGTTAATTCTATGCTATTAATACTCTTCTTAAAAAGTGCGAGATTTTTAATAATAATTTTTAAAAAATCATTAAATTAATATAAGTTCTTTGTTGGAAATCTGGAAAATACAGTAAATAAATGAAAGAAAATAGAAAACATATATAATCCTATTGCTCAGAAAGAACCACTAAAAACATTATTTTTATTAGACACATAACTATGTTTTCTTATATAAAGCATATTATACAGAATTTTAATCCTTTTAATATTTTTCAACATCACTAAACATTCTTCAAAATGATTTTTCATAATTGTATAATATTCTAATAAATTATAAGTTTTTTAAAAACATTTTCGTATGAACCTTTATGCTGTCTCTAATTGTTGCAACACTGCAAACATAATACCTTAACTGCAATTCTGATTATTTTTTCTGAACAGAAATGTGATTACTGGTGCTAAGGATTTTTGTTTTGTTAAGACTTGATAAGTACAGCCAAACAGCGTTCAAGGAAAACTGTACCAATTTATTATCCTAAAAGTTGAATATGAGAATGCTCATTTCTTCAACCCACCATCCATCATTTCCAATTTCAAAGGTAAAGAGTGCCTTCTTTTAATTTATATTGTTTATTACCAGTTAAGTTGAACATTTTTCCATGTGTCTATATAAGCCTTTTTAAACTTTATTTTGTTTAATGCCTTTGCCTTTGCCTATTTATCTATTGAAATCTTAGTCTTACTTGTTTGCAAGATGTCTTTAAAACTTTAATTTGTTACAAATAAAATTTGCTTTTAAGGTATATAAAACTCAGACCAAGAACTAGAGAACTTAAAAAAAAATTCTTCAACATATTTTTAAAAACATTTTTTAGATATCTTCACATGCCATTCAGTCCATCCAAAGTTTACAATCAATGACTCACAATATCATCACATGGTTGTGTATTCATCACTATGATAATTTTTAGAACATTTGCATCACTCCAGAAAAAGAAATAAAAATAAAAAATAAAAAAAATCATACATCCCATACTCCATATCCCTCCCTTTCATTGACCACTAGTATTGTAATCTACTCAATTTTTAAAGCTTATCCCACTATCATTAATTTACTTATCATCCTTATTTTTTTCCCACTGTCTAAGGAATTTTTATTAAAGCAAGAAGTGCATAATCCAAATGACATTTCCTTGCTCAGTTATCAATTCTGTAATCTAAAACAGAAGTGACATTCTGAGCTATTCCACCATAAAGAATTACAAAATAATCAAAGGAATGCTTTAAATTTTTGTACTTTGCTGAAAATTCTTTCTCCCAGGGTCTATAAAACAATTTTTAAAAATATTTTAATATCTTTTTTGCATTTTTTTTTGTTGTTGTTGGTTCTTTATTTAATCAAGATGATATAAGAACTTGAAAGTAAATAGAGGAGTTAACACGATTTTAAAAAGGCTTTTTTTTTAAAGCGAGGAGGCATTGTCTAAAGATGTTCAATATACATATCAACAAGTATATTGGTCTGATAAGACATAGAATCTTTGCCATCTAGGCAGATTACTCAGATGGTTAAAAACCTTTTATAGCTTCTCACTAAGAGCAAACAAATAATCCAAGAAAACATTCTCACTTTAAAGAGTGAAAACCAAACTCTTGTTTTGCACGAAGATACATCTGATCAGAAGAAGCTGAAATGCGAGAATGAGAAGCTGAATGTGAGAATGATAGAGGGAGGAGGCCTGCAGGCACAAATGAAATCAGAAGGAAAGGTGTAAGATAAAGACTGAGGTGGTATAATCTAGGAATGCCTAGAGTGCATAATGCTAGTAACTGAATGTATTAATTTAAAAATGTTTTAAATTAATTAGCTTTTGTTGCTCAGCTGTGGCCTCTCTCTCTCAGCCAACACGACAAGCAGACTCACTGCCCTCCCCCTCTCTATGTGGGACATGACTTCCAGGGGTGTGGACCTTCCTGGCATCATGAGACAGAAACCCTAGAATGAGCTGGAACCCAGCACCAAGGGATTGAGAAAACCTTCTCGACCAAAAGGGGGAAACGAGAAATGAGACAAAATAAAGTGTCAATGGCTGGGAGATTCCAAATAGAGTCCAGAGGTTATCCTGGAGGTTATTCTTATGTGTTAGATATCACCTTTTTTAGTTAAGGTGTAACAGAGAGGCTGGAGGGAACTGCCTGAAAATGTAGAGCTGTGTTGCAGTAGCCATGTTTCTTGAAGAGATTGTATAATGATATAGCTTTCACAATGTGACTATGTGATTGTGAAAACCTTGTGTCTGATGTTTCTTTTATCTACCTTATGGACAGATGAGTAAAACATATGGATTAAAAATAAATAAATAATAGGGGGAACAAATGTCAAAGTAAATTTAGAAAAAAACATAAAATTGTGAAATTGTAATGCATGACAAACTCTGAAATGTGTTCTATAACTAATTGTGGGGCTGTGCTTTGAAATTTATAGCTTTTTTCATATATATGTTATTTTTCACATATATACAGGAAAAAAAAAGAAGGAAAAAAGTCAACTGTGATGATAAAAAAATATTTAAGACTTCTAGGTTCCTATATTCTGGAGCAGCTAGAAGGAAAAATATGAGAGGACTGTATGGTACCCCATGACAAACTCTGGGATCTGTCCCACAATCACTTGTTGAAGACTGCTTTGAAAACTATTGCTTTTTTATTTCTTTGCTTTGTATATATGTTATACTATATGATAAAAAAAGTTAAAAAAAAGATACATCTGATAAGGAAGCTATGGAAAATCTTATAAAACTGTAAAATCTTAGCCAACCTTAACCACAACTACTAACACTCACTTCCAACAGGACTTCTACAACTTTCTATATCCATCCATTTTGTCCCTCACATTCCTGTTTCTTATTCTGCAACAAACAGTTATTTTACTTTAGGGGAAGAAGTACTCTCTTTTTCCTTAATAAAAGCACTTCCTGCATACTTTACATATTTAAATTACCAAAAAAGATCTTGAAATCAATATTCAAGCCAACATCCTACACAATTCTTTTTTGTGAAAAATAATGTATATACAAAAAAGCAATAAATATCAAAGCACATCACAACAATTAGTTGTAGAACAGATTTCAGAGTTTGGTATGGGTTACAATTCCACAATTTTAGGTTTTTCTCCTAGATGCTCTAGGATACTGGAGACTAAAAGATATATCAGTATAATGCTTTGGCAATCATACTTGTTGGTAAACCCTACCTTCTCTGTATAACTCCACCATCACCTCTGATATTTCTCCCACTCTTTAGGGGTATTTGGGCTATGCTCATTAGCAATATATTTTTTTTAATGATATTATTTCTAAGGATTAAAAAGGTATTCAATTTTTCCATAGCATATTTCAAACAACTCTTTCAGTTCAGCATAGAAGTAGTCACTCCTTTATAATGTATAGTGAAGCTGTTAGAATAGTACACTCTTTATAGGGGCTCAGGTTTCAAGAGTTGGATGCACAGAACATTAAAACAAAGAAAAAATTCTGGATATCTACATACTGTTACTGACTTTTATGCTCATGAATAAGCATAGTAAAAAACAAAATAAAATTATGGTTTGCTATCAATATTATAATTTTTAGAATGAAAGGATGTTTGACAGTATAAAAGTATGAAAAGCAAAATCTTAAAAAGAACAGTCTTAAATGGAATCAGTTTAGATTTATAACAACAATACACAGCCCTTCTTTCCCCAGTTTTCATCATAGATGGGTGAAAGCTTGTGCCACACTTGGCAACGTGTCTGAAGACTAGTATTTGGGCAGCTATTGTTTCAACATGCCCTGGACAAAGTCAGAGACAGCCACTGTTTCATCCCTGCCCTGACAAAGGAGAAGCAGCCATTATCTCAACACTCCTTGAATGTAGTTCCGGGCAGTGGAGAATTAAAGACACAGCACTTCCTCACAGCTGCAGGGACAATTAGCTGAAGGGCTGCATTTGCTGGACAGGCCAAGAAGGCCTGCTTTTGTGAAGCAGTTGGAGAAGTTTTTGGAGCCCTTCCTGATCCCCTCCCCAGGGCACTCTGGAGCTGTTGTGCACCATTTGTGGGTCTCTGGTTTTGGTTGGGAAAGACCGACTCGGGAACGTCTTCTCTGGGGTGAAACGCTTTGCCCTCCAGGTAAAAGCAGCATAAGACAACAAGGGAAATACAGCAGTGGACAGTCTGGGACAAAGACCTGCTGCTGTTCAATACCCGGGAGAGGGAGCTCTATTTTCTGGGAAACAGAGGGGACAACCAACTCCCGCATATAGGGAACTCCAAAACAACTAACAAGCAACAGCCCAGTAGATGACAGAGACGCAGAGAGACAGGGAAAATCCTGCCCAGTACATTCACCTAAGGCAGACCTACCTGAGAGGAGGCTGAAGAGAAAGAAAATCTCTGTTTTATCACCAGCTGGTTACAAAACCAAGAAACATCCATCCAGGGAGTAAATCCATGGATTACCATTTTAAAATATTAAAATGTACAACGTGCAATACAAGAGTACAAGACAAAAAGCCCAAACAAACAGGAAATGATGGTCCATCCAAACCCAGAAAACACCAACAGAGAAGACCAGAGTGCAGACGCGCTGAGCAAAGCCTTCAGAAGTGATCTTAAAAATGCTCAAGCGGAGAAAGGAAAGGATAGGAAAAAACTAAAGGACACCAGGAAAACAATGAATGAACAATATGAGAGTCTAAATAAAGAGACACAAGTTTCTAAAGGAACAAAACAGAACTGCTGGAGTAGAAGACCACGATAAGAGAAATGAGAAATTCCTAGGAAGGTTTCAAAAATAAATTGGAGCTGGCATAAGAAAGAATAAGTGGATTTGAAGACAAAACACTTGCAATGAATCAGGCTGAGGAGCAGAAAGAAAAAAGTGAAAATAGCATAAGATAGCTATGGTACACCATCATGTGCACCAATTATTTGCATTATGGGAGTTCCAGAAGAAAGAAAGGGATAGAAGGAATACTCTAAACAATTACAGAGAATTTCCCAAACTTAGCAAAAGATGTGAACATGCACATCCAAGAATTCCAGAGAACACCAAACAGGATAAACATGAAGAAAAATAAACTCCACCATATATTAATTTTACTATCAAATGCAAAGGACAAGGAAAGAGTTCTGAAACTGCAAGAGAAAAAGCAATCCAACAGAACAGTAAAAGGATTATACACACAATCAAGTGGGATTCATCCATGGGATGCAAAATTGATTCAACCTAAGAAAATCAATTAATAGAATACACCACACAGTAACAGAATGAAGGGAATAAAAATGCATGGTTATCTGAATTGATGTAGAAAAGGCATCTGAAAAAACACAGAATCCTTTCTTGATAAAAAACACTTAGAACACTAAAAATAGAAGAAAATTTTCTCAACATGATAAAGGGCATATATGAAAAATTAATAACTAACATTCTACTTCATGGTGAAAGACTGAAAACTTTCCCTCGGAGATCAGGAACAAAACAAAGATGCCCACTGTTACCACTGTTATTCAACATTGTACTGAAAGTTCCTGCCAGAGCAATGATGCAAGAAAAAGAAATAAAAGGTGTCCAAATTGAAAAGAAGAAATAAAACTCTCCCCATTTGCAGATAATACAAACCCATATACAGAAAATCCTGAAAAAAACAACAACAAAGCTCCTAGACTAAAAAATGAATCCAGCAAAGTGGTGGGGTACAAGATTAACACCCAAAAATCAGTAGTGTTTCTATACACAGGCAATTAACAATCAGAAGAAGAAATCAAGAAAAAATTCCATTCACAATAACAACTAAAAGAATCAAATATCTAGGAACAAATCTAACCAAGGATATAAAGGACTTGTACACAGAAAACTACAAAACATTGCTAAAAGAACTTCAAGAAGACCTAAATAAATGGAGGACATTCCATGTTCATGGATTAGAAGACTAAATATTGTTAAAATGCCAATCCCACCCAAAGTAATTTATAGATTCAATGCCATCCCAATAAAAATTTCAAAAAACTTCTTTTTTTGCAGAAATGGAAAACCCAGTCATCACATTTATATGGAAGAGTAAGGGGCCTGAATAGATAAAATCATGTTGAAAAAATAGTGAAGTTGGAGGACTCACACTTCCCAATATTGAAACTTATTACAAAGCCACAGTAATCAAAACAGCATGGTACTGGTACAAGGATAGACATACAGACAATGAAATAGAACTGAGAGCTCAGATATCAATCTTCACATTTATAGCCAACTGATTTTTCACAAGGTGGCAAAGACCACTCAACTGGGAAAGGATAGTCTATTCAACAAAGAATGCCAGGAAAATAGTATCTCCATTTGTAAAGAAAAGGAGGACTTCTACCTGACACCATATACAAAAGTCAACTCAAAAGGGATCAAAGACCTTAATATAAGACCTAGAACTATCAAACTCCTTGAAGAAGACGTAAGGAAGCATTCAGGAGCTTGTATTAGGCAATGGTTTCTTAGACATGACATTCAAAGCACAAGCAAAAGAAATAGACAAATGGGACCTCATCAAAGTTAAAAACTTTTATACCTCAAAGGAATTTATTATGAAAGTAAAACAACAACATATACAATGGGAGAAAATATTTGGAAACCACATATCCAATAAAGGATTAATATCCAGAATATATAAAGAAACCCTTCAACTTAACAGCAAAAAGATAAACAACTCAATTAAAACAATTGAACAGACATCTCTCCAAAGAACATATACAAATGGCCAGAAACTGCATGAGATGTTCAGCATCATTAGCCATCAGGAAAATGCAAATCAAAACCATACTGAGATACCATTTCACACCTACATAGAAGAGCTGCTATTAAAATAATAGAAAGTAACACGTGTTGGAGAGGATGTAGAGAAATAGGAACATTCATTTATTGCCGGCAGCAATTTAAAATGGCACAGCTGCTGTGGAAGACAGTTTGGCGGTTTCTCAGAAAGCTAAGTATAGAACTACATAAGTCCCAGAAATCCCACTATTAGGTATAAACATAGAAGAATTGAAAGCAGGAACTCAAACAGATATTAGTACACTGATGTCAAACAGATATTTGTACACTGATGTTCATATTCACAATTACCAAAAGATGGATGCAACCCAAGTGTCCATCAATGGATGAATGGATAAATAAAATGTGGTATATACACACAATGGAATACTATTCATCTGTAAAAAGGAATGAAGTGCTGATACATGTGACAGCATGGATGAATTTGAAGACAACATGCTGAGTGAAATAAGTCATACACAAAAGGACAAACATTCTATGATCTCACTGTTTTGAAACAATTAGAATAAACAAATTCACAGAATTTATGAATAGGTCACTAGGGAATGGGAAGTTAAGACTTAATATGTACAGGTTTCCTATTTGGAATGATGGAAATATTTTAGTAATGGAGGTGGTGATGGCAGTACAACATTGTGAATGCAATTAACAGCATATCTGTTATATATATGTATCTAAATCATACATGAATACAGTTAAAAGGGGGAAAATCTTAGATTGTATATATAGCAACAGAATAAAAGTTAAAAAATATATGGAATTACACTACACAGTGAATCTTAGGTTAAACCTTGGACTGTAATAAATAGTACAATTATAAAAATTAGCAATCACTGATTATAATAAATGTTCCCCACCAATGCAAGGGATTTGTGGGAGGGTGGTGTTTGAGGTTCCCATAATTTATGCATGATTATTTTGTAAACCTACAACTCCTCTAATTAGAATAATGAGGGCAAAATCAAGACATTCCCAGATAAACAAAGCTGAGGGACTCTGTCATTAGTAGACTAGCCCTATAAGATATGCTAAAAGAAGTTCTGCTGTTTGAAAGGAAAGGACACTGGACAATACACTGAAGCAGCATGAAGAAGTAAAAGTTTTTGGGGAAGGATAACAACATGAATAAATATAAATGTCAGTAGAATTGTATCCACTTTGTACTTCCTATAGCATCTAAAAGGCAAATGCATAAAATGTAATGAGAAATCAGTGGTTTTGGACCCATAAGGTATAAATATGTAATTTGTGGTAATTAAAGAAATGAAGGGAACAGTGGGGCATAGGAATATAGCTAGTGTACATCACTGAAGTTAAGCTGGTATGAAAGCAGACAAGATCATTATAGATTTACGATGGTAAATGTAAGCCTTATAGTAACGATAAAGAAAATACTGAAGAATATGCAAGCTCATAGAGATAGAAATTAAGAGTATAGGTTGCCAGGGGTGCAGGGCGGGGGGATGGGGAGTTAATGCATGATGGGGGAGGGTTTGTTTGGAGAGATGGGAAAGTTTCAGCAATGGAAGGTAGTGAGGCTACCACAATATTGTCACTGTGATGAATTCCTTTGAATGGCATGCTTGCCAGTGGCTGAGATAGGAAATTATGGTTGTATATATTTCCTCACAATTAAAGATAAAAAAAAGAGAAGCTAAAGAGGCAAAGACAAATGTAATAAAGATCCTGGATGGGATCTAGCAAAAGAGGAGAAAAGGCTCAAAGAGACATTATTGGAACACATGAAAAACTGGAATATAGACTTCAAGCTTTATGTTGGTGTTAAATTTCTTGAACTTGATAACTGCACTTAGGTGCTACATAAGTGCATATATCTTTATTATTAGGAAATGTACATGGCAATATTAAATGTTCAAGGAACATGATGTATACAACCTACACTCAATTGTTCAAAAAATGGATTGAGATTAGATGATAGATGATAGATAGATAGATAGACAGATAGATAGATAGATAGATAGATAGATAGATAGATAGATAGATAGATAGATAGACAGACAGACAGACAGACAGACAGACAGACAGATAGATAGATAGATAGATAGATATAGCGATACAGCAAATGTGGCAAAATGTTAAAATCTGTGGATCTGGCTATTTGGGGATAGTGGAATGTTGGAGTCTCTGTATGAAGTTTGTATTAGTTTTTGCAAGTGTCCTGTAAGTTTGAAAGTACTTTTAAAAATTCACAGCAATATGTTAAAAAAAGCCAATAATCTGCATATGGTCCTGGAACCTCTATTAAACTGTCTTCCTTCCTCTGCTTAATAAGGATCCAAGACTGTCAGGGATTCTACTAGCTTAAAAGGGGGTAGACCTGGTGGGCCACAGTGGGTCAGTGGCAGAGCTCTTGCCTGCCATGCTGGAGACCCGGGTTCGATTCCCAGTGCCTGTCCATGTTAAAAAAAATAGAGGATAGACCTATTGAAAGAAATAAGAAAGGGGATTTAGTACTAAAATCTGACGTCACAACGCAAATTAACAACTCCTATTACAACGGCAGAATCAATGCAAAGGCTTTGATAGAATTGTGAGGAGGTAGAGTAGAAAATGACAGGAATGAGGACACATTCTGGGCGATTATGGTAATGACCTAGAACCCACGAAATGGGGAGTGCTGGGTTGGAGTTCTGGAATCACATATAAAATTATTTTTGTTATATGATCTATAACAAGGACAGCAAAAGTCAGACAAGATCCATGCCTATTTGTACACCTACATTACTATATTTATCCAGTGATATATGAAAAGGTAAACACAAGTCACACAAGATCTAAACGTGACAATCAAGTAGAAAGTTCAGTTCAGAGAGAAAGAAAAATAACAATCAGTTGAACACATGGGAAAACTGACATTAGCTGTGAAGCGGCAAAATAGGAAATGAAGAAGAAATAGGGACTCATAAAATGGAGAAAAAGAAGAGCAGAAAAACAAGAGCAGCAGAAGAAAATGAGAATTTCCAAAAGACATTTAAAAAACAAGTGTGGAATAATTTTAATATATTTATTTTAGAGTCATTAGAAATCAGATATGATCAAAGGTGTATATTTGTTCTGAAAATCTAAACCAAAGGCCTATTGTAAGGAAAGTAACATAATACAGCGTACAAATACATTGTACCTTATTTGGACTATAGAATCTTGAAAATGCTACATATATGGTCATAAATAAACAAATAATTTATCCATTAAATTAATGATTTTATTTTGCTTAAGTAATTTCAAAAGGACAGATCTTACCAAGTGGTACACATCGTCTAAACATGTAAATTCATTAAAGCTGATATTAAGTTTTCGAAGTCCAGTTAATTTGGAGAGGTCTTTCAGCTTACTCAAACTGTTTCCATGTAGGTTCAAACTCTGAAGCACAATTAAAATAAAAATGAAAAATTATGAGAGATTACAATCTACATCATACTGACATGTGAATATCTGAAATGTCTGGAATAATTACTTGAGCCAATATAATAAAAAATGAGAAAGTAATTATTTTAAATGACCTTAATAAAGACCCAATAAGAAAAAAACTAACATATGATGCTAAAAGATATAGTTTATAATAGCATCAGTGGATCATTTTCTTGATTAATGAGATTTTCCATTTGACTTAAGTGTCAATAAAATTGTCCTGAAATTCTTTCCAGAAAATAGTTAACTGCATGTGTTAAAATATTTATTAGAGCATATATAATAAATATAGTCATGAACAAGTTTGGTCCTAAAGTGTTCAGGTATAAGCTAGGCACTTACAGAAGAGAGGACGGCAAAGCTCCACCTTGACTGCAGCAAACTGTGTGAGGGTATTGGACCCAGGAAGGAAGTTTGAGGATGGCTATGATACCAGGGTGGTTTCAAAGGAGGACAGGTGGGTGATTGCCTAAGGCAATTTCTACATCCGAGCTTGGCAGAAGCTTTCCATGTCAATTTCATGTTAGTCTATAAAAAGTATTATTCATTTTTATATTTAGATGAGACCTTGGTATCTCCATATTATTTTGTCTTTGCCCCTCCATGAATGGTATCAAGTGAAGATGTATTTATGTATAGCCTACAAAATAAACACTGGCACACAAAAAATCTATGAATACAATTGACCACAGACTTCACAAAAAATGGATAGTCTCACGGTAAAATCAGATGTCTACCTCACAACCCTCTTCATTCACCACCATCATCATGTACCTTACCCTGTGGACATAACTAAATTCCTGTCAGTGAGAAACAGTTAAATTTCTAATGGCCAAAAAAATTATCTAAAAGAGTTAATGCAGACTAGTTTAATTCTATTCACATACCATCCATGATAGATTCCACAGATGCCTGTCCACAACTGAATTCAGCTTGGCATCCCACATTTTTCAATCCTGATGAAGAGTTTCATTATCTGTCTAACAGATATTGTTGATCACTCTCTTACCCTCATTTCCATATGCCTTTGGCTCCACGAACATTTGTTTCTCAAATGAATTGCTCCTTTCTAGCACGAGCACCAGTGCCTTACTTCAGACTCATTATTTCTCTCCTGGACTACTGCAACAGTTTTTCTACTGCTCTTCCTACTACCAGTCGGAAACTTTGCTAAATCCATCCACAAGCTGCCTAAGTTAGTGTCTTTAAAAACAGGTGAAGACTGTTGCTTAAAGAAAATAATCCATGCTTTTTTGAGTAACCTTTCCACATCTGTCCTAATGTGGCTACAACCTCCCACTCCTCCAGCTTCAGCATCATTTATCTTTCTTACAGTCCAGTCTATACCTCTGTGTTCCACCATCATGAATCCTATGTTCTAGACATACTGAATTGCTCAAGTGTTTCCTGAGGACACCAGGATCTTTCAAAACTCCATGCCTATATAGACAGTCTTTCTTCTGCCTGAAAGAAGTAAGCAACTAAATTTCTAATATCCTTTAAAACTCAGCTCAAAATTCATCTCTTTCAGTGAAGCTCTCAGTAACTCCAGGCTCCCTACATCTGTCTCCTCCACTAAACTAAGGTCCCTGAGGCAGGGAAAATAACTTATTCATTTCAAACCTCGAATACTTACCTCACTGTTCAAACAGAGTAAATTCTCACTAAATTTTAGGTAAATAAATCAATGCAAATGCCAGATTTATATCTGACAACACTAATTTCCATTATTTACTTGAATTATAGGAAAATACAAAATTATATGCTATATAATCTGGGGTTTTTATTTCTAGGTAGTGTCTTCATGAAATTCAATCTAGTGGGGAAGATGGATAAGCAAATAAGAGGTGTATAAACCCTGAATTTTTCTTATATTAATGGCACAAAGGAACAAGTGGAAAGGTAGTGATGCTAAACATTCTTGTTGTAATATATAGTATTCTTACAAGAATTCCTAGAAAGTCTGCTGGCTTTTAAGCAGCATAGGCGAATTTAAGATGAAAAAAAAAGACCCTCTCCACTCATCTGCTATGGATATTGATCAAATTAATACAATATCACCTGGGGGTCACAAGCAGACTGAGGTAATGTAAAGTTATCACCCTCTTCTCTCTCTCTTTTTTTTAAATGATACAAACCAAAGATGATACAGGGACCTATTCTGGGGTACTGTTATTTTTATTTTTATTTTTTAAATTTTTATTCAATTTTTTTAAACCTACGGCAAGGCATGGAGTGGAAGCTTAATTAACTCATAGACATTCATTTTTTTAAACTTTTCATTACTAAAATTTTATTATTATAAACATATTATTCAAATAGTAAATCCTGACATTATAGCGCAGAAGTAAAAATTTCTAAGGTTCAAGGTTGCTTCTGAAATCACTCTCTATGGCACATTTATGATAAACATGGTGACATGGCCATCATGTTATGATGTTTTCCTTCCTCTCTAATAAGTGGCTAAGGTAAAGACTTAATCCCTCCTTTATCTCCTGGATTTGAATATTTGGTATGTGGTGATGATGCAGTGTCTCTAAAGCAAATTCTGTAGTCTCCTTGATGAGATGTTTTCTGAATCTTTTCAGAAGTGGACTTAAATTTATTGACCTTACATTTAAAAAATATTTTTTGCATTCTTTTTCTTTGTCATGCAATTGCTTGAGAAAAGATTTGTCATCTTAAATAACAACTCTACAAATGTAGCAATGGAATAATGTAGCTACTTCAGATAAGAACAATCGTTGAATTTTTATCTGTACCTCAGCTTTTAGTGCACACACAGGAGGACAGGAGTATTTATTTGATAGATGTCATGTAAGAATAATCTGTCCTCTCACAGCATAGCAAGCCTTTTTTTTTTTTTTTACTTTTGCAGGTTCAAGCAAACAACTCACCTTCTCTGCAAGAACCAGACTAAAGAAGACAGTCTTTAAAATAAAATGAAACAAAACAACAAACAAACCAAATATCTGAGGAGTATCTAATGTGTTCCAAATACTGCGCTAGGTACTGGAAGAGCTGACTGATGCCAGTCCATACAATGCTCATGAGTAAAAGAGAAAAAGGCACCCTTCTCTCAAGCTTTTAGAAAATTCCCTCACTACACTGGCTCTGTTAGAACAAGAAATTTTACCAACAGATGTAGAAAATTATTGTAGCAGATCTACTATTCCATGATGTGGAAGGTGTCCCTTGGCTGTGGCCCTCTTGTGCAATACAGCCTCGCACATCCTTATATGGTGGCTCTGGTGCTGAAGACACATGATGAAAAACAGGCATACCTCTGCCCCCATGGAATTTACACTCCACATAGGACACATATTATATAACAAAGGAATCTGACCCAGACTCAGGGATCAGGGAAGGCTTTCATGCTTCGTTATAGATAAAGGATACAGGAGAAGGAGGCTGGGGAGAATGTTCCTTGCAGAAGGACTAGCATGTGTAGAGGCTCTGTGTTGGCGGCAAGCACAGCACATTTAAGAAACAGAAAGGAGGCTGGATCCAGAGAGTAAAATGAAAGAGGACTGGAAAGGTGGGCAAGGGACCAGGCCATGAAAAACCTTATAGGCCATATTAAGGACACTGGTTTTATTTAAAAAGCAAAAGAGAGCCATTTGGGGATTTTAAGTGGGAGTGGTAAAGGGTAATAGAGATCTATGATTAGATTTGCATTTTGAAAAGATTACTTTAAAGCTTCAATTTGGAAAATGAATTGGGAGTGCAAACTAGAAACAGGACAGGGTCTCTGTTGCATAGCTCTAGTAGGAATTTCTCCCCTGCTACTTTGTGTTCAGTTGTATAGTGAAGGGCATCCAAAAACATATTAATAGAATAAAATGTGATGGCGTCTCTTGGAGCTGTGTAGTGTTGTGATGGAAGAGTGCAGGGAGCCCAGTTAGAGAGCTATGGCAGTAATCCAGGTGAGAGATGATGGCAGTTTGGATAGAGTGGTAGCAGCAGATTGGAAATAGACAGATATGAGAGTCAGAAATTGAGGTGGGACTTAACAAGTAGCTTTCATAAGTAATTCAAATTCTGTCAACTGACTTTTTTTTTCGCATGGGCAGGCACCGGGAAATGAACCTGGATCTCCAGCATGGCAGTTGAGAATTCTGCCACTAAGCCACCATTGCACCATCCTGCCAGTTAATTTTGTAAAGATAAAGCTCCCATGTTCTACATTGATTGATCCTAAAAACTGATTTCTTTCTTCAACTTCATGATTTGAATTTACTGATTGCTCAATAATAAAATCCCTTGTAAGCCTCTAGACTTGTAAGGTAGTCACTAGCCATGCATGGACAATGAGCACTTGAAATGTGGCTAGTTTGAAGAGAGATCTGCTGTAAATGTAAAATATGCTCCATATTTAAAATATCTCATCAATGAAATTCATATTGATGGTGTGTTGAAATAACAATATTTTGGATATATTGGGCTAAATAAAATATCCTATTAAATTGATTTCACCTATTTCTGTTTACTTGATTATTGAATCCACTAGAACATTTTTAATTGCATATGTGGCCCTTATTATTTTATTACTGTTGGACAGCACTCCTCCAGTTCTCCCGGAAGAAGAAAGCTGGGCACTTTTAATTATGATAGCATGATCCCAGAGTCATCAGACAGGTGAGTTTAGTATCTTTAGACTTCACACTGTAGATTTTGATTCCAAGTTCAAAGTATCAGACCCCAAATTTTACTCCTCATAATACTTACCACAATATGACTGTAAATGTTAGTCTTGGCAATAGAAAGTATTGTTTTATCATCCAAACTAATAAGTTTTGGTCTGGGCTTGATCCTGGGCTCCATTTTCAGAACTTCATCATCAAATTTCAAATCCTGAGACAATATTGATCCTTCTGAATTTTTTTTGCTTTCTTCTAGAATAATATCGTTGAATGAAGAAAATAAAGAGTGAGCCTTGACCTAAAAAATTTATTAAAAATGTTGAAAATTCAGTTGCCATATTTATATTTTTGAAAAAGAAATAGGCAATGTAGAAAAGATGAATTAACTTTTCTCAATTATATTGTAATATCTATGATGATCAGAATCACTTCAGAAAATCTATAAGAGCAGATTAAAACTGTGGGTTAATCATAGGTGTGCCCATTTCCTCCTGCTAAAAATTTCATAAAAACAGGAAAATGAGATCTATGGAGTCTCACTGGATATACAGAAAGTTTGAGTATGAAGGTAAATCACCTTTTAAAAGCTGATACACTCTGTGATGAAGCTGTTACATAGATATTCTCTACTCAATATTTCATCTGCAAACATATCTCTTGCTATGTACAAAGCAACTGGTATGTTTGGTATTAAACTAGCATCTCAAAAGGCAAGTTTGTCTGAAGGCATAAGAACCTTACTGTTCTGGTACATAAATTAAGTTTTATTAATTGCTACTTAAAAGAGTTTGGTTGTTCATTTAAAATTTATCACAATCTTACTTGTCTGTGCATAAATACTTCCTAATTATACAAAATGTTGTTTTCTTTTTTTCTTTTAAGATGGAGGCAACACAAATAGGAACTGGAATTCTGGAAAATATTTATCTAAAAGATAATTATGTAAGTTCTAGGTCCTAAGGATATGTTCTAAACTTATTACCCAAATAGAATGGAATATTAATATTTAGTCTACAATAGGGTCATATCACAAATTTTCATGGATACCTTTATAGTCTGCCTCATTTTTGTACAGGAATAGGATATACAGGTACCTAAAAGAATATTAGACCCAATAGCAGCAACAACGGCATTATTTGAAAACCTGACCTAATAAAAAAGATCAGTGGCTGTCGGAAATTTGTAAAATGGCCACATTGTTGTCAGGGGAAATTTGGCTAAATGCAATAAGACATCTACAGTGATGTTTGCTGCGATCCTGTTTTTAATAGTAAAAACCTGGAAATAATCTATATGGCTTACCAACAGGGAAAGAGTCAAATAAAAGTATTACTGAATAATCTGCAACCACCAAAAGAATGAAGTGTAGGCCTATAAGTACTGAAATGGAAATATGTGCAAACATATTGTTAAGGGCAAAAAGCATCACAGAATACCTAAGAGCTGATCTCATTATGTAAAATGATATGTGTGTTTTATACGTAAAACACAGAAAAAGGACTGAAAGCAAACCCACAAAGCTGTTAATGGTAGTACAAGGGAGAGACAATGGGATTGAAGTGAAAGGGGGTTTTCATGCTTTTCTCTATAATTCTAAATATAGTTTGATTTTTTTCCAGTGAGATTAAAGCCATATAACACTTGTACAATATATTTGCTTAATAAAAATACGTAGGTATTACGACTTTCTTAAAAATCCTTTTAAGTCCTTCAAAGAATAAATTATATATGGTATAAGTTTGACATAACATTATTAGAATTCAAACTACTGTTCTTCTCCTATTTAAGCAATATCAGTTTTAAAAATACATCATAATCACACCATTGTAATATACTCAAATTCAACGATGTATTCTGGCAAAACAAGGTCATGATCGAAGACAAACCACTTGTACTGCCGAAAGCCACAATCACAATTTCTTTGTCCCATGATAGGATCTAGAGTAAAAAAACAAAAATGAGCAAAATAAACAAACAGAAAAACCCTGAAGACAATTCAAAATGAAATTGTTTTCATTCTTACTTAGATTAATAAAGAACAAAGTCAATAACTTCTAATAGTATATTATTGAGTTATTTTTCTTTTATCTTTTGCCCCCCACCCCAAGAGCGAGCTTAACCTTGCAAATACTTACAGACCATCCTTTCGCTAAATAGATTAGTAGGAATTAATATTATTCAAATGCTTTTCGTTTTCATATTTTTTCATTTCCTATTCAGTTTAGCCACATATTTTCATAAATATTACTCCAAAACCTTTATTTGCTGGGTGATTTTTTTGAATTATTTAAGAACTAGTAATTATATATACAAAATGAATAGACTATAACATTTTATGAAATAAGACACCTGCTCATGCAAATATATTACTGAGGTAGGAAATGGAGAAATAGAAGCTCATTAGTATCTATACTATGGGAAAAGTCTCAATATTGTGTTTAGGTTGAACTGTAAGCATCTGTATTAAATTCATTTTGTATTTAGAAAGATGGAAGCATGTTTCTCTTTAGGGCAGACATACTTAACAAATATTTCTGAGGAATGCACACTGAATTAACCACTGGGTAGCTGGCTTGGCTGATGGAGTCCTGATCATGAACCTGAACACTCTGACCAAGGAATGCCTTCGTGATGAGGAGGATGCCTGAATGTGAAAAAACAGAAATCATTTTAACAAAAATTTATCTTAACAATTTCCCAGACTTGACTACATGTTCTATGAAGACAGAGACCCTGGCTAACTTGTTCACCGTTGTATGGTATATACTGTACCGTGTGACCCAAAGTAGGGGCTCAATAAATATTTGCTGAACAAATGAAATGGCTACAAAAGAGGATACTACAGTGTCCTATGATTATATAAAGCAAAGTTGTACAGAAAAGGAAGGAAGGAACAGAACAATTTAGCAATGGTTTTTTTTAGTAGTAGTTTAAAATAAGAAAAATAATTAAAAATAAGTAGTTTAAGAAGTAGTTTAAAACAAGAAAATGAGTGTTTGTTGTTGGTAATTGAGTTAGCATTCATCTCTGCATCATCAGCGGCTAGCACATGGTTAATGGGAGGCGCTCGATACATATCTATTGAATGTGTGGGCACATTTCCTTCTTGATTCTAAACATGTATTAAATCCTAAGGAGTCCTAGGAGCAATCCTAAAAAACACTTTACAGTAAAATATTCAAGTGACTTTTTTTGTCACGCTGTACAAGTTATAAAATGTAAATTGGGAGCTTGTGGAAATACAGTTTTTAAAAAGCATGTCCCAGAAAGATCTAGTAGAACATTCCCATTTCAAAAATTTCCATTTCAAAACTGGGAATGAGGAAGAATGAAAAAACAAAAAAGGAAGCAAATGTTCTTTTCAAGTAAGGACCTCCTTCTAGATTCAAAAATCTGCTTAATTTCTTAATTTTCTGGTTACCGTTAACTGAATGAACAACTGCAAAATACACATAATTTAATTCAGTATGAACTCTCTTAGGAGAGCTACAGTTTGGAGCCTAGAATATCACTCTTAGAGAATTAAGTTAACCAAATTTCTTTTCAAATACTGACCAATTCTCCCTCTTAAACATTCATGGTCTGTGCATTGACACTTCATCTTTGTAGCCTTTATGATAACTGTAATTCTACATTTATTTATGTGATTATTAATATATTAAGCACCATAAAGGAGGCAATGTCTAGTTTTGCATAGATTGTATATGTATCACCTACCGAGTACTTAACACACAGCAAACATTCAATAAATGTCTGTGGAGCTGAAGAATGAACAGCAGAAGAGGGTGAGGCAGGAAGAATGTGCTGAATTTGTCCTTTCTCCTAGTCTGTGGGTAACAAGGAAACCTCTCCCAGAAGCATCCTACAAATTGGCTCATACATTTACATTTATGTAATTACTCAGGCTGCAAAGTACTGAGAACTATAAATAAGTTAAAATATCAAAAATTTATCTTTTTTATTAGTGGGAGAGTGTTTGTAAACAAAAAATAATAAGAAAAACATTTACCTTCTATAAGGCAACTAACAAAGCAGTCCATACACTTCACAATTTGTCTTTACCCTACTTTAGGCTGCAACTCCTTTATGGACACCAGCCCACTACATAGAGGTCTTCAGAAACCACATTTTCCTGTCACGTTACATTTTGATGATTCAGGGCAAGCAAGGCCTACCTTCCAGAGGCTGTATATGATTATCACAGACATGGGCCACATTCTCTTTTCTCTTTCCTATGAATGTGTGCTGTGTGAGCATGCGTGCATGCATGCATGTGAATGAAAGAAAGAAATATATATGTTTATTTTTAGGACATTTTTAGGACAAAACATGCTGCAAAAAAGTAGACTGTTGAAAGTGTTCATTTCATATGAGTTGTATGAAATGGAAAGGTCTGTCCTATGCATGTTCCACCATTGTATTATGAAACCATATAATTTGTTTCTTGGTTTCACAGGTCCATGAATGGAGAGGAATTTTGCTGCAGGATGAACCATATCCACAGCTAATTTTTATGCGACTTTGAAGTTAGAGATGTTATTGAAATGACTTAAAATTTTAGAACATTGGGATGAGTGAATGTATTTTGCATGTGAGAAGAACATGTCTTTTTGGGGTTCAGAAAGCATAATAAACAAGTCTCTTCTTATTAATGTTGACACATAATCATCAACAAATATTTATTGACAACCTGACTGAAGTAATAGATTAGAAAAGTCATGCATCACTACATTGGTAAATGAAGTTACATGGTTTCCAGAATATCTCCTGGGTTGATAAAACCAGTATGAAAAATTATATGAAATTGATTAATACATTTCAAAGCTGACTTTAAAAGTTCAAAAATACTACATACCTATAATACCATGCCTGAAGAGTTCATGCTCAAAAGAGTGTTTCTTCTCATCCTTAGACTTTTGCTGTAGAAATTCAATTCTGGGACACTCACACAAACTTAAGCTGTTAGCAAGAATAACAGCCTCTTTTCTGAGAGGCAGCTGCAAAGAAAGAACAAAGTGAGTATTTTACAAATTAACAATACTTCAACTTCAATACAGATGGTTTATTATTTTATGTTTACATGTCTGGGTAAATAAATCTGCACACTAGCCTCACTGAAAAGAAGTAGATGACTTTGACGTGTAACTTCATTCTGCAAAGCCATTTATGTATCTTCACTTTATATGCAAATATGTTGATAAAAAATGTTATAGAACAAAATTTGTTCCAGGAAAAGAAGCCAAAGTCAAGACTGGCAGCACTCTGTGGTGCAGGAGCAACAGTGTTACACATTTTCAATCAGTATTTCACTACCAATCTTTCAAAAAGAAAAATCCTCTGGGAATGAGATAGTAGATTGGTATTACATCAGAAAAGCTCCTCCTTATATCATGATTTTTGACTAATAATCTACATTCTTTTCCAGAGTGAAAACATTCCTTATTTCACTAATGCATGGAAAGCTTAGCTTGCACTGGATTAGCTTTATTTCTTGAAAGTTGTCTATCATATTACTTACTGTGAAAGCAGCTCCAAAGAGCAAGAAAAATCCCTATTATACGTATTAGAAAACTAGAGCTAAGAAAGATTATGTGATTTGCTCAAGGACAGAACTAAACATTGGTAAAGTCATCATTTGAACTTGTCTACTCTTTTCTAATACAGTCTCAGAGTTTTAAAATTATCACTACTTTAATATTAATAGCCAAATGATTTAGAAATATATCGTTTCTGTAAATGCTGAATTGTCTATATACATATATATATATTTTCTTATTGAAACCTGTTACCCAAAGAGGTTTTTAAAAAATGCATACTAAAATGTGGCTCATATGACCATAAATTCTGACATGTAACCTTCTCAAATTTCTAATGAACTTCACCAAATATTCATTGGATACAACCTATGTGTGTGGAATTGTGAGGCTATAGCATGGTTTTGGCTCCCAATTAAGAGAAGGGAAGAAAGTAATTATACTCAATCATTAAAAATACAAGATGTGTCAAATATGATGTCCTTCTAACTAAAGTGATGAGAAAATAATTAGTAGAGATGATGAGATCATGGCTAAGCCTTGAAGATTGGATATAATTTCAACAGTCAGAAAATTACTAGGAAAGTATTTTAAAGAGAAGAAAAACATTTAAAGGAATAGAAATTGTGTAATTGCCATCCATCTACCCATCACCCATCCATTCTTTCAGCAGATTTCTACTATGAATCTACTCTATAAACAAAATCTCGCTCTCAAAGACTAATAGGGAAATGCACACAAATGATTACATTTCAAGATAATGAATATACTACCAAAAAACAAGCAAACAAACCTCTCAACTAATCTCCACTTCATCAATCTCCACTAACAGATTCACAGGATTAACCAGTATTTTCTGTTCTCTTAATAACCCAGAGTATAGTGATAATTCAAGAAAAAGAGGGTACTTTTTAAAACACTGATGTAATTATATTCCACCCAATCATGTTGTATGCTTATCAAGGGTCAGTTAATTTTGTTTCTAAACTTGCTTATGCCAACTGTACTTGTTACTGAAATTATATATATATTACATAAAGCAATGAAATATGAGAAAGAAGGTAAGTTGTTTCTATGAAAATTCAGCGGAAAGCTTTGATAAAACTCAGTAAAGTTCCTCTCTCAAAGTTTCTGTCAAAGTATGAGTGGGTGAGGCAAATGCAAAATTTTGGTGTTAGAAGGGGGAGATCAGACAAACTAGATGAATTCTTGCACTCTAGTTGCCCTATAAGAATCTTTAAGTTCATGTTCGACTTGAAGAACACAAGACTAACAAGCAATATGACTGTGGTTTATTTAAGAAAGACTACCCAAGAGTTCCAATCTCATAATTAAAGGCTTTGGCCCTACATAAAAAGATTAACAAATGAATGTAAATTTATATAATAAAAGATCTTTTGGGGGTAAACCATTTGCTCACAGTTAGCCATTTTGATTTACTTTTGTTTATTAACCTGCAAAGTAGATAAGAGGGTTCCTACTGTTTGAGAATTCAGGAAAAGCTTCACAAAGCAGGAAGTCTTTGAATTGAGACCTGAAGGATGAAGACATTTTCTATAGGGAAAAAATAACAGTCAGCATTTCATCAAAGGGAAGCATGACATTGAGGTGTGTTTAGGAAAATCACCAGTAGAGCGCATACTTCATTTAGGACATCTGATGTTTGGTAACAGAGAATTAGGTTGATGCTTGATTGTGAAGGCTAGAAGAGGCCTTAAATGCCAGGCAGAAGAATTCGCACTCCATAACTGTAAATAATGGGGGGTGGGGGAGAACTACTGCAGTTTCTCATCATGGGCACAATGTAATGTGCTCAATTAAAGATGTGTTTTAGGAAAGGTCAATCAGTATGACCAAATTACTTGTTAGGAAAAACTAGAGGATAAGAATGACTATTCTAAGGGCTTAGATTAAAGTGGTGGCAGGCAATGGTAACAGGGAGGGAAAGGAAGAATTCCAGTGAGATGGTAAAGAATCACTAAAAGGAAAATGATTAGGTGTGGGGATAATGGAAAAGGAGACGTAATTTCAAATTTGAGCCTGGTCATTGGAGGGAATGACAGCATTGTTAGTAGAAATGAGGAGTGAAGACTGGGAGGGAGTTGCTTTTGCACAAAGGACTAAATCTGGTTTTAGATACTGTATAAGAAGATAAGGGTTTAACCTGGCAGGAATGGTAGCTGTGGGGTAAGAGCAGGGATCAGCAGATGGGATGGCTAAGAACACGATTTTGGAGAAGAGCAAAAAAGAAGGAATGATATTTCATATGATTATTAAATTCGTGGATGTCCTAGTTTGCTAGCTGCCAGAATGCAATATACCAGAAACAGAATGGCTTTTAAAAAGGGGAATTTAATAAGTTGCTAGTTTATAGTTCCAAGGCTAAGACAATGTCCTAATTAAAACAAGTCTATAGAAATATCCAATCAAAGGCATCCAGGCAAAGATACCTTGGTTCAAGAAGGCTGATGAAGTCCACATTTTCTCTCTCAAGTGGAAGGGTACATGGTGAACACAGTCAGAGTTTCTCTCTCATCTGGAAGGGCACATGGCGAACACAGAATCATCTGCTAGCTTCTTCCCCTGGCTTCCTGCTTCATGAAGCTCCCTGGGAGGCATTTCTTCATCTCCAAAGGTCACTGGCTGGTGGACTCTGTTTCTCATGGCTATGTTGTTCCGCTCTGCTCTCTCTGAATCTCTTATTCTTCAAAATGTTTCTTCTTTTATAGGACTTCAGAAACTAATGAAGACCCACTCGAATGGGTGGAGATATGTCATCACCTTATCTAGTTTAACAACCATTCTCGATTACATCACATCTCCAGGGAGATGATCTAATTACAGTTTCAAATGTACAGAATTGAATAGGGATTATTCTGCCTTTGTGAAACGGTATTTAGATTAAAACATGGCTTTTCTAGGGGACATACATCCTTTCAAACCAGCACAGTGGCTATCAGAGAATTTTTGACAGGGCATGAACTTGGGTCACGGGAGCAGATCTAGCAAGGAATCCAATCCTGACATGACAGGAGCTCCTGCCTAGAGGTGGTTGCAGCCTCAGATGTGCTTTCCAGATACAAAGTTACTACTTCACTCTAGCCAGCCATCTGCTTTATAAAAACACTGCCAATCTATGCCAAACCCTTCTGAACTGTCTCTGCAACTTTTCTCTTTAATTAAAGCCAATCTCTTAAGCAATGCAGAATGTATTTCCTTTCACTCATTGGGTGCACACCATAACCTAGAAACCTAGATCATCTGATCTTCTACATGCTACACAGTGGATGTTCTAGTCAACTTCATTGCCACATTACCAGGATCTTAACACTGAGCATATGTAGAAAAGAAGGGCACATAAGTGAACTTCAACTTTGTGGTATTCTCATATTTAGAAACAAGATTAGGAACAAAAAGTAGACACAAACGGGGCAATCAAGAAAAAAAGGAGAAAAACAGCAATGTATTATCATGGATGCCAAAGGTGGGTTTCAAAAAGGAGGCCAAAGTCGCTAGTATCAAATATTTCCAATAATTATGGTGAAATCTATTGAAGACTTTCTACATGTCAGGCTCTGGCCAAAAGACGTTTTTCATGCATTGTCTCACTAAATCATAATGACATCTCTGTGAAGTAGATTTTGTTATTAACTCCATCTTACAAATAGGAAGAAATAGGTGCAGAGAGGGGAATCCACAAAGCTCGTGACTAGTAGAGAAATGATTCAAGTACAGCAATATTATCACTTTATTTGAGTCCTGTTGTAAAAGTTCTGGGAGCCCCTGTTCTATAGTAGCTGCCTCACCAAGATAGTAGAGGACCAAGAAAGGTCAGATGGATATTTTGGAGCTCCAGAGTGACCAGGGATAAAGCAATACCAGGAGCAAGGTGGGATAATGAAATAGAGAATCAAGAAATGGTGGCAGTAAAAGGGAAAAGAAAAATGGTGATAGTTGGAAAGCACAGCAGAGTTAAAGTGAATGGATTTTTTTCAAGATGGATAAGAGTCTGTTCAAAGAGTTTATTATAGATTAAAGACATAACAGATTTATAACAAAGCAGATTTCAAGATGATCAGCTAAAGGGGCAAAACATAAAATAAGATGCTGAGACGATTAAGACAGGTAAAATAATTCATGGATGTACCCTGGTACAATTTAAAGAGAGAAGATTGTATACTCCGATAATATTAAGTTTTTTTGTTTTTATTTTTATGAAACAGAAGTTTGCTAAAAAAAATGGAGAGCAGGAAGGAGAATTATGCTGAACCAGTGGCAGAGTTTTAATCGTTGGGAAGAAAGCATTATTCTAAATTACATTTTATGGTACCTTGTTTGTTTCACTCTCTTTGAATCCTTTTTCAAGTATTTGTAGCAGATGCTTTTTCTTCACTGTAACTTCAGGATCAAAAACATAAAAAAGACATTCCAGCATCTTTCGACAGCTCCTTATGAATAATAGAAAGAGAGAAAGTTTGAGAATTGATTTAATAAAATTTTATCCATAGATAAGGCAACCATAAGTCTTGCCATGATATTTTCCATTTACTTCGGATGTTCTAGTGCCATTATTAATACCTCCACCCTCCTTCACTCTCAAAAAGAGGCTTAAGAGACCCAATGTCAATAGATTAGAGGTTGTCCTAGCCATGGGAGATGCAGATGAAGGAAACATTTACTAACAGGGTGTATTTTTTACAAAATAAAAAAAAGACTTTTTACAAAATAAAATCAAAAAAAGACTTTTACAAAATAAAATCAAACTTTTATAAAAATGCTCCTAATAGAATTTAACTTCTTACTCTGAATCATGAATATCTTCATTTTCCAAAAACTTTTGGAATTTCTCCTCAAATTTTAATCTCAGAATACGGTTATTAACTTTAATGACCCGTTTTACTTTCACTCCTGTAATACCATATGTTTTGAAGTCCCATGTACAAAAACGGGATAGAATTAATTCATAGCAGGAATTGAACCTATTTGGGGATAGAGAATAAACACAAAAAAATAACACATTTTCCTTAATATGTTCAAGAACACAAAATCACATATGCTAAAAAGCTAAAGCCCATATTTTGCATTTTTGCTAAAAATATGTAGTCATATAGTAGCTCTTGTGTTCAGAGTGGGTTCATTTATTCCATCACTAAATGAAATGTTAAAGTTTGAATATAAAATAATTTCTTTTATTACTTATTATATATTTGTTCTGATTAAAAGATGCATTGGTCGACAATCCTCCCTTCATGAAGATATTTTGGCTTCAACGAAATTACACGTCTCTGGCTTTCCTCACATTTTCTGCTCTTTCATGATTTTCTTTGTTGGATCTTTTGTTTTTGGACAGACTTCTGAACGTTGCAGTGCCTAGGGATCAGTCTTTGGTCCTCATCTTGTTTCCATGAACACTTTCCCTAGGTGATTTTGCCTGGCCCTTTGGCTTTATATATAGGCTGCTAATTCCACCATTTTATTTCCAACTTTTATCTCTACCCAACTTAGCTGTGAATAACCACATTTGTATATCCAACTGGCCACTTGATTTGTCTACTCGCATAATGTAATGGGCCCGTCAAACCTAACTCATCCAACACTTGCCTCCTAAACCTGCTCCTCCTGAGCATTCTCCATCACAGACATGCAATACCATCTAATTGGTGGTTTAAGTTAAAAGCCCAGAAACAATACTTGTCTCTTCTCTCTCCCTTATAAATATCCTATTCTTCAGGTCTGTTTAGCTCTACACCTAAAATATATCCTGAACATGTCCATGTTTCATTTGTCACCACCCTGTTCCAAATCACCATCACCTTTCAACTGGACTATTGCAACAACTTCCAAACTAAGGGATAGGGTCCCTGCTCTCGCGGAGACTTACTCTTATGTGTAGATAGAAAATAACTAAGTAAAAATATTGATAAAATAATTTCTATACTGATAAGTGCTTTGAAGAAAGGCAGGCTTGGGGTAAGCAATAGGATGGCGGAACACTTTAATCTCAGAGAAGGCCTTTCAGAGAAATTACTTGAACTGAGAACTGAATGAGAAAGAGCCAGCTAAGGGAAGATCTCAAAAACAGGTACTGAAGTGCTGATTTACCCTCTGCTGCCCTCACCTGGCCATGCTCACAATAATTCTGGCTTTTTCTAAAGTAGCACAAAACTTGCATTAAGACGAGATTAAAAAATGGATCAATTTGAGAAAGAGGTCAGTGAGAGTACTTGGGATAAATTTGTGTGAAGGTTCTCCCCTACAAAATTAGCCAGGGTCTGAGCTCTAGGTATGAGCTAAGATCACAGAGGTAAACTTCCTAATGGGTGGTCTCTCCCTTGAGTCTATAATTTGAACTCCAAATTTAGAGCATCTGCCTTTCTTACTAGCTAAGACAGAATCAGGGCAGTCAGGAGCTGCCCAATTACCTCTTCCTTAGAGCTGAAAAGTGAGTCACCCAAACTAAACAAATAACAGAGGTGCTCACAGTCTGGTAGAGAAGACAGACAAACAGTGCTGCAATCTAGCATGGTGGCTACTAATTCAGAGGTCTGGCTACAGAGCCTCATGATCATGTGGGGTGGGAAATACACTGCCTTCCTATAAAGAGGCTATTTGGTGGGCCTAAATCAGATGAATCTTCCCCGAATAACATGCCTTGCAACCTTTGAAGCTCTCATTATTATGCTCCCTACATCCTTATAGAAACCAATGTCTTAGGCTTTTTAGATAGGGTTTTAGTTATATAATGGACATTTTATTAAAGCTCAAATGTGTTGAAGAATTGGTGGAAGAGATGAATGGACAATGCCTAACTTCATGTCCAGTCCTCCAGGAACACAGGAACCAACACTGAGCACCAGGAAAATCCATGAAGTGTGAACCTTTCAAGGAGTTTTCTTCTCTGGGAATTCTGTCAGTTGAGTCTCTTCCTTACAAGGAATTCCTGGAACACTTGAAAAGGGAACTCTAGTGCTGACATGGGCTCTGTTCTATCTGGGACCACGAGAATAAAATAATTCATTACTGAGATTCAACCTCGATTCCTGGCCACTCTAGGGATGAGAAAACATCATCCACAGAGTGCTAGAATACTGCTGGAGGTGGGAGACTTAGATCTATGCTGGTAGAGAAATACCATGACTTTTGCTATTATCAATAGCACTGAGGATGACAACTTCCCAAGCATCTGAAAATATACCCAGGGTAACATGTCATTACTTTCCTGAAGTATATACACTTCGAGCTTGAACCTGAAATAATAATTCCCTGAGAATCTATATAAAATAATATCTAAACCTGGCACACATCTCCTTCAAGGGTTCTCAGAGCTTTAAAGACAAAATTCAAACCACTAACCCAGTCCATGAGGCGCTTACTGCTTAAGCCCCTGTCAGGAGGAACTATTGGTAGTCCCCCAAACATATTATACTCTTTGCACATGCTGCTTCCTATGTGTGGAAAGATCATCCTCCAATTCCTCGTATAGTTAACTTCAATATGTCCTTTGAAAGTCAGATTGAGGCATCTCCCTCAAGTATCTCCACTTTAGAAAACTTTCTTTAAGCCCCCATTCTACTTTAAATGCTCCTCTTCTCTGTATCCACAATTATCCTAGAATGTATTACTGTTTGATACCATAGTTTTCCCTATCAGATAACAGGCTTGTTGAGGACAAGAACCACATCTTACTTGACTTTTGCCCCTAGCACCTAGCAGAGACTGTGGTCCATAGTAGAAGCTCAGTGGATGTGTGCTATAGCTATTAACAAAATAAAAGTGGTCCAAAGATGAACACAATACAGGCTCTGCCTTCACTGAACTTATAAACTACTGGAGAGGGAAAGCAACGGGGTGAGTAAAAGCAAAACAGTGAGCACAAAAGATACGACTCAGTGCTATGAGGATTCAAAAATCAATGACTATATTTGATGGAGATAGCAAGAAAATGCATCAGAAAGTAGTGGCTGTGGTGTGCGCCTTGAAGATAAAGTAAGTTTTTGACAGGCAGTGATGTTTTGAGGGTGAGAGATGCAAGAGCATTCGGGGTGAAGGAAGCGGTGGAGTGGGAAAGTATCAGGTGTGTTCCAAGATCAGGGAGGCACACACAGTTCAGCTAACTCTGAAGAGGTTTAGAAAAGGAGTGAGGATCAGACCTGGAGACCATACAGTGGAGGCCACTGACGTCAGGGTGAAAGTCTAATTTGGAAGGTTAAAACAGCTAGGAGAGGGTTTTTGTTTGATTGTATGTTTTTAATACAATCCTCCGCATCCAGCAGGAATCATATGGGATGTTTACTGATTAATGAATACCGAGTGTTTACAAGAAGCAGGTACTCTGTTAGGTGCTATAGCAATAGTCTAGAAGGGAGATGACAAAGGTCTGTGTGCAGGTAATTTTGGTTACAATGGACAAAGGGGATGAATGTGAGAACCATTATGAAGGTGTGCTGGTTTGAATTTGTGGACCCCAGAAATGCTATGCCCTTTAATCTTCATTCAATATTGCTGGGTGGGAGCTTTTTGATTATCCATGGAGATGTTACCCACTCAACTGTGGGTGGTAACTTTTGATCAGACGATTTCCATGGAGGTGTGTCTCCACCCATTCAAGGTGAGGTTGCTTACTGGAGCCCTTTAAGAAGAAGTCATTCTGGAAAGAGACACTAAGCCCGTACAGCCAGAGACCTTGGAGATGAAAAAGGAAAATGCCCCTTGGGGAGCTTCATGAAACAGGAAGCTTGGAGAGAAAGCTAGCAGATGCCACCATGTTTGCCACATGCCTTTCCAGTTGAGAGAGAACTCTTAATGTCATTAGCCTTCTTGAACCAAGGTATCTTTCTCTGGATGCCTTAGATTAGACATTTCTATAGACTTGCTTTAGCTGAGACATTTTCATGGCCTTAGAACTGTGGACTTGTAACTTAATAAATGCTCCCTTTTAAAAGCCCTTTTGTTTCTGGTATATTGCATTCCGGCAGCTAGCAAACTAGAACAGAAGGGGAACCTATGGGAGAATGGAGTCAAGAATAGTTTCAATGTTTGTTGAGCCTGTATTTTTGAGAGGTGGCATGTGAACTGCAAAGAACACCTTTTACATCTTTGTACTTAAAAATCAGTATTGTGGTTAAGCAAACAATGGTAACTTCTGGGAAAATGAATGCATTGATGCAAAAGAAAGCATTTTAAAAATTCTCTTTCTCCTTGGGCAGTACTTCTCATACTTTTCCACCAAAGTACCACCCAAGGCCTTCGAGACAATTTTAGTCACAGAAATGAATAAACAGCCACATCTTATAGAAATCAAGGGGCTTGGATTAAAGTAACCCAATCACTTTTGTTTTCTAAAAAGCTAATGCAAATTTTTCATTCTGCTCCAAAAAAGAAAAAAAATCAGCATGTGCTTCAACATTGTCTACAAGTGAAACTGTGCCAAGCCCACTGAGGAGCTTCCTGTGGCCCCAGCCAAGCCCACTGAAGAGCTTCCTGTGGCCCCAGCCAAGCCCACTGAAGAGCTTCCTGTGGCCCCCAGTGCGTCTGCACATACTCAAGTCCACAGTGTGGTTCCAGGGCAATCGCTAGTGCTTTCACAGGCTCTTCAATTTTGAGAAAATGATTCCAGAAATGTGAAAGTCACAATTTATAATATTTTTTGGCACTGTTTTCATTTGAAAAAAAATGTTTTTATTATTTTAGGATTAGTTCTTTTGAGGCAACATAGCCTCTTCCTTGTCTCTACCACGAGGCCCTGATTCTGTAGCATGGATGTTGTTTCTTTCGTTTCTGGTGACTCTCTCTTTTTATGCCTAGATGGGCTTTTGTCATAAGTTCCTGGTTTAAATGTATGCCGTATCCTCACCCACAGTTTCCCTGTACACCCTAACTCTTAACCAGCTCTGGACTGGTCCACTCTGACCACAGACCCATCAGGAGATCAGCCAGACAGGCTCCTCCCATGTCAGCAACCTGCTGTTGCCAATCCTGCTTTGGTACTCCTGCTCTGTCCTGGCGTCTCACCCCATGTGGACACCCAGGGCCCAGCCTTGCTCCCTCCTCCATTATGGGAACAAGTCATACATGACTGGGACAGACATTAAAGTCAACAGACCCCCTCAGGGGGAAAGAATGTCATTAAAGCTCCCCTCCCCTAGTGAAATCCTGCTGAAACTCCATTGTCACACCCTTTGGACCTGAACCTTTATAAGCTGCTCCCGCGGCACTCCTCTCTCTCTTTTTTGCACGGAACACTGACTTCCATTTCCAGACTGGCTGCCATAGTGAAGAAACTTCTCCTGTTCATAAATCCCTAATGAAACTCATGGTAACTCCATGCCAGGTGTGTTCTTTGGTCTTGGGCCTAAGTTGGGTTAGATCACCCCATATTCTTGATCCACTGTTGCAGCCATTCCAAAAACACACAGTATTAAACATACATCAAAATTAATACTTAGCCATATTTTTTTTTTCTAAAATATATTCTGCCCTTAAGCTAAGGAAAATTGGGTCAAGAGCAATGAACTACCATTAGGATGTTTCCAAGATTAGCTTATGGTAATGGTGTAAGCAGACATATGATTAAGTGGTAAAGTAGGTAACTGCTAATTTTCAATGAATGAATATTCTACATAAGAAACTTGTGCTGGTTTGAAAGGATGTATGTTCCCTAGAAAAGCCATGTTTTAATCTAAATCCCATTTCGTAAAGGCAGGATAATCCCTATTCAATACTGCATGTGAATCTGTAATTAGATCATCTCCCTGGAGATGTATCCCAATTAAGAGTGGTTGTTAAGATGGATTAGGGGAGATACGTCTCCACCCATTTGAGTGGGTCTTGATTAGTTTCTGAGGTCCTATAAAAGAGGAAACATTCTGGAGAATGAGAGATTCAGAGAGAGCAGAGCAGAATGATATAGCCATGAGAAGTAGAGTCCACCAGTCAGCAACCTTTGGAGATGAAGAAGGAAAATGCTTCCCCAGGGAGCTTCATGAAATAGGAAGACAGGAGAAGAAGCTAGCAGATGATGCTGTGTTCGCCATGTGCCCTTCCAGATGAGAGAGGAACCCTGACCGTGTTCACCATGTGCCTTTCCAGATGAGAGAGAAACTCTGTGTTCGCCATGTGCCCTTCCACTTGAGAGAGAAACCATGAACTTCATCAGCCTCCTTGAACCAAGGTATCTTCCCCTGGATGCCTTAGATTGGACATTTCTATAGACTTGTTTTAATTGGGAAATTTTCTCAGCCTTAGAACTATAAACTAGCAACTTATTAAATTCTCCTTTTTAAAAGTCATTCTGTTTCTGGTATATTGCATTCCAGTAGCTAGCAAACTAGAACAGAAGTGTTTTAAAAGTGGGACATTTAACACTTTATAATTTGATAATTTGGTTGATGATCCTAAGCACCTAAAATTATTTTTAGAGCTATAACTAGATTTCAAATAGATTTACCAGTCATCAGATTGTGTGCCTTCTTCAAAATGGATATTTCCCACAGTCTCCAACTCAATTAGTAAAAATGGGATCAATAAACCATGACTTTTCTTCTTTTGCTTTACTTCAGTACGATAAATTGCTTCAATTCTATCGAAGAAAACATATACAAATCTATTAGGATGATCTAACAACCACAACATTAAAATTCATGATACATTTTTTTTAACTGATGTTAAATACAAAGCTTTTTTCAATGGCTAAAGAAAGTTTGTTGTTAACATTTAAACCAAATGAAAGGCATTCTATTTTTGGCAGCTAAAATCACTTTGAATTTTGTTAGCCTGAGAATGTATGTGGGTTAGAAGACTACCTTGGAGCCATTACTTAAGACTTTAAGATATTAGATAAGTTGCTTAACCTTTTTATGCCTTAGTTTTCTTAGTCAAATGGCAATAACAACATTATCCACAACCTCAAAAGGCTCTTTGAGGATTATATGTGAATTAAATGTAAAGCTCTTAGCAAAGAATCTGGCTCAGAGTAAGAACCCAATAAATTTTAGCTACTAGCAGTGGGGACAACCAAATCAAGAGGCTGAGCCCTCAATCTTGGTGTTCATTTATATGAAACTTATCACCACAAAGGATAGACTAAGCCTGCTTAAAATTAGGCCTACGAGTCATCCCCAGAGAACCTCTTTTGTTGCTCAGATGTGGCCTCTCTCTCCCTCAGCCAACACGGCAAGCAAACTCACCGTACTTCCCCTCCCTACATGGGACATGACTCCCAGGGGTGTAAACCTCCCTGGCAACGTGGGACAGAAACCCTAGAGTGAGCCGGGACTCAGCATCAAGGGATTGAGAAAATCTTCTCAACTGAAAGGGGGAAGAGAGAAATGAGACAAAATAAAGTGTCAGTGGCTGAGAGATTTCAAACAGTCGAGAGGTTATCCTGGAGATTATTCTTACGCATTTTTTAGATATCTCCTTTTTAGTTTAAGGTGTGTTAGAGAGGTTAGAGGGAAGTGCTTGAAACCGAAGAGCTGTTTCAGTAGGCATGTTTCTTGAAGATGAATGTATAATGATATAGCTTTCACAATGTGACTGTGATTGTGAAAATCTTGCATGTAATGCTCCTTTTTTCTATGATAGTGACAGATAAGAAAAAAATATGTATTAAAAATAAATAATAGGGGGAACAAATGCTAAAATAAATTGAACAAATGTTAAAATAAATTGAGTAGATTGAGATACTAGTGAACAATGAAAGGTAGTGGTAAGGGGTAGAGAAAAAAATAGGGGCAACAAAGGTTAAAATCTATTGAATAGATGGAAATACTAGTGGTCAATGTGAGGGAGGGGTTAGGGGTATGGTATGTGTGGGTTTTTTCTTTTTATTTCCTTTTCTGGAGTGATGCAAATGTTCTAAAAAATGATCATGGTGATGAATATATTACTATGTGATGATATTGTGAGCCACTGATTGTACACCACACACGGAATGTTTGTATGTTAAGAATGCTCATATTTGTATGTTGTTTTGGTTTGATAATACAAATAAATTTTAAAAATTTTATTTTTGTTTTAAATAAAAAAATGTTAGCTACTGTTTTCTTTTAGTATTATGATAGTGTAACTTATCCATTTAATGCCTAGTAAATAGAAAAATTCACAGTACTAGATAATTCTCAATAAGAGCATATTCTACGTGTTTCTAGACAACTGTGAATGTGACTCGCCTAGTTTCATGTGATCACTTTATGCACTAATAGCAATTCTAATGCATTTAGTTTGCAGACACTAGAGTAGCCACTCAGGGGAACCTACACTATTCCTAATTAAGAACCACCTCTGTGAAAAATGTATGCCAGCTTTGCACAAATGATGCCCGTACGTAGTAGGAACAGAATTGGAAATCTGGGGGGTTTTTTGTTTGTTTGTTTGTTTTTTCACATGGGCAGGCACCATGAAATGAACCCAGGTCTCCAGCAGCATGGCAAGAGAGAATTCTGTCCCTGAGCCACCATCACACTCCCTGGAAACGTGCTTTGTGCTTTAGTGTACTGTTATCATACTATAATTGCTTTCTATTCCTGAACACAGGGAACTGAACTCCACAAATGGCCCAAAACATTCTGATTCTCTCATGTTTCAAATATGGACAACTGGACAATTCATTAAACGTACTCATCTAGTTTTTTGTTCCAGAATGTTACCCTTTCATTCAAGGCATTTAGTTTTGTCAATATCTTCTTTTGAAGACTTAGTCCTTCATCCATAGTTTCACAGTTCTTTGATTTTTCAAGTACAGACATTTTACTGTTATTGGATTTATAACTGTGCCCTTTGCCAGATCCTTTGAGCTCATCCAGTTCCCGTTCCAACTGTTGAAAACAATGTACCAGAGAGCAAAATAAAAATAAAACACAGTAAAGGCAAAGTCTGAATTCACTTATTATTTTTTAAATATAATCTAATAAATATATGGTTGATTTAAATTAAAGCAGAAATCTATATAATAAATAGAACAAACTTCATAAAAAGCATGTCAAAGATATGATTATAACTTTGGTGCAAACTCAATCCCAATTTCTTTTGAACATGTCATAATCTTAAATATTTAAAACATGGCAAATCACTTAATTGGAAATGAAATAAGCAAAGTAGTAGATTTTGAAAATATTAAAGCCAGGAAAGTAAAGTTAGAACAAATTTTGATTTTGCCAAAAATAAAATATTTAAATTTAGAATAATGTAGCGAGTTTGAACACACTTTTTAATTTTTCAATATTTTCCACAGATTTAAGGTTCTGAAAAAAAACAGCCAACAAAAAACATGTATATAGAAGGGGCACACATTTTCCCTTTTGCCTCAGTTTCCTATAAAGCTCAACATAGAACTGGTCTTTATGTAAAATTTTGACCTTCTGTTCATCATGGATTTTTTTGCATTTGTTTTTATATTTAAGATTTTTTTTTATTTTTAAAAATATTATTCATCTTGATTACTGAGGTTTTTGGCACTTTCTTAAATTTAGGGCCCAAGGTGAGTGCCTCACTCACCCCACCCTAAACCTAACCTTGGAGTATCTCAAAATGAATTGTACCGGACATGGAGAGGTGCAAATTAATATAAATTTAGGGAAAATATGCACTCCCTTCTTTACAGTGGCTATACAGCTAATCATTAAAAGTCAAATTAAGCATATTTGTAAAAATAACTGTAATTTCTATAATCTATAACTATTATTGTTCACATTTACAGTCTTTAATGCATACTTTTTGTACATGAAAATGACAAATATAAAATGATTTCCATTTTATGTGTATTTTCATTTTGGTCTCTGATTTTTTTTATTAAAATAATTCAAATTTTTAAAATTTTTTAATTTAAAATATTTTTCTGATTAAAATAGTAATTAAAACATGCTAGTTTGTGATGAATATTAACTATATTTCAAGGACTTAGTTTTTAATGGCTATATACTGTTTTAAAGAATGAATAACTGTTTCAATTTTTTATCATTATTAATAATGCAGTGAGAGTGAATTATTTATTTATTTATCCAAATATTGAGAGTAGTGTTAGAATAGCTAACTGGGTCAAAGGTTGAACATTTTTAGGTTCTTTTTTTTTTTATTCAATTTTTTATTAATTAAAAAAAATTACAAGAAACACAAACATTCCCAACACATACACTCAGCAATTCACAATATCATCACATAGTTGCATATTCATCATCATGATCATTTCCTAGAACATTAGCATCAATTCAGAAAAAGAAATAAAAGACAACAGAAAAATATAACAAACAGAAAAAAAATTTTACATGCCATACCCCTTACTGATCCCTTTCATTGATCACTAGCATTTCAAACTAAATCTATTTTAACATTTGTTCCCCCTGTTATTTATTTTTACTCCATATGTTCCTCTCATCTGTTGACAAGGTAGATAAAAGGAGCATCAGACACAAGGTTTTCACAATCACACAGTCACATTGTGACAGCTGTATCATTATACAATCATCTTCAAGAAACATGGCTACTGGAACACAGCTCTACAGTTTCAGGCAGTTCCCTCCAGCCTCTCCATTCCATCTTGGATAACAAGGTGATATCTACTTAATGCATAAGAATAACATCCAGGATAACCTCTCGACTCTGTTTGGAATCTCTCAGCCATTGACACTTTGTCTCATTTCACTCTTCCCCCTTTTGGTGGAGAAGGTTTTCTCAATCCCTTGATGCTGGGTCTCAGCTCATTCTAGAGTTTTTTTCAATCCCTTGATGCTGAATCTCAGCTCATTCTGGGATTTCTGTCCCACGTTGCCAGGAAGATCCACACCCCTGGTAGTCATGTCCCACGTAGACGGGGGAGGGTGGGGAGTCTGCTTGCTGTGTTGGCTGGAGTGAAAGGCCACATCTGAGCAACAAAAGAGGTTCTCTTGGGGGTGGGTGACTCTTAGGCCTAATTTTAAGTAGGCTTAACCTATCCCCTGTGGGGTTAAGTTTCATATGAACAGACCCTGTGCTGGTTTGAAAGGAAGAATGCCCCCTAAGAAAAGCCATGTTTTAATATAAATCCCATTTCTTAAAGGTAGAATAATCCCTATTCAATACTGCATATTTGAAACTGTAATGAGATCATCTCCCTGGTTGATGTGATTTAGTTAAGAATGGTTGTTAAACTGGATTAGGGGATGACATGTCTCCACCCATTTGAGTGGGTTTTGATCAGTTTCTGAAGTCCTATAAAAGAGGAAACATTTTGGAGAATGAGAGATTCAGAGAGAGCAGAGAATGCTGCAGCACCACGAAGCAGAGAGTCCACCAGCCAGCGACCTTTGGAGATGAAGAAGGAAAACGCCTCCCGGGGAGCTTCATGAAATAGGAAGCCAGGAGACAAAGCTAGCAGATGACATCGTATTCTCCATGTGCCCTTCCAGCCGAGAGAGAAGCCCTGACTGTGTTCACCATGTGCCATCTCACTTGAGAGAGAGACCCTGAACTTCATTGGCCTTCTTGAACCAAGGTATCTTTCCCTGGATGCCTTTGATTGGACATTTCTATAGACTTGTTTTAATTGGGACATTTTCTCGCCCTTAGAACTGTAAACTTGCAACTTATTAAATTCCCCTTGTTAAAAGCCATTCCGTTTTTGGTATATTGCATTCCGGCAGCTAGCAAACTAGAACAGACCCCAAGACTGGGGGCTCAGCCTATAGCTTTGGTTGTCCACACTGCTTGTCAGAATATCAAGAATTCAACTTGGGGAAGTTGACTTTTCCCCCGTTCTCACCATTCCCCGAACGGGACTTTGCAAACACTTTTCCACTCACTGATCAAATCACTCTAGGATTCATCAGGGCATCACCTGGACAAACCAACAAAATCTCATGTCCTATACAAAGTTTCATGTACTTAAGGTGTTCAATCAACTATCTACATAAGTTACATTAGGAGATGCACTAGTTAAAGAATAGATTTGTATCAAATAAACATTTTTTGCTTTAGTCTCACACATTAGTTGAAATTTTAAAATATTAAGTACCATCTATTTTCAGCACACTGCAGTAATGACATTCTTTTGTTCTTCCTCATGCAAAAACATTTTTAAATTTGTACATTTAGTCACTATCATTATACACTCTAGGCATTCCTAGATTATACCATCTCAATCTTTATCGTCTATCTTTCTTTGTGATTTCATTTATGCCCCAGCCCTCCTCCCTCTATCATTCTCATATGCAGCTTCACTCAGTGTTTTAACATAATTGTATTACAGTTAGGTAATATTGTGCTGTCCATTTCTGAGTTTTTATATTCAGTCCTGTTGCACAATCTGTATCCCTTCAGCTCCAATTACCCACTATCTTACCCCATTTCTATCTCCTGATGGTCTCTGTTACCAAGGAAATATTCCAAGTTTATTCACTAATGTCAGTTCATATCAGTGAGACCATACAGTACTTGTCCTTTTGGTTTAGGCTAATCAGACTCAGCATAATGTCCTTAAAGTCCATTCATGTTGTTACATACTTCATAACTTTATTCTGTCTTACAGCTGCATAATATTCCATCTTATGTAAATGTCACAGTTTGTTTAGCCAACTGTCTGTTGATGGACATTTTGGCTATTTCCATCTCTTGGTAATTGTTAATTATGCTGCTATAAACATTGGTGTGTAAATGTCCATTTGTGTCCTTGGCCTAGTGTCCTTTGAGTAGAGACAGCATATAGATGGGTCCTGTTTTTTAATCCATTCTTTTGATCGGAGAGTTTAATCCATTCATATTCAGTGTTATTACTGCATGGGTAGTACTTTCTTCTACTATTTTGCCTTCTGGATTTTGTACGTCATATCTAATTTTTCTTCTTTTTACCTTTACTCAGTCTTCCTTTCTACACTCTTCTCCACACTTCTCTCTTCTGTCTTCGTATCTGTCTCCGGTGTTCCCTTTAGTATTTCTTGCAGAGCTGGTCTCTTGGTCACAAATTCTCTCAGTGATTTTTTGTCTGAAAATGTTTTAATTTCTCCCTCATTTTTGAAGGACAATTTTGCAAGTATAGAATTCTTGGTTGGCACTTTTTCTCTTTTAATAATTTAAATATATTATCCCACTGTCTTCTCGCCTCCATGGTTTCTGCTGAGAGATCTGTGCATTGTCTTATTGGGCTTCCCTTGTATGTGATGGATTGCTTTTCTCTTGCTGCTTTCAAGATCCTCTCTTTCTCTTTGACCTCTGACACTCTGATTAGTAAATGTCTTGGAGTATGTCTATTTGGATCTATTCTCTTTGGGGTATGCTGCACTTCTTGGATCTGTAATTTTAAGTCTTTCATAAGAGTTGGGAAATTTTCAGTGATAATTTCCTCCATTAGTTTTTCTCCTCCTTTTCCCTTTTCTTCTCCTTCTGGGACACCCACAACATGTATATTAGTGCGCTTCATATTGTCTTTCAATTCCCTGAGTCCCTGCTCATATTTTTCCATTTTTTTCCCTATAGTTTCTGTTTCTTGTCGGATTTCAGATGTTCCATCCTCCAGTTCAAAAATCCTATGTTCTGTCTCTCGAAATCTACCATTGTAGGTTTCCATTGTTTTTTCCATCTCTTCTACTGTGTCTTTCATTCCCATAAGTTCTGTGATTTGTTTTTTCAGACTTTCAGTTTCTTCTTTTTGTTCATTCCTTGCCTTCTTTATATCCTCCCTCAATTCACTGATTTGGTTTTTGATGAGATTTTCAATGTCTGTTCGTACATTCTGAATTAATTGTTTCAGCTCCTGTATGTCATTTGAATTGTTGGTTTGTTCCTCTGACTGTGCCATATCTTCAATTTTCCTAGTGTGATTTGTTATTTTTTGCTGGTGTCTAGGCATTTGATTACCTTAATTAGTTTATTCTGGAGATTGCTTTCACTTCTTTTATCTAGGGTTTTCTTGCTGGATGAATTTGTTGTCTATCTGTTCTTTGACATTCCGTTCAGCTTTATCTGGACCTTTAGCTTAAGTTTTGTTTAACAGAGGAGAATTTTTCAGTTCTCGTTTTCTTGTTTCTTGCCCTGCTTGTGTGGTGCCCCCAGACCAAACTGGCCTCCTATCAGGAGGGAAGAGTCATCTGCGTCGGTTTTCCCTGAGGGTGAGACCCAGCAGGTTGAAAGACTTTCCTGTGAAGCCTCTGGACTCTGTTTTTCTTATCTTGCTCAGTATGTGACGCTTGTCTGACTGCAGGTCCCACCAGCATAAGATGATGAGGTACCTTTAACTTTGGCAGACTCTCCCTGCTGGGGGTGTGGTGGAGACAGAGGAGAGGTTGTAGGCTGGTTTTAATGGCTTCAAATTACCAAGCCCTGGTGTCTGAATTCCTTGATGGAGGGTGTTCTAGTTTGCTAGCTGCTGGAATGCAACACACCAGAGACGGATTGGCTTTTAATAAAAGGAGATTTATTTTGTTGATTCTTCAGAGGAAAGGCAGCTAACTTTCCACTGAGGTTCTTTCTTATGTGGAAGGCACAAGATGGTCTCTGCTGGTCTTCTCTCCAGGCCCCTGGGTTCCAACAACTTTCCCCGGGGTGACTTCTTTCTGCATCTCCAAAGGCCTGGGCTGAACTGCGAGTGCTGAGATGAGGAATGCTGAGCTGCTTAGCTGTGCTACCTTGCGCTCTCTCATTTAAGCACAAGCCAATTAAGTCAAACGTCACTCATTGCAGCAGACACGCCTCCAAGCTGACTGCAGATGTAATTAGCAACAGATGAGGTTCACGTACCATTGGTTAATGTCCACAGCAACAAGACTAGGTGCCTTCACCTGGCCAAGTTGACAACTGAATCTAACTACCACAGAGGGATTCCATCTGGGTGGGGCTTCACCCCTGCCCTGGGGAAGGCACAGGCTCCAGATAAGCCCCCAAAAGAGCTCACTTCTGCCTATGCCTGGGGCAGCTGCAGCCTGAAAAGTCCTGCCGCTGTATCCAGAGGCAGTCAAGACTTTGTAGATACACAGCCACAAAAACCTGTTTCCTTCTTTTTTTTTTTTTTCCCCTTTTTCTCTCAGTCTTGCCCCCTTGGCGCCGGGGCAAAAATGAGCAACCTCTGCTTTGATCAGGTTCACCTAAGCTGGGGGCCTATTTTTAGTAGTCAGAATTTGTTAATTAGTTCCACAATTCGTGTTTGATTGTGCCCAGTCCCTGCTGCTGGTAAAGTCCTTTCCTTTCCTCTCTGGGAAGCGGCCTGTGGGGGAGGGGCGCTGGCCACCGCAGCTTTGGGAACTCAGGGTTCTGGGGGGTGCTCGCAGCCGGTCCAGCTGGTCCATACTGGAGTACTCTGTGTGTCTGGTCACTGACGTGGCCCCAGGAGCTGTTCTGTACTGTTTCTGGTTATTTAGTAGTTGTTCTGGAGGATGAACTAAAACGCGCACGTTGTTAAGCTGCCATCTTGACTCGGAACCATTTTTAGGTTCTTGATACATACGGTCAAAGTTCATTGCAGTCAGTGGTGTAACAGTGTCACATTCCTCTTCACCTGACAGTGGCATAATGTATTAAGCTTTGATATATCTGTAAGTGAAATATTTCTCATCTTTTTCTCCCCCTCTTTAGTAGAGAAGCTGTGGGGTTTACAGAACAATCATGCATAAAATACAAGATTTCTATTATTAATACATTGCATTGGTGTGGTATGTTTGTTACAATTGATGAAAGCACATTTTTATAATTTTACTATTAACTATTGTCCGTGGTTTAACTTTGGGTTCACTGTATAGTGCAGTTCCATGGATTTTTTTTTCACTTTATTCTGTTACCATATATACAGACTTTTGTGCTATGTTAATCAGTATTTGGGAATTTAAATGAGGTTGAGTTCTCCTATCAAATGTTTATTAATCATTTTTTATTGCACTTTTGTAAAATGCTTAGTTCATGCAATTTGTTCAATTTTCCTATTTGGAGACTTACCGTTTTTTCTTGTTGTTTTATAAGAGTACTTTACAGTAAGGATATCAATCCTTTGTCCATAATGTTTGTTGAAAATAATTTTTTCTTGTTCCTATTTGTTGCTTATGTTTATAATGATGCTCCTTAACACACAAAAGCTTTACATCTTTTTTTGCACCCAAATTTACCCATTTTAATTTTTTTGTGTGATTTCTATCATTTATTTTATTTCACAGGCTAAAATCAGTTAAATATTCATCTATACTTTCTTCATGACTTCATTTTTACATTTAATTATTTCATGCAATTTGTATTTACTTTTGGTACAGTGTAAACTAAGGATCTTACACCCCTACTCCCAAACAGTTTGACTATTTTCTAACACATTTTGTGAACAATCCCATTATTTCCCTGAACCTTTTTAAAAAGCAAAAATAATTTCTTATATATACAAGGTTCTTTTGGGGGTAAATAATTATTAAGTTTTCAGGGTCTTAAAAAGTCTATATTATGTATGCTTTTTAAGCATACATAATATAGACTTATTAAAGCACTGACTCAAAGTTCCTACCTTTTTATATACTTTAACAGTATAAGTTAAGGGATATTTTAGCACTTTAAACAAGAAAATGAATTTTGAGCACAGCCTATTGGTGTCTAATAATAATGCAACTGAAATAAGTTCAATGAATCTCTGTTAACTCTTTGACTGAATAGTATTGGACTATACAGTTTTTTAAAAATGTCCTAAGTAAATAAACTTACACTATTTTTAAACTGCAGATCTGAAAGCACAGAACGCTCCTTAAAGTTGAGCACCCAGAATCAAAACTTTATTTTGGGGGTGAACTTGACATAATCTTTAATTTTTTTAAATATATAATTTAAAAGATAATGCTAGTTTGTCTGGCAGTTTCCTTACAATGTGACCACTTAAATTTTGCAATATTAAATCTTACATTTTTTTTAGCAAAGCTGAATAGTTTTATTCGTTCTTCTGGCAACTTTTGTAGTTTGCATTTTCGTTCATTCAGTTTTTCAAGGTCTTCATTAAGATGCCTCTGAACAGATTTTACACGCATATTGTAATACATAATTTTTTTCATTGTTGTGGTCTAAAAATGAGAGAGAAAACAAAAACTTTAGCTGAACAAGCACAATTGCAGGTAATTACTAGTGATGTTAATATGTGTGTGACATGTTTTATGTAACAATGTGGAAGGTTTGCATGCTCAGTGATCATAGTTGGGGCAATAAAGGGCACACAGATTATTTAAACATAATCAGCAAAATACAAGATTCCAAAGATTTTCTTTCTGGATATGATTTTAAGTGTGAGACATATTCACATTAATTTCCTTGATAACAACACAAAGAGACTACAGGGAGAGGTCAGTGCACAAAATGGTATCATTTAGCCAATAAAGCAGTACTAACAGAGCAAATTCATAACTACATCATTTCTATTTGATTAGCTCGGGAAAAAAAAGAAACTTAAAATAGTTAAAAGAAAACGTTAAGTTTCTTAATTCAGTTTTGAAAAGCATGGCTAAGAAATAGTATTTAGTGTTTGTGTTTTCCTGTCTATTAAAAGGATGTTCTAAATGAGCTGAATTTAGCCTGAGTAAATTTCTAAATGGTACATCTAATCCAATCAGCTGGCATCCTTAATACTGATGGATCATCCAGTTATTAGGTTTATCATGAAAACTGATTAAATCCACCATTAAAAAATGCATCGGCTAACTAGTGCTTGAGGGTAAAAAGAATTATCTTCTCAGCTAGTTTTATCTGAAATAATGAAGGCATTTTTCTTTATCAGGGAACTGTACCTCAAATAAGTTGGAAGGCTGGTACACTGTTCTGGACATGAACTCTCTATAGATGCAGGCTTTTAATGCATTTTAATGTAATTTATTTTAGAATAGAGTGGAAACAGAGATCCAAGAGAGTTATTTGGCATAAAAGACTGAATGGAAACAAACATATGACTTGATGAACAGGCCAAAGAGAACTTTCTTTCCCCATGCTCTGCCTCACATTATGAAGGTCTAGGGCTTAAATCACTAAATTTCTCTGCCAAAAAAGAAGGAATTCATGAGCAAAGAATACATTAAGAAAACAAATTTGTTTTAGGATGATGACCAACTGATATAAAAATCCCTGATAAAGAAGAGTTAAATTGCTTAGTACAAATGAATTAGAAGAAAAATGTGTAAAGAAAGGGTAAATGGTATTTCTTGATTTTTCACGTATTTGGAGAAAATGGAAAATCCAATAAAAGTGCTTACAGTCAGTGATAGCTATGAATATTTCTAATGAATTCTTAAATCTGAAACCACAAGAGAACATGGGGTGAAGGGTTGTCAGATAAAATACAGGACATTAAGCTAAATTTGAATTTGAACAAATAATGCTTTGGTATAAGTAAGTATGATACTAAAGCATTATTTGTTTTTACATGATATTCAAATTTAATTTGGAATCCCCCTAGGTGGGAGACAAGAAAAAAGGTTAAAATATGCTACTCAGGAAAGCTAATTATAGAGCCACCATATGACCTGCGGTATATACCCAAAAGAACTGAACTCTGGGACTCGAACAGATACTGGCACACCAATGTTCCCAGCAGCGTTACTCACAACTGCCAAAACACGGAAGCAACCCACGTGCCCATCAACTGATGAATGGATATGCAAAATGTGGTCTACACATACACAATGGAATATTATTCAGCTATAAAAAGGAATGAAGTCCTGATACATGCGACAACATGGATGAATCTTGAAGACATCATGTGGAGTGAAATAAGCCAGACACAAAAGGACAAATATTGTATGATCTCACTGATTTCAAACAATTAGAATAGGCAAATCCCCAGTCAGAATTTAAAATATAGGCTGCCAGGGGACAGGGTAGGGACAGGGAATGGGAAGTTAAGGTTTCAAATGTATAGGGCTCGTATTTGGAATGATGGAAATGTTTTGGTAATAGGTGATGGTGATGGTAGCAAATATTGAATGCAATGAACTGCACTGAAATATATCTCAAGTGAATAAAGGGGGAAATGTTAGGCTGTATACATAATAACAGAACAAAAACTTTTTAAACATCCATGGAACTACACTATACACTGAACCCAAAGCTAAACCATGGACTTTAGGTAATGGTATCATCAATTTTAACAGATGTTCCACATCAATGCAAGGCGTTAGTGAGGGGGGGTGGCGGATGTGAATCCTGTATTTCATGCATGATTGTTCTGTAGACCCAAAACTTCTGTCATTAGGAAAAAATAGAAAGAGATAGAAAACAAAAAGGGAAATTATTCATTTAAAAAAGGAAAAAAAACTCCAAAATACTACTTTTACTTTATGTCTTGAAAATCCTATTTTTGAATAAGTAATATATTCATGTTTCAAAAAAAAAAAAGAAAATACGCACAAAGAAAAGTCTACTTCCCATATCTGTCTCCCTTCTGCTAGTAGAGAAGAACTCTAGCCTTGTGCTCGGTATTGCAAGACAGTTCATTTCTTAGACTGGGGGTAAGGGTGAGGGTAATCTCATTTTTACAAAAAAGAGAAGAAAGCACAGAACTTGAGAACAAATCCTTACTTAGGATAACAAGAGAAGAGAAACATGTGAAGATAAATAGAAACAATGTTCCTGTGTTGAGTTGATGGCCACGAGGAAAGGATGGGAGGACCTCACTGTGGGGCATCTGCCGGCTTGGCACATACTAGATATTCAAAAACTATAATTGAATGAACAAATAGGACAAGCGGGATGGCTCATTGGGTTCGAAGGGAATTAGAAATAATATGTGAAAAGACTATTAATAAACATGGTGAATTTCTGTGAACTTGATTCTGAAATTTTAATTCCTTTGGGCGCATGTCAAAGTGGCTCCTTTACTGGGAGAGTCACTGTCAGTGGCAGCCCAGGAATACTCACTTCAAGATTTCAGAGATGATATAGTAGTGTGGGTAGAGCCTCTCATACATTTGGGAAACCTCAAATCATCTCACAGTCAAATCTACCTAATCCTTGGCATACTACCTTCAACCCTGGATATTTTATAATTTTGATATATAATATTTTAAATGAGAGAATACTGCCTGTTTCATTTCTAATTTTATTTAGGCTTTATTAATTTATATATATACATATATATATAGCATTCTTTCCATTATTCTCAGCATTGGTAATAATTTTTCAGAGTTCCTTTTGCACATACTTTTATAATTTTGTATAGATTATAAATAAATTTTTTCATTTCTAGTATTATTGTTATTTGTAATACTAGATTCTAGTATTATTGTTATTGTTTACTTTTATGTGAAATACTCAGCTCAGTTGGGCAAAATTAGATTTGACAGTAAGAGTAAGAACTGATCGGATAATACTACTTAATGTATGTGGGTACAATCAGAAATAACCAGTTAATTCATTAAACCTAAGCTAAAGATACCTCATTAGGGATACACTTACATCTGCCAGTTCCTTGATTTGCTTTGCTGACACATCAAATGTGTCAAGTCTTTGAAGGCATGGCATGTGATACAACACATGTGTAGAATAATTACACAGCAGACAAACTGGATTGGTTTTATACTGAGGATCATTCAGACACAAATCCTTTAAGCGACGCAGTCTGGTCAAGTTAGTGAGGTCCTAAAACAAGAGACATGATTATGTTCAAGGAATTAATTGTGACTGTCCATTTCTAAAGGAGGGATTTGAACATATGAGATCATCCAAAATCTAACATAATTCTAATTATGTACTTAAAAAGTGATTTAGAAGGTTAAAATACTTTTTTTCCTAGGGAAAACTATGCTACATCCCTGAAGAACAGGCTTACAATAATGAAGCAGCAGACTACCCTACTATGCTTCCTTCACTCCCATTCCCCACACGTACCACCTAAGAACACTGTTCTCCACTTGCCTCTGCCTCCAGATCTGCTCAATCATCAAAAGCTATGGGATCTCTGCTTTAATATGAACTCTACAAAATCAAAATTTAAATTTCTTTTCCCTGTGAATGTTCTTCTTCTCCATGAAGGTCAACTGAAACCCGGCTCTCTCCTGAGGGCGTTACTTTACAGCTGTCTCCAGTGCAGGGGGAGGGGTGGCAAGGCACTTTCAGACCAACGTTTCTCCTCCCTTTAGTGGACATCCTTTATCCTGAAGTTTAAGTCATTATTTACACCATCCTTCGTTATTATCTGGCTCTTGCTTAAGCCTTCAGTTTTATCTTTCCCTATTTAAATCCTAACAGTTTATGCTTTGGCCATGCTGAACCACTTGAAGTTTTGGGAATATGCCAGGCCCTAGCTTGTCCTCAGACTGTCACTCATGCTGTCCCCTTTGAGTGGATTAAACCTCACCCCAATTTTACATCTAAACAACTCTTCATCCTTCAGGACCCAACCTAGGTGTCATCTTCTCCAGGAAGAAGATGTTTCATCCCCCAGTGGGGGTAGATGCTCTTCCTGTGAGTTCTCCTAGTCACTGCTCTGGCCTTGTTATAGAATTTATCACACCCTACTGCTAATTACTTACGTACCCCACAACTCCTTAAGTCATGGGTCTTTAAGGGCGTTAGCTCTGGATCTATAAACTAGGAATGGTTTTACATTTTTAAAATGTTGTAGGAAAAAAAAAAAGAATACTGGATTAAATTGCATGTTGAATGATTATTATTTTCTAACAATCTCTAAGACATTATTCATTTTCCTCAATACTAGCATTACTGGGGTGGTGCCTGGGGTCTGAGGGTACTATGGTGGAGTCAAATTTGAGAGGATGCAATGCTTATCAGGAAAGCCAGAATCAGAGTTAAGTAAGAACCAAGATGCCCAAGTTCTGAAAATGAAATACAAATGGAATGGGAAAGTACGTAGGAAAGTTCGTGACTACTAGAGTCAAGGGTAAGACGGGTCAGTTGACTAATACGTGCCTAAACTCTCCTTCTGGACAGACAGATCTAGGGCTATGGCTGGGTTCATGGTGGGGGTGAGACTAAGTCGAGTTGCTCTAAAAGGGAGATTTCTGCACAGAGCTATGCAGAGGATTATTTGGTCAAATTCTGTGGGGGCAAGGAAAGTGAACCACTAAACTGTAAAGTGTTCCTTTGATTACTGGGTGGACACGTTACATTTGACCATTGGTCTGGGCTAGGAGACAGTGACACGTTACATTTGACCACTGGTCTGGGCTAGGAGACAGTGGGTGTGAACTACGGAGTCTGACCTGGAATCCTCACCCTCCGTCTATGTCAGATGACACTGAATTGCACTGAAAATTGGTGGTGTGGTGACTGGTAGGGTGGGAGGCTGACTGAGAAGTTAATCCATCACCATGGGGCTAATACTCATCATGGTGGCAGCAAAGGTTAAAGATAAAAATCTAAGATAATAGTATTTCAGGAACATCCCTAATATGAGGGCGCTGTGAATCTGCTCAATGTTTTTATGATAGAGAGCTTTTAACCATTGTTTACAGAGAGACTTTTATTAATATTGTGCCCTAAAATGAATTTTCTCAACAATGGTTCTGTTTTTATCCCCAGCTTTTGATGAGGACATTGAAATATAAGAGGTTAATGTAAAGTAATAGTAATAATGAAACCTCTATGGAGTGTTTGCTGTGTGTTAGTCACTATTCTGAATTTTACATTACTTCACTTAAACATCATGAAAACACTTTGGCACAGGTGCCTAAATTACTACCAGTTTACAGACGAGAAACCGAGGCTCAGAGAGGTTATATAATTTTCCCAAGGATACACAAACAGCAGAGCAAGGATTTTATTCTGCTGCTTCTGGTGTGGCAGGGCTAGAGTGGAAGGACCCTCTGCCTTTGCAACCTCTGCCCGTAACCACCATCAGACCGCCCTGGCCAGCCAGGGTGAGACGGGGGCTCCTAAGTGGTTTCTTCACAGGGAACCCCTGACCTCCTAGCAGTCTGCATCCATGTTCTCCAGGCTCAGCTCATGGTTCTGTGCCTTGCTCTATTCCAGTCACACAGGATTCCTACTTCCTGGAACTTGCCATGCCCCTTTCTACCACTTAGGGCCTTGACATCAGCTGTGACTTCTGCCTGTAATGCTCTTTCTCTAGGCCACTCCTACTCCTACTTCATTCATTAGTTTAAAGATTACCTCCTTAAGGGTGGCTTGTCTTGACCTCCCAAACAAGGTTAAGTTGCCTTTTTATATGTTCCCACAGCACTCTGAATCTATCCTTCACAGTTCCCTTTGATCTCTTCTGCAATTTTAACATTTAAATTTAAGCATAAAGCTTTGTCCATATTTCACATTATTTTCTTGGGGCAGAGTCCTAGAAGACGAATTGATAGGTCAAAGGATATATGCCTTTTTAAATAATTTGGTACATATTTCCTAAACGCTTTCTAGAAAAGCTCCAGCAATTTAAACACCCACCACGGGCACAGGAAAGCCCGTCTTCCCCAAGTCCTGCTGGCACACAACTCCATGTTTACACAATCTTGATTATTTAAAATACGAGTAGTTAAAACTTAAAACATACTCTGTTAACCTAACGACTTCTCTAATAAAGAAAAAAAAGTTATAATATTTTAAAATTTGTATTTCATTAATTCTCCATGAGGTTGAAAATTCTTTTATGAACTAACTAGCCCTGTGCCTTTCAATTCTATGAATTATCTGCTAATTTGTCTTTTACTGGTGTCTTTGGTCACTTTTTTCTAATGGACTTAAAATAGCTCTTTTAAAAGCAAGACTCTCAATCCTTAGCCTACTGTATACATTGGAAATAAAATTTTCCAGATGTTTTTCTGCCTTTTCATTTTATGATATGTTTAACAGAAAAAAGTTAAAAATGGTTAGTTTCCAGTTAGTATGACTTGAATATTCAGTAGATCTTAAGTTGGCAGAACTGTCACTGGCTACCGCCTGTGATAGGGCCCAATCCCTGTTATCATCCTGAGTGTCTCTTGTTTCACTCATGTCTTATTTTCGACATGTCTAATTTGATCCCTTATCTGATGGCCTCTAGGTTGGGAGAGACAATCAGCCATTGGGCTGAGCACTCCACTTTCCTGCAGGTATGCCAACAATGCAAGTTGTGAATGTTCTTTACCCATTTCTCAGGGTTATGCTTGCAGTGAGCAACCTAGAGGGATGAGGTAATGTCTCTCCCCAACCCTCAACAAAGAGCAGCTTGCTATCAAAATGGAAGAGTTCCCCAATTCAGTGTTGTTTGGTTGTGATGTGAACCCACTTCATGCACAGCGTCCATTCAGACCCAGCAGTGTCACCCTCATGGGACTCGGAGCTCATGGGGAATCAAAGCAAATCAGCATAATGCTCATGCTGCTTGCTGTGTCATGAGTACGTAAAGTCCTTTGTCTGTGACTCAGGAGTCTCATATCTTCTGCTAGCATGCATGAAACAGTCACATGCTAGATTGTCACCTGGCAAGTAGGGTAAAATCCCAGACCATTACAGTACTTAATACTCAGTGCCAGCCATAAGTCTTTCCCCATTCCAAGCAGCCCATCAGCTTGCCTGGCTAGGTACTTGCCAGCCCAGTTCACTAACAAGCTAACCTGTAAAGTGCCAGCAAACAATCAAACATACTGCTAAATGCATATTAACCTAACAGATAGGGCCCCGTTGCTATGACTCTACCTCAAATAGGGCTTGGCATAAGCCTGGTTGCTTCCATGACAAATCAAGACAGTTGTTTCTGTCCTTTTCATCCCTGACCTCTATATCATTTGATACTGTGGACCACCCTGTTTAAAGTTCTCTTATCCTTTAGCATCTCTGACATTGCCTGCCTGTCTTCAACTTCTCTGATAGCTTTTTCCATCATTTACAAGCTCCTCTTTGTTTTCCAATCTCCAGATGTATGCATTTTCCAAGGGTACAGATTCATTTTCTACGGACATTTCACTCATATGAAATGTCTTCTAATGATTCTTTAGTTAAATTTGGCCCTGAATTTCAGCCCCTAATTTCCAATTATCTACTAAATCTTCACCTGGATGGCACTCTAAAAACAACATATCCAGGACCCAATACATTACCTTTCCTCCCAAACTATCCACTTTTCCTGACTTGTGCATTTATTGTTAATGATATCATCTTCTCGAATTCACTAAACACTATAATCTCAGACTAATTTTGGATTCTTTTGCTCTCCACATTCTACTAGCTGCCAAAACCTGCAAATTCAACAACCACAATGCCTCCCACATTGATTTCTTAATTTTTTTCCACTTCCAGAACCCTAATTCAGATTCTTATATTCTCTCACCTGGTTTATTACTACAATGTCCTGATTTTTCTGCTTCTGACTCCCCCAAACTAATAAACACTACTTCCAGATTACTAACCCTAAGGAATACCTCTGATCATAGCATTTTCTTGCTTAAAAACTTCAACAACTTGTTATTGTCTGTAGGATACAGTTCATATTCAAGAGCCAGCTGACCTTTCTGATTTTAGCTTCCATATTCTCATATATACTCTAATGCCAATGAAACAACGTTGATGTTACTCAAATACACCCCTTGCTTTCCTACCCTCTTTGTGCATATTGTCTTTTCTCTTAAGAGTTCACACTGCCCCAGTATCCAAACCATTCTCCTAAAGTGTTTGCTAAACTTATATCCTTCAGGGGTCATATCAAATATCTTCTCTTGAATTTGACCAATAAAGTAAAATTTGTATATTTATTTTTAAGGTACACTTATAACATTCTATGTCATCCTACAGGTTTTTTTTTATATCTTTCTTATATTTTTTCTTATGGGTAAAAGAATGCCCATTTTAATACTGATCAGTCCAAAATTATTTCTATAGTGGATTCATTAATCTTTTTTCAATATTTTCTACAGGAAGTGTTTGAATATGCATCAGCAATTCCATACTGTCAAAATTATGAATGCCATATGTTTTAACCCACATTATATGCCATAAACATTAAGATCTTTTGTTTGGTTGCTTCTCTTTTATTCATTTGTGTGACAAATATTATTGAGATTTACAACACATCTAATACTGTTTTAAGCATTGTGGACACAGTGATGTACAAAACAGGCCAAGTGCTTCTATTCATGGAGCTTGTGTCCTAGTAAGGGCTAAGAAGCAAATTAAAGCAGGGAAAAGGTGATAGGGAGTGTCGCAAATTGGAGGGGTAGCAGGGTTTGTTGCTATTTTACCTAAATTGGGCAGGGAAGGTTTCACTAAGAATAAAACATCTGAACAAAGACTGGAAAGAAATGAGAGCGTGAGCCATGCAGGTATCTGAGGAGGAAGATTCCAGCAAGTACAAAGGCTTAGGAGGTGAGTGTGTGCTAGATACATTCAAAGTACAGTAAGGAGAACCATGTGGCTAGAACACAGTAAACAAAGGAAAGAGTGGTAGAAACTGTAGTTAGACAGTGTAGATTATGTAGTCTTGTGAGTTATGTAGAAATCTATGAAAGATTTCTGAGCAGAAGTGTAACTTGACCTGACATATTTTACAGGGATCAGGCTGCTGTGTGGAGAACAGACTGATAGAAGGGTAAACCCAGGAAGATGTAGTAGGAAGCCTTTGCAATGATGCAGGGTAGAGATGATGGTGTCTTGACCCAGGTTGGTAGTGACACAGGTGGTAAGAAGTGGTAGGACTCTGGACATATTCTGAAGGTGGAGCCAATAGCATTTGCTGATGGATTGGATGTGGGGTGCAATTGAATCGAAGGAGTAAAAAATGATTCAAATAATTTTGTCTTAAGACACTGTAAGAATGGGGATGCCATTTAGGGAGGTGAGGAAGGCTATCGGAGAAGGTTTGGAGAAAGAGAAATAAGTTTGGATTTGGATAGGAGAAGTCTATAGTTTTGGGGAATTGTCAGGGAAAGGAGAGGCATCAATTTAGGAGTAATTACTAAATAAATAGTATTTAAAGTCATAAGACAAGATCAGATTATCTAGAGAAACAGTAGAGATAGAAATGAGAAAAGACCCCAGGACTGACCTGGGAAAATCCATTATTTAATGCTGGGAGAGTATGAGAAACCAGAAAACTCAAGAAATACAGTCAGAAAGATCAGAGAAACTAAGAGAAAGTGCTGTTCTAAAAGCCATGTAAATAGTTATTCGTTTGGTTTTAATAGTTTCAGGTCATTAGGTTCATTTAGCCAGCTGATTCTAAAACATCTTGGAATATCAGAGAGTCCAAAATAGCTAAATTGTTCCTAAAATGGGGCAATTTAGACCAACTTTTTTTTCAATAAGATGGTTCACTATCCAAGTTGATGTATAAAAATGAATTAATCTACTTAAACATACCTTGAAAGAACAAATTTGGTTACCAGAAATGTTTAATCTTTCCAGGTGTTCATTGGGGTCAAGACATCGACCTTTAATTTAAAAAACAAGATGAAAGGAAAATTAAATTTCTTGTTTTACTTCCTGTTCATATTCTGTTACATTTATCAGCTGCAAATGGTCACCGTTTCTTACACACAAACAAGTCATACCATGAATTTCAACAACTGACTAATGGGCAATAATTCCACCTATAATCCATAGGTTTAGAAATGCTTTGGAAAGACAGATTACAAAAGAAGTCTAAAAGAAAGAAATCCAAGAGTACTTTTTATACTGAAAAAAAATTATTGCAGAGTTATTTCATATTCCAAATGAAATAGTACATACCAATGCTGTTTATTAGATTTCCAGCAAGGTTGAGATCATTTAAGTTCTTCAAAGTCTGCAAGCCCTAAAAATTTAGATAAACAAAATTTAGAAAAAAAACCCACATTAAACTGTATTTACAAATCATCTGGTCAATCTGGTTAGTTCACTGGGTTCTTTGAGCACTGGGTACTGTGTAATTCAGAAGCATGGAGAGAATTGGGCGCCTCACTGAAGCTTTGTTTCTCTATACTGGAACCAGGAGAGAGTTCTTGGAGGAGAGGGGAACTGGGAGGGGAGTAGAGGGGGAAAAGGGGAGAGGAGTAGAAAAAAGAATATATCACACAGAATGCATTGTATAATCTCAGACAAATTATATAACCTCTCCAAACCTCATTTTTTTTTAACCTGCAAAGGAAGAATAATAACACCTACCTCTCATGCGTGGTATGAGGAGTAAAGGAAATGATGTATATGAAGCTCTCTGTACATTATAAAATGCTATATACATGTTACTTATTTTTAACAACAATAATTGTAATAGTCATGAATATTATGTCCCTCAAATGTAGGACCTTGAACACAGTGTTTCAAACTTTACAATAGTAATTTACCTTATATATAAATCATTGAAATGATCTTACCTCAATATTCCTAATTGCATTGTGGTTCAGCCAAAGAACCTCTAATTTAGTTAATTTCTCTAAATTTTCTATTTTGGAAATTTTATTATAATATAAATACAGTTTTTCCAAATGTCTACATTCTTGAAGACCTCCAATTTTCTGCAAAAGGATATTAAATAGTATTAATATGTTTTGCCGTTAATCTTTTTATTTAAAAAAACTGTTTTTAATAAAATAGGTTTCTGAGCACATTTTTAAAAAACTACATTTATTGCAAAACCAATATCCAGCAAAACGAACCAAAAATTTAAAAGCAAAATAAAATAATCCTTCCACCTAAATATAAGTATTTCAATTTTACACATTATTTTTAAACTTTCATCAACTCAATATCTATTTTAATGGTTATAATCATAAAAGCATACATAATTTCTCAATTTTTATTTGGCAATATAAAAGGCTTTCACAATCTTTAGAATTTTAGTATTTAATAATTACAAAATATTTCATGAAGTTGATGATCAAGTTCCTAAGAATTACCCCACATGTAGCATATTTATCTTTCAATTTTAAGCCCTTATAAATACTACTGCAACAGATATATTCATGCAGGCAATAGTTTTGGGCGTTTAGAATAACATCGTAGGATAGGAAAATCTGAGTCAAAAGGTATGCACACAGTTCTGTGACTTTATATATATATTGTGATATTATTTTCAAAATAGTACTAATTTCCATACAACCAAGAATGTCTAAATAATAACCAATTTCACTACTAACCAATATTGGGTATTATTTTATTACTAAAAAGTAGAATATATTTGTTTAGATCTTTCTTTTTTCTATTTTTAATGAATCTATTTCTATTTTTATGCCCATTTACCTCTTATGACCCTTGCACATATGTTTAAATGGATTATTTTTCTAAAGTCAAAACAATTCAGGATAAAATTGTCTATGGAAGGTCATGGGTTTAGACTTACCTCTATGCAGCATTCAGCAATCCAAAGTTCTTTAAGTACTGCACAAGTCTCTAATCCTGAAATTTCTTTAATATCTTGAGCAACAATTGTGAGACTTGTTAAATTAGGAAATAACGATAATCCAACCACATGGGGATACCCTGAGAAAAACATCTCCAGTTTTGAAATATCTGATCCTTCTTGTCCAACCACCTCGTAAGACAAACCATTGCATAAACACTGTTTTAAAAGAAAGACACTGGGTTATTACCTATTTAAAATAATTCAGAAATGACTTTTGCCATTAGAAATTATAAACTATCAACTGCACTGATATCTTTTTGTACTCTCATTAGAGTACAGTGTATATGTAATTTTTCTATGCTTCCAAAAGCCATGGAGTAGACAAGATTTCCAGATAGTCCTTCAAGACCCTTAAATGTTCCATTTAACATCCTCGTATATGTAGCCCAAGAGAAATTTTGGCTTTGACTCACTAGTTCTTTAATTATTTCCTCTTGGTTTAGGTTTTCACATTCAATCATCTTCTATTAAGAGTAACGGTCATAATAATGTATCTGTAAAGAAAATGAAAAATTAGAATAAATAATAGAATCACATCATCCCAAGTCAAAAGGAACATTAAAGCTATTTAGGCTGAACCAACCCCTGCCTTGCTTGAAATCTTCACATGGTCATCACCATTTGTCTGTCTAGACCCCAGGATAGTACATCCCACCTCTGAAGTTTTTTCCTATTAGAAGGTTATTTTGAGTTTAATTCTGTCTCCCCATAACTTCTCTCTGTTTGTTGTCATTCCACCTCCTTGGCTCAAATAAAACAAGTGTAACTTCATTAAACGGACCTTCCGTAACTGAAGAAAGCAGTCACCTTTCATCTACACAACAACCAAGCGCCCTCTTCATTTCTTTTAGTTCTTTCACTAGATATCCCTGTTTCTCTGCTCTCAGCACGCTCCAGTGTATCTTCCTTACAATGTGCTGTCCATTCTCTAAGTATATTCAAAGAGCAAAGAGCAAAATCCTCAGGGTTTAGCAACCTAACTGGCATGGTAATAAATATTTATCAAAATGAATTCGCCTATTTCTCCTTCACTCTAGATGATATAAATCAGTTAATACCTAACTAGCTTCAATACAATTTAACACACTTTTTCAAAATTTTTAATATTTTCATTATATTATTCCAATTATATCCTACTTAAAAAATATAGAAATCCCAGATTTAATATGATGAATTGTCAAGTGAGAAAAGCAAGATGGAAAAGAAAGGTACATATTATGATCCCATTTTCTACAGTGATAACGCCCATAGATATCTGTATGTATATATCTATGTATTATGTAAGGAGAAAAATATGAAAATATATATACTAAGTTGCTAACATGAATTACCTTAGATGCAGATGAAATCTGATGGGGTCAGTCAGGAGATAGAAATAGGGTAAGATATTGGGTAATTGGAGCTGAAGGGATACAGACTGTGCAACAGGAATGAATACAAAAACTCAGAAATGGACAACACAATACTATCTAACTGTAATACAATTATGTTAAAACACTTAATGAAGCTGCATGTGAGAATGATAGAGGGAGGAGGGCTGGGGACATACATGAAATCAGAAAGAAAGATGTTAAAGATTGAGATGGTATAATCTAGGAATGTCTAGAGTGCATAATAATAGTGAAATGTACAAGGTACAATTTAAAAAACGTTTTTGCATGAGGAAAAACAAAGGAATGTCATTATTTCAGGGCACTGAAAATAGATGGTAATTAATATTTTAAAATGTCACCTTCTGTGTGAGACTAAAGCAAAAAATGTGTATTTGTCACAAAATTTATATTTTGACTAGTGCATTTCCTAATATAACTTATGTAGATAGTTTGATTGAACACCATAAGTACTTAGAATCTCAGGTAGGACATGAGATTTTGTTGGTTTGTCCAGAGTGATACCTCAATGAATTCCAGAGTGATTCGATCAGTGAATGGAAAAGTATCTGCAAAGCCCCCTTTGGGGAATGGTGAGAACAGGGAGAAATTCAACTTTCCCAAGTTGAATTCTTGATATTCTCACAAGCAGTGTGGACAACCAAAGCTATAGGCTCAGCCCCCAGTCTTGGGGTTTGTTCACATGAAACTTAACCCCACAAAGGATAGGTCAAGTCTACTTAAAATTTAGGCCTAAGAGTCACCCCCAAGAGAGCCTCTTTTGTTGCTCAGATGTGGCCCCTCTCTCCAGCCAACACAACGAGCAGTCCTCACTACCCTACCCCTCTCTGCGTGGGACATGACTCCCAGGGGTGTGGACCTTCCTGGCAACGTGGGACAGAGATCTTGGAATGAACTGAGACTCAGCATCAAGGGATTGAGGAAAAACCCTAGAATGAGCTGAGAATTAACATCAAGGGATTGAGAAAACCTTCTCAACCAAAAGGGGGAAGAGGGAAATAACACAAAGTGTCAATGGCTGAGAGATTCCAAACAGAGTCGAGAGGTTATCCTGGAGGTTATTCTAACACACTAAGAAGATATCATCTTGTTATTCAAGACGTAATGGAGAGGCTGGAGGGAACTGCCTGAAAATGTAGAGCTGTGTTCCAGTAGCCATGTTTCTTGGTGATGATTGTATAATGATACAGCTTTCACAATGTGACTGTGTGGTTGTGAAAACCTTGTGTCTGATGCTCCTTTTATCTACCTTGTCAACAAAGGAGTAGGACATATGGAATAAAAATAAATAATAGGGGGAACAAATGCTAAAATGAATTTAGTTTGAAATGCTAGTGATCAATGAAAGTGAGGGGTAAGGGGTATGGTAGGTATAATCTTTTTTTTTTCTTTTCTGTTTTCATTTTATTTCTTTTCTATTGTCCTTTTATTTCTTTTTCTGAATTGATGCAAATGTTCTAAGAAATGATGAATACGCAACTAAGTGATGATATTGTGAATTACTGATTATGTATATTGATGTTTTGTTTCTTATTTTTAAATTAATAAATAAATTTTTTTAAAAATCTGATGGGGTCAGAGTAGAAATGAGAAGTTTCATGGGGGTATCTAGGTAGAAATGGAAACAAAAAATAAACTACACTTTTAAAAAAGCATCATTAGCATGAACACACCAACACTTATCAACTCATTCTACTGTAGATAAATATTTAGCCGTCTCCAATAGACCAGGTAAATATTTAGTTCCATTGCAGTTTGGGTCTAAACATTGTAGCTCTGAACATTTTTGTCAGGCAGAACATAGGTACTCATTTATTTTGATCTAGATCGAAGACTAGAATGAAAAAGAGACAGTTATTGCATACAACAACATGGATGAACCTCACAAACACAATTTTAAGCAAAAGAAAACCTACAAATAATGAATACATACAGTATAACTCCAAACATATGAAATTTGAAAACAAACTAATCCATGGTGATAGAAGTTGGAAGAGTGCTTACCTTTCAGTGGGGGTGACTAGGAAGAGGCAAGAGAGAGGCTTTGGAGGGCTGATAAAGATATATATTTTAATCCGGGTGCTGTTTAAAGCGGGTGTGTTCTCTTTGAGAAAATTATACACCTAAGATATGTGTGATTTCTATGTGTATGTTATCCTTGAATAAAATTTTACTGAAATGTTCTTTTAAAAGCATATATATAAAATGACTTTTATTTTTTATGTAAAATTATGTATAAGCGCAGGTATGCAAATTTAAAAAATTAAATTTTTAAGGAGAAAAGACGGTTATTTGAGCCCATGTATTTTTCCTGTCAACCCTCCCGAAATTCCACTAGGATGACTACAGAAATATGAAAATTAAAAAGAAATGTGTAGCGTACTAGGAAAAGGACATTGATCACCAGAAACGTGGAGAAAGGTCTTTTATAAATGAAGCCTTTGGGACTTTCGGGAAGACGACAGAGTGGAGTGAACTGAATTTTCTCCTGCTCCGTAGGACAGAGAGAGAATTCGGGGATGTGGAGAGAACCACAGGACTGTGGTCCCAGGGCATGAGTTATCGAAGAGGGTCTCCAGGGTTCTTTGGGGAGGAGAAAGGTGGGGGATACAGGTGGGGAGAGTGGAGCGGGTTGGCGAGAGCACGATCCCCCAGGGGTGGGCTGCAGTATGCGGGGAAGTGCGGATTGGAAGGAACTGACCACCCCTCTGCTCCAGCCGGGAGCCATCCACTGCGAGGGCTGCACCACGGGGCGCTCGGGGTACTGGGCACCAGGAATAGCCGTCCCGGTGGGCGTGGTGTGTGCTGGATCCGCAGGGCACAGCTGCGTTCTTGGGCACTGGTCAGCTGCCCTGTCCCCTGCACCTGGACCAGCTGTCCTGCTGCCCTGGACAGGGAGCAGCAGCCCCCGCCCTGCATGCCGTCCTCCAGCCATCTCTGCTGTCTGGGAGGGGTGGGCCTGAGGGGAGGAGGTGTCTCAGGAGCGCCACCTGCTGGTCACATGTGGTAAGTGTAGGCCAACTGCTGCAGTAGGGGAGGGGGAGCTGACGGGAGGAGACGCTTCAGGATCACCACCTGCTGGGGAGAAGGGGTAAGTGCAGGCAGGCAAACTCCCTATCTGCCCGGTAGTTGCTTTTTTTAATTCTTTTCTCTTTTTCCCAATGTATTTTTCCTATAGATATATTTTATTACTAGTAGTAGTAGTATTTTATTTTTACATATATTATATTATTTTAAATATATATATACATATTAATTAATTAATTAATTAATCTTTCCCTTCTGTAGGCACCAGTCTGAGTTCATTCCCAATATATCTTGAGGTGTCTCCTTCTGACTTTGGGGCCTACTACTGCTAAAGTGTGTTTTTTGTTGTAGTTTATTTATATATTTTTATTACATTTTATTATTATTCTTTATTTCTTTTTTGGTGGGGGGAGGATGTACATGGGCCAGGAGTTGAGCCTGGATATCCTGCATGGCAGGTGGGTATTCTACCACTGAAGCACCTATGCACCCCAGCCTGGCTTTTAATAGACTCTCAGGTTGAACTATACCCCCTACATGAGATCTGGGCCTTGGTTTGGTGGAGAATAACTGACAAACCAAGTGCAAAAGAAAGTTTCAATGCAAAACAAAGTAAATACAAAATTTTAGACAAATGAAGGAAACCAACTTGCAAAATGACCTTATTAAGATAATCAAATACCCGCACACAACAGAAAATCACAAAGCTGGTGAACAGCCAAGCAGACATGGCCCAGCCAAGTGACCAAATCAAAAGGGTACACAGAATATGGAACAACTACTCAAGGATATTTAAAAGGAAATAAAGGATATCAGGAAGACAATAGAAGAGCATAAAAAGAATTCAAAAGAGTTGAAAGATACAGTAGACCAAATTAGAAATATACTAGGGACACATGAATAGCAGATTCAAAGCAGTAGAAGGAAGGATAAGTGAGCTAGAAGACAGAACAATTTGAACTAGAGTTCAGAAAAGAACAAATGGCAAAAAAGATGGAAAACATGGAACTGGGTCTTAGGGAAATGACGGATAACAAGAGGCATGCAAATATAAGAATCATTGGTGTCCCAGAAGGAGAAGAGAAGAGTAAACAGCTGGGAAAGTTAGTTGAAGATATAATGGGGAAAACTTCACAACCCTTATAAAAGACATAAATATGCAAATCAAAGAGGCCCAAAGAACTGCAAATAGAGTAAATCCAATAGGCCTATTGCAAGACAACATACTAATCAAACTGTCAAATGTTGAAGAGAAAGAGAAAACAGCATGAGAAAAGTAATCAATTACATACAAGGAAAAACACATAGGACTGACTTCAGACTATTCAGCAGGCACCATGGAAGCAAGAGGGCAGTGCCATAATATATTAAAGGTCCTGAATGAGAAAGGCTTCCAGTCTAGAATTCTTTACCCATCCAAGCCATCCTTCAAGATTGAGGTAGAGAGTAAAATCTTCAAAGACAAACAAAGACTGAGAGAACTAGTCAACAAGAGACCTGCCCTACAAAACTAATAAAGGGAGTCCTGTCAGTTAAAACAAACAAACAGAAAAGACAGGAGATGGAAATCTGGAAGACACACAGAACTGAAGAATACCATTAAAGGTAATTTAAATGATAAAAAGAGAGGAAGAAAAGAATATATAGATCTGACAAACAAAAACTAAAGGATGACTTCCAGGAAGATGGCCTAATTGAGTTGCTCAAGATTAGCCCTGGTCCACAGAAAAAGTTAGAGAAGGGACAGGAGGGCAACTGAGGCAGCGATTCAGGAGTGTGGCTGACCTGGGAGAGCCTCCTGCACAACATGCGGCAGCCCTGGCTGCAGAGGCCGAGGAACTGAGAGGCAGAAAGCTGGAGCCTGGTGCAGAGGTGCGGCGTCAACGGGAGTGCATGGGTGGGAGCCGGGGACTAGGAAGTAAGCGAGATCACGCTCCTTGGGTACACTACCCTCACCAGTGCAGCCCCATGACCAGCGACTCACCCCACACACCACTCACCCAAACCCCATCACCTGCTCCCATTCCCCGCACTCCAGGCACCTCCCTCCCACCAGCCCCCAGTGCACATATCTGCCCCCCACCCCCACCCCCAAATGCAGCTCAACCCACCTCTCCTGCACCCCTCTAGAGACTACCTCCACCCCTCCCTGTTCCCTGTAGGCTGTTGCCAGCACATAAAGGCCACAGGCAGTAACCTCCATACCCAGGCTACCCCTACCCCCTGCCCATAGTGTTGCACAGCCTCACCCCATCCCCCTGAGCTCTATGCATCAGTTTATGGCACTCCAAGGGCCATGCATGTGCATGGGCCCCCAATCATGTCATTCAACTCTGGGAACCTCAGTTTACAGTAGTCCTAGAACCACATATGTGCACAGCCCTCACCACACATCCCAGCTCTGAGAAAGTGCTGACCGGTGCAGCTGGGTCACATCTGACCCCAATCCATGAAGGCATGATGCCAATGAGCTGCCACAGCTCTACGCATGCATACAAAGGGTCCCATGCCTTAGAGCAGTGCACACCAGGGTTACGCCTCCCCAGACCAGTGCTGGCACACAGCTACCTGCTCCCTGGCTGCTGGCTGCCCATATTCACAAGTATCAGTGTAACATCCCCAACCTGCACCCATACCTGCCCTGAAACATATCACTGCACTGAGTGCCCACCATGTACCCTGCTCCCTGCTATACAACCATCCCACAAACATAAGGCCTTAGACTACTGAAAAAAAACAACTCCCAAAGTAAAGCAATCAAGATATTTACATGCCATGAAGACAGCAGAAGATCACTAAGCATATCACAATGCAGACAGATATAGCCCTGCTTAATGACCAAATTAAAACACCTGAGGAGACACAGATGCTGGAACAATAATCAAAGATGTTCACAAAAATCTACTTAATAAAAAAGTGAGACAGTAAATGACATAAAGGAGATCAAGAAGACAGTACAAGAGTATAAAGAGGAATTTGAGAGAATAAATAGAAAATAGCGGATATCACAGAGATTAAAGACTCTGTTGACCAAATGAAAAACATACTAGAGGCACACGACACCCAATCTGAAGAGACAGAAGAAAGAATAAGTGATATAGAGGACAGGATAACTGACTTCAAAGACTCAGAACAGGGCCACAGTGGCTCAGCAGACAAGAATGCTCGCCTGCCATGCCAGAGGACCCAGGTTCGATTCCCGGTGCCTGCCCATGTAAAAAAAAAAAGAAAAAAAAAGACTCAAAACAGCAAATGGCAAAAAAGATGGAAAAACTGAATGGGATCTCAGGGAAATGATAGACAAAACAAAGTGAACATATATAAGAATCATTGGTGTCCCAGAAAGAGAAGAGAGGAGTAAAGGACTAGGAAGAGTAGTTGAGGATATAATGGGGGAAAACTTCCCATCCTCATAAAGGACATAAATACACAAATCAAAGAAGCCCAACCAACTCCACACAGAATAAATCCAAATAGGCCTTCCCCAAGGCACATACTAATCAGTCAGTCAAATGTTGAAGAGAAGCAGAAACTCCTGAAAGCAACAAGAGAAAAACAATCTACTACATACAAGGGAAACCAAATGAGACTGAGTCCAGACTACTCAACTAGCACCCTGGAGGCAAGAAGGTAGTGGTATGATATATTCAAGATCCTGAAAAAGAAAGACTTCCAGCCAAGAATTCTGTACCCAGCCAAATTGTCCTTCAAAATTGAGGAGAGATTAAAGTTTTCACAGACAAAGAGGTCCTGAAACAATTTGTTAACAGAGACCAGCTCTACAAGAAATACTAAAAGGAGTTCTGCTGGCTGAAAAAAAAAAAAGACAGGAGAGGGAGGTCTGGAGGAGGACACAGAATTGAAGAGTACCACTAAGGGTAATTTACAGAATACAAAGAGAAAGAGGAAAAAGAATATATAGATCTGACAAATAAAATAAAAAAAGATAAGATAGTGGAATCAAGAAGTGAATTTCCAGTAATAACTTTGAATGTTAACAGACTAAACTTACCAATTAAAAGCTACAGATTGGCAGAATGGATTAAGAAACATAATCCAGCGATATACTGTGTTCTAGTTTGCTAGCTGCCGGAATGCAACATACCAGAAATAGAATGGCTTTTTTTTTTTTTTTTTTTTTTTTTTTTTAAAGAGGGAGGAAGGGAAGGAAAGACAGAGAGAAGGAAGGAAGGAAGGAAGAAAGGGAAACATCTTTAAACATTTTCTTGTTTTATTGTATTTTGTTTGTTTGTTTGTTTTTTACATGGGCTGGGGCCGGGAATCGAACCGAGGTCCTCCAGCATGGCAGGCAAGCACTTTGCCCGCTGAGCCACCGCGGCCCGCCCTAGAATGGCTTTTAAAAGGGGAATTTAATAAGTCGCAAGTTCACAGTTCTAAGGCCAAGAAAATGTCCCATTTAAAGCAAGTCTATAGAAATGTCCAATCAAAGGCATCCAAGGAAAGATACCTCGATTCAAGAAGGCCGATGAAGTTCACGGTCTCTGTCAAGTGAGAAGGCACATGGTGAACAGGGTCAGGGTTTCTCTGCCATCTGGAAAGGCATGTGGCGAACATGGCATCATCTGCTATCTTTCTCTCCTGGCTTTCCTTCAAGAAGCTCCCTGGAAGGCATTTTCCTTCTTCATTTCCAAAGGTCACTGGCTGATGGACTCTCTGCTTCTCATGGCTGTGTCGTTCTGCTCTCTCAGAATCTCCTACTTTCTCCAAAATGTTTCCTCTTTTATAGGACTCCAGGAACTAATCAAGACCCACCCAAATGGGTGGAGACATGCCTCCACCTAATCCAGTTTAACAGCCACTCTTGATTAAATTCAGGGAGATGATCTAATTACAGCTTCAAGTATATAATGCTGAATAGGGATTAGAAGAAATGGCTGCCTTTACAAAATAGTATTAGAATTAAAGCATGGCTTTTCTAGGGTGCGTACATCATTTCAAACCAGCACATGCTGCTTACAAGAGACTCATCACAAGGATACAAATAGCTTGAAAGTGAAAGGATGGAAAAAGATTTTCTGTGCAAGTTGTAACCAAAAGAAAGCAGGAGTAGGTATACTAATATCAGACAAAATGAACTTCAAATGTAAAGACATCATAAGAGACAAAGAAGGACATTACACACTAATTAAAGGGTCAATTCACCAAGAAGATATAACAATCATAAATGTTTATGCTCCCAATCAAGGCGCTCCAAAGTACATGAGACAGACATTGGCAAGACTGAAGGGAGTGATAGATGCTTCAACAATAATAGTAGGAGACTTCAATACACCACTCTCCTCTATAGATAGAACAACCAGACAGAAGACCAACAAGGAAACAGAGAAGTTAAATAACTTGATAAATGTATTAGACCTAACAGACATATATAGGTTACTGCACCTCAAAGCCAAGGGTTTACATTCTTCTCTAGTGCTCATAGAACATTCTCCAGGATAGATCATATGCTGGGGAAAAAACAGGTCTTTATAAATTTAAAAACACTGACATTATTCAAAGTACTTTCTCTGTTCACAATAGGATGAAGCTGGGTCTCAATAACCACTAAAGGATGAGAACATTCACAAATATATGGAGATTAAGTAACACACTCTTAAACAACCAATGGGTCAAAGAAGAGGTTGCTAGAGAAATCGGTAGCTATCTGGAGATGAACGAAAATGAGAATACAACTTATCAGAACTTATGGGATGTGGCAAAGGGTGTGCTCACAGGGAAATTTATTGCCCTAAATGCCTATATTAAAAAACAAGAAAGAGCAAAAATCGAGGACTTAACAGCACACCTGGAGGAACTTGAGAAAGAACAGCAAACTAACCCCAAACAGGAGAGGAGAAATAACAAAGATTAAAGCAGAGATAAATGAATGGGAGAACAAAAGAACAATAGGAAGAAACAATAAAACCAAAAGTTTTCTTTTTTTTTTGAGAAAATTAGTAAAATTGATGGGCTACTAGGACAAAGAAAAAAAGAGAGAGGATGCAAATAAACAAAATCAGAAATGAGAAGGGGTGCATTACTACAGATCCTGAAGAAATAAATCATAAGAGGATACTATGAACAACTATACGCCAAAAAACTAAACAACTTAGATGAAATGAACTAATTCCTGGAGACACACAAACAAGCTACAGTGACTCAAGAAGATATAGAAGATCTCAACCAATCAATCACAAGTAAAGAGATTCAATCAGTCATCAAATATCTTCCTACAAAGAAAAGCCCAGGACCAGATGGCTTCACAGGGGAATTTTACCAAACATCCCCAAAAGAACTAACACCAATCCTGCTCAAACTTTTCCAAAAAATTGAGGGAAAAGGAACTGTATCTAACTCATTTTATGAAGCTAATATCATCTAAATACCAAAAGCGGGTAAAGATGCTATAAGAAAGGAAAACTACAGGTCAATCTCCCTAATGAACACAGATACAAAAATTCTCAATAAAATAGTAGCAAATCGAATCCAACAACACATTAAAAGAATTATTCACTGCGACCAAGTGGGATTTATACCAGGAGTGCAAGGATGGTTCAACACAAGAAAATCAATTAATTAAATATAGCACATCAACCAATCAAAAAGGGAAAAATCACATGATCATCTCGATTGACACTAAAAAAGCATTTGACAAAATCCAATATCCTTTTATGATGAAAACCCTCCAAAAGATAGGAATCAAAGGTCACTACCTTGATATGATAAAAAGAATATATGAAAAACCAATAGCCAGCATCGTACTTAATGGAGAGAGACTGAAAATTTTCCCCATAAGATCAAGAACAAGACAAGGATGCCCACTGTCACCACTATTATTCAACATTGTGCTAGAAGTTCTAGCTAGAGAAATCAGGCAAGACAAAGAAATAAAAGGCATCCAAACTGGAAAGGAAGAAGCAAAACTCTCATTATTTGCAGATGATATGATACTATACTTGGAAGGTCTTGAGAAATCTGTAGCAAAGTTATTTGAGCTAACAAACAAATTCAGCAAGGTGGTGGGATATAAAATTAATGGGCAAAAATCAGTAACATTTCTATACACAAGCAATGACCTACCTGAGGAGTCAGTTAAGGAAAAAATTCCATTCAAAATAGCAACTAAAAGAATCAAGTACTTAGAAATGAACTTAACTAGAGATTTAAAGGGCTTGAACACAGAAAACTGCATACCATTGCTAAAAGAAATCAAGGGAGATTTAAATCAGTGGAAAGACATTTCCTGCTCCATAGACAGGAAGGCTAAATATAGTTAAGATGCCAATTCTCCCCAAATTGATCTACAGATTCAACACAGTACTAATCAAAATTCCAACAACCTACTTTGAAGATTTGAAAAAGCTAACTACCAAATTCATCTGGAAGGGAAAGAAACCCCAAATAGCTAAAAGCATCCTAAAAAAGAAGAATGAAGTGGGAGAATTAATACTCCCTGATTTTAAAGCCTATTATAAAGCCACAGTGGTCAAAACAGCATGGTACTGGCACAAAGACAGAAGCATTGACCAATGGAATAAAATTGAGACTCCAGAAATAGACCACCAGATCTATGGTCAACTGATTTTTGACAAGGCTTCCAAATCCTCTGAACTGGGACAAAGTAGTCTTTTCAATAATTGGGCATGGAAATACTGCATATCAATAGCCAAGAGAATGAAAGAGGACCCCTATCTTACACCCTACACAAAAATTAACTTAGAGTAGAGCAAACACCTAAATATAAGAACTAGCACCATAAAGCTTCTAGAAGAAAATGCAGGGAAATATCTTCAAGACCTAGTAATAGGAGGTAGCTTCCTCAACTTTACACCCAAAGCACAAACAACAAAAGAAAAAATAAATTGGAGCTTCTCAAATGAAATGCTTCAGCATCTCAAAAGACTCTGTCCAAAATATGAAGAGGCAGACAACTCAGTGGGAGAAAATATTAGGAAATCACGTATCAGACCAAGGTTTGATTTCCTGTACATACAAAGAAATCATACAACTCAACAACAAAAGACAAACAATTAAAAATGGGCTAAAGATATGAACAAGCATTTTTCTGAAGAGCAAATATAGATGGCTCAAAAGCACATGAAGAGATGCTCATTTTCATTGGCTATAAGGGAAATGTAGATCAAGACTACAATGAGATACCACCTCATACCTATAAGAATGGCTGCTATTAAACAAACAGGAATCTATAAATGTTGAAGAGAATGTGGAGAAACTGAGACACTTATGCACTGCTGGTGGGAATGTATAATGGTACAGCCACTATGGAAGACTGTTTGGTGGTTCCTTAAGAAACTAAGCTACCTTATGACCTAGCAATAGCACTACTTGGTATATACCCAGAAGAACTGAAAGCAAGGACACAAACAAACGTTTGTACACCGATGTGCATAGCAGCATTATTCACAATCGCCAAAAGATGGAAACAAACCAAAGCCCATCAACAGATGAGTGGATCAAGAAAATGTGGTATATACATACAATGGAGTATTATGCAGCAGTAAGACAAAATGATGTCCTGAAACACATGACAAGATGGATGAGCCTTCAGGACACAATGCTGAGTGAAATTAGCCAGACACAAATGGATAAATACTGTATGATTGCACTTTTATGGTAAGTATAAAGGTATGATCAGAGGCTTATAATACAGAATATAGGGGACATAGAGATACAAAGAAGCTAGAGATGTGTGAACTATTAGCTAATGAGGTTGAACTCCAATGTAAGGGAATAGATAGGAGTGAAGGTGGTTCTCTAGTGGGTCTAGAAGTAATATTACCATATTGAAGATGAACAAGATTGAAAGGGGTTGTAAAGACCTACGTGCCCACTGATTAACACTAGAAATATGAACTAGTTCTAGCAAGAATTACTTCAAAGATACGATTCTTGTACAAAGAGTGTTGAAGTCCAGGGTACGGGGGAAAACTGCTATCGCACGCTCTGAACTATGTTCAAAAGGAAACCATCAGCACTACCACAGCAACAGCAGTTAATAATGGGGAGAGGGACAAGAGCTAATACGACGTTTAGATTTCCTATTTGGCGAGGGTGTGTTTATTGGTTTTCTTTCCCTTGAGAACAAAGAAATTATCTAAAATTGAGAATATTGATGGACTGTGGACTTTGGGCCCTCTACGTGATGCCCGATGACTGCAGGTGGCTGAAGGATGCACTGATGGAGAAGTAAATTGGCGAATGACAGTATATTTATGAATGGAGGATGTGCTGCTATGAAAAGGAACAAAGTTGTGAGGCATGCATCGATGTGAATGAACACGAGGGACATTTGGTGAGACAAAATAAGCCAGAAACGAATTATCAAGAATGGTATGGTCACTTTTAGAAAATGCTTATAAGAAAACAGGGCCTAGATTGTAAGCTTTTAGAGTGCACGCATTAAGTATGAGCGGTGATTATTATTTCTGGATTTTGAGAAGCTGTTTTATATATATAACCTGATATTTAGAGATAAGAATGAAGCCGAACAGGTTGGGGTTAAAGTAATTCAGAACATAGGGGTAAGGAAGACAGTGTCTTTATTTTAGAACCACACATACTCTTTGAGACCAATGGAAGAAAGGTTTATTTGGTCTGGAACTGAAATTTTCTGTGGTGCATAATCTAATTCAACCTATCTGTATGGCTCATTTGAACAACCGAAACACAGGGAGCACAGAATAAGAACGAGGTCCTTTAATCCTATATAGATTATTGTAATGCCTGGATACATCTTAGAGTATATTAAGCAGATAATGAAACAGTATGGGCAAAGTCCCCTGAAGAAGGGGAGAAAGGATATGGAACTATTAAACCTTACCACCAGGGAATCTCCTGATACTGTGCCAAACTTTAGGGACATCCAAATCAATACGCCATGCCTTTGATCATGAGGGTTACTCTGATGCAGTGTCCTAGTTTGCTAGCTGCATCAGAATGCAGTACGTGAATCTTAGCAGTATCATAATCTTTCTCTTCCTTGCAACGCCACTTAAGGCTTGCATATGCCCTCTATCTAGTACTTGTCACATTGCACTGGGATGTTCGCATTGAGGTTATATGTTCATGGGGCAGGGACTTTGAGTTTATCACAGTGCCAGGCACATGCTAGATGCTCAATAAAAAGCTAAGTGATCTGAATTACTTGTCATACCACAGACTCCCACATGGTATAATTAAAGAGATACTTGCTCTTATGCTGCCGATCAGGGTATAATAATGAGGTAAGGACCACTGTACATACACAACGCCTGCCGTGAGATGGGTAAGGAATCATTCTGAGAAAAGCAAACTCCTTTTCTGCAAACTAGAAACCTGTATTGCTTTCTGCCTCGGGCATAAAGGAAATCAGAGTCCATCCATTCTCACTGACGGGCCACACAAGCGCCCTTCCCCCTTAGGTGAGCAGTGTCGGATCTGGCCAAGGGGCACTCGGTTCCTACCTGCGCAGTGACAGCTGCACAGGTGGCTGTGGGCCCCTCCCCCTTTCCTGCTCTTCTCCAGTCACCCGGACCCCCAGATAAGGCCCTGTCACTGTCTTTCATTGGTATTCTCTCCAGTGCAACTGCACGGGGCCCCTGACCTCATTGTTGCTTCACTCGCGTCCTCCTCCGGGTGCGATCCCCGAGGGAGGAGAAGGGCGTCGACTCCGGCGCGTGCGTCCAGGTGAGGGACACCCCAAGGCCGCCGGGCAACAGGTACTCACCCGATCCTAGACGGAGGATGGATGCCCGGGCGATCCCAGTCGGCTCAAAGCCCACGCCGACCTCCTCAAATCCGTCCTGCAGCAGCGGGCCCCACCCCCTCGCGGGCCCCGGGCCGGGAGCGCCCGCCCAGCCCCCCGCGGTTGCCTAGGAAACCGGCTCCCCGCTTCCGGCGACCTCGGCTGGGGAGGGGGACGACGGGAGTCGGAAGGCCGCGGCGGGCGCGGGTCTGGGTCACGTGGTGGCAAGCGCGAGCCAATCAGCAGAGGCAGGGGTCCACCCGGAAGACCCCTCCGCGCTCCCGGGGGGACGGCTGGGCGCTTCCGGCCGCGGGGTGTCTTCCGACCTTCCAGCAGGTTTTCTCCCCGACCCGCCTTCGCCAGGACCCTAGGAGCCGACTGGAAACGGCGAGTCGTGGGCATGGCGGCGGGTCCTAGTCTGGCGGTTGCCGCCGCGGCCCCCGGCGTTCTCGCCCTGGAAAGCTCTGCTTGTCGGGGCCTGGACGCCCCGAGCCTCGCTGCACTGGACACCGAGCGGAATGGCTCTGTGAGGTCACAGGGCGGGCCGGGACGCGGACGGGCGTGGATCCCTCGGGGCCGCCTCCCGGGAAGGCGGCTGCAGTCTCCTGACGCCCGCGGCCGCGTCTGAGGTCCGCGCAGGCCGAGCGACGGCCCCTGCGGCCCGGAGGTGAACTGTTGACCTCCACGGGTCCTTTTGTAGCTCTCAGACTGGCTGCTGAGTGCCTTTGCAGTATTTCAGAGTCTTCAGGAGGCCACAGATGTTTACGAAGTCAAGTAGAATCTAAGGGTCGAAAAAGATTTTTTGAAAGAGTGGGTCGAGGGGCAGAGAAGTGAATGAAGTCAGTAAAAATTGCAAACGAAAATAACTGTAATTCTCATTGCATTCTGTGGATCTGAGCTGCACATTATGGTAGCGTCCAGCTGCGAGTGGCTGTTGAGCACTTGAAATATCGCTAGTCCGAATTGAGATGTGCAGTAAAATATCCGTCATATTTCAAAGACTTAGAATGAAAATGATAGGTAAACTGTCTTGCTGATACTTTTTATGTTGATTACATATTAAAATAATATTTATATGTTGCGTTAAATAAAAATATATTATTAATTTCACCTGTTTCTTTTTACTTTAAATATACCATTAGACATTTTAAGATTGCGTATGTGCCTTGCATTGCGTTTCAGTTGGGCAGTTTTCAGTTCTGAGTAAAATATTTATGACGTTCAGTTCATGCAGACTTGCAACTGTAGTGCTCTTTTTCAGTCACCAGATGGCCTCTTTACTCAATAGACTATACTTTGAAATTGCTTTCTCAAGAAGACATATATAGAGAAATGCATAAAGAATATTTCCATTCATCTACATATGTCAACAAATATTCCGGGGTTCAGTTCACTTTATCTGTAATACTGTTTGTAAAGATACGTAAGTACATAGAAAAAGGTAAACTAATTTTCCTTCTACATTTTTATTTCACAGAAATTTCAGTTCCATTTGTTATTATAGATGGTAATCATTTGATTAATTAAAATACTTGTGGCTTCGCAACTTAAACACCGGAAATATCTGGTCCATATTTGTACTTTTAGTTCTATCCTCTCTGAAAATCTAGTTGAACGAGATGTCCTGTCTTTGGGGGAAATTTTCTTCATAATGTATGAAGACTTAGTAGAAGACAATTGTTTAGATTTCTACACTTTTAGATAAAGAAATTGGATCAGAAATTAGATGAATTACTACATCAAGTTCTTATTTTGGAGCTGCCACTCTTGGATGAAAGTATGGAAATTATTAAAGTATATTAGAAAGCTGTTGTGATTTTCCTAACCAGTAAAAGACACTGGAAGAGGGCCCACACATAATTTTATTTACATTATATAGACAGATAATTTTAAGAATGTTATTATTTCTAGGTAAAGCTCAACGATCTGGCCAGTTGGCAGTTGAGTCAGAGTTCCTGGATAGATGTAGACTAATAATCACTGCTGACTTGGCAAAATTTTGTCCAAAGTAATTCTGAAAGTAAGCATTGCTTGTTCCTAACATATTCCAGATGGTATTTGGAGCAAAAGATGCTTACAGTTTAAAGCCATAAGGAAGAATACAAACAGAGATCATTTTTAATTTCCTTTTCTCACTTTAAAGGTTTTGATAAGGATTTATGTCTGTATGAAAAATGAAATTGAAACTACTAAAAGTCAAGTGAATTAAAGTGAAATAAGACTCCATTTCATTCACCTTTGTTCACACTCCTAGACAAAAGCTAAATCATATACATTTAAATCAGTTATTTTTGGGTAAATGTGTCTTGAATCTGAAAATAATGGAGATTTATTTGTTATACCAGACTCTGGAAAGCCCATAACATACTGGTTTTCTTCCGTTTTCTTTGGAAAAGCAGGAAGCTGGCAGATGATTTTTTTTCCTCTCTCTGAAAACTTAGAGTAATTTCTAAGTAAAATGAAGTTCCACTTCAACAAACTAATTACTAAATGCAGGTTGGAACTTATAAAACCCAAATTGGCAAAAGTGGTTTACTGTATAAATGTCCGACTCTTCTTTCTTGAAGATGGTAAAGCTGGACTGGACAAAGCATTATTGTAACCTGTATTAGGGAAGGTATGATTGTAACCTGTATTAGGGAGTGGGGTGGGGTAGGGGAAGCAGCATTAGGGCATTTACCTGAAGAAGTGCAGTCAGAGATCTCAAGCAGCAATTCCAAACTAAAATTCCTTGAGAGAGCATGCTGTTGTATCCTAGGAAATATAAATACCATGTTGAAGGATTTGGATTCATACAGGATAGGGAACTAGTAAAGAGAGCTCACTGTATCTGGAGACTGCCTGTCTTCTCTTGCTTCTTTCCTTCGTATATCTCTTGCAAGTCTAATTCTGTCCATTTCTCGCAGTCCCTAATTAATGATCTAATAATGTCCCTTCATATAATCCTTGCCTGCCCCTGCCAAAAACCTTGAAGACTATTATCTAGAGCCACTCAGAGACAATTGAGTTCTACTTACCCCATTAATTTAGCTCTACCCTTCAACTCCAGCCCCAAGAATCAAAGACAGGGACCTAGAGTATCTAATGGAAAAGATGCTAGATTTCTACTGACACCACAGCTGGTAATATTAATAATATTACCAGATTATTAATATCTGGTAATAAGAAAGGTACAGACCAAATGGGAGGTTTGGTCTGTACCTTTCTGAGAAGCCGGACATCCACCTAAAGAATGGATGAGAGGCGCTTATATAAAACAAATTTGTGGAAGCTCTGACCTCACCATTTCTGTCAAAGAACATGGACTGGGTGGGGAGACGTCTGTCTTCAGTCCCTTAGCTAGTCTAACATATTCATGCAGCATATGCCTACTATACTGGCAGAGAGGAGCTGGTCTCCCTTAGACTTTTATTGCATTACACTGGACTAAAGTTGTCCGTAGGTGAGTGTAGCTGCAGAAAGACATATTCAGGATTCCATTGTGAGTTCTTTCAGGAAGTTGACCTGTGGAGCAGAGGAAAGGTAAATACTAATGTGTAAAGGCTGCTGCTTTTTTTTTTCCAACTTTTTAAAATGCTTCTTAAAATTAAAAAAATAATTGAAGGCCATAGTAAAAAATAAAGTGTGAGAGTAAATAATGTAGAAAGAAATGTTAAAGAGAGACAGTAGTTGGAATCTGTAAGTAATAAAATATATTATCTTGTGAGGGATTCCAACAATTTTGCAATGTATTGTTATCTTGGGAGGAGACTAAGCGCACTATAAAATTAATGGTGATTATTCCAAAGGAGCATTTGGCAGCTGTGAATGAGAAGACATAAGATTTAAGCAAACAGCTTTATTTTTTAAGTCAAAATGGGCAATGAGGATAGAGATTCTTGGGCTAAAATACCTTTAGTATATGGAGAATCTCAGAAATTGTTAAGTATTTTAGATTGTTCAGGACATTGCCTCACCACAATGTGGCTACTTTGTCTAAGAACTTGTGGAATAATGGTTGAAGAAGGAAAGGTTCAAGAACTCCACTTTTGAGCTCTCAAAGATGCAGTTCCTGGTCTTAACAGAGTGGTGCTGGTTGGTTAGTCAGTCTCACTTGGACAAGAGGTTGTAAAATGAAGCATGTATTTGCATTGGTTTGCCTCAGGAACACCATGGCTTTCAGGTATGGAAGTCATTCGGTGTCCCAGCTTCAGTTATGGCCCTAGGAATAGAGCCGGGCTACTGCACATGCCAAAAGGCATCACCAGGTACTGAAATAGAATCACATGTGTCTGGAAGGCAATTTTAGGATTCTCATCTTTTAAAGCTCCAAATAACTAATGAATGCTTATAGAGGAATATGTGTAATTTTGGAGTCCTCAGGCTACAATTCTGAGAGCTAACCCACCCATTCATCAAATGTCCAATTATATTCCCAATATAGCGTCAGGAACACTCCAAGAAGTGAGGTTCTGGTCGCTGGGGTAAGGGTGAGGGATATGTAGCAATAGGAAGAGAAGGGTAAAGAAGAACATTATTTACCTAGAGCAGTGGTCTGCAAATTATGGTCTACGGGCCATATCCAGTCTGATACCTATTTTTGTAACAAAGTTTTACTGGAATATGGCCACTTCCATTTGTTTACACATTAGAATGGCAGAGTTGAGTAGTTGTGCATCAGATACCATGTTGCCTGCAAAGCCTTTTATTATCTGCAACTTTACTGAAAGTTTGTCAATGCTTGGTCAAGAGCAGTATAGAACCTAAAAGATCAGCGGCCAATTTATAGGTTTTAGCTAGAAGAGTCTAAGGCTGAAGATATAAAAGGGCCTGCATTCAGAGTAGTGCTCACAATATATTCATCTGATCAATAAGTATTTGCCATTTACTATTTTAGGTGATGGGAACATAGTAGTGAAAAAACAGAATCCTCTTCCTCTTGGATCTTTTGTTCTATTGAGGGATCTCACCTTAACTCCAAACATTTTTTTTTTCAACTCTGCATCCCTAGCTTCAAGATGCAGGGTGCTGTGAGAAAGCATCTGATTGCTAAGCTTAGATCACATGTCTACTTTTTGTTACTAGGCGATGAGAGGTCTGGTAGAAACAGCCTCTTCTGAGTGGAAAAGCAAGCAAAGGGGGAGAGGTAATTCACTAAAGAGCCATTGGGACCTGTTAAGAAAGGGAATGTATCTTACTCAGTTATATATCAAGTGAGCCAGAGCAGTGCTATTGACCAAAGAACCAGAAATCAGATTGGAATCAAGGTGTGGAGCCAAGAATTTTGAATCAGGCAGAGACAAGAGGGGTGTAGCAAGAATAGGTAAGAAGGGTATTAGCAACTGTCACACATGGCCACTGGCCAGCAGGTGGGGGTGGGATATGGGGCCTTTAAGGCTGAATCAACAGGGCAGAGGCAGGAAAGTTAAAAAAAAAAAAAAAGAATTCTTGAGTAGTGCTGCCCACTTATCATACCGTATCTCATTTCACCTCTGAGCAACCCTATGAAGTAGGTATTATCATTCCAGTTTTACAAACAAGGACTGAGGCACAGAGCAATTTGCCCAAAGTCATGCCAATAGTGGCAAAACCAGGGCATAGGGCTTCTGACTCCAGACCCAGACTCAACCAAAGAACAATCCATGCAACTTCTAATGAACAGGTCTATTCTAGGCCTTATGATTAAGGGCTCTCCTAGTACTAGTCCCCCTTCTAAATTCTATAAATGGTAGCATTTGTTTAACAGTTGTCTGTAAAAATCAAGTAATAGATTTTCACCATAAGTCCAGGTTGCAGAATTAAGAAGTAGACAGTATCAGAGAAGCTGTGGCTTTTGTCTGTTTGTTTTTAATCAAAATTGATCCAGGACAATTCCAGTGTAGGTGTTCTGAGTCAGGACCCTGATGACCTAATAAAGCACCTTTGTGGAAACTAGACTAGGACACCCCTTCTGGGAAGACAGCTTAACAACAGCGCTTCTGTTGTGAGACCCTTCTTGCGGGTGAAGAGCAGGGTGTGTGGAGGGAGGCTGCTGGGTGCAATTTAGTAGTTACCAGCTCCCTCTGCCCATTTCCTTGTACAGTGTTAAGATCACACTTCACACACTATGGCCCTATCTAGGGTAAAATAGAGCGAGGAGGCTATCGCTGACTATCCTGGGGCCCATCTGTGATTCTAACAACCTCAGAAGGCCCTTCCTGTCTGAGAAAACCCTTGTGTTCAAGCCAGAGTTGACACCAGAAATCACAGAGTTCACTACATGGGACTGTAGGCAGGATTTAAGACTGGCAGAGGGAATAAAGTGTAGGACAATTGTAATAACCAAGCAGACCAGTGATGCAGTCTTTTGGCTCCAATGGTACCATTTCACACTTTCTTTTCCTGTAAATGTGATCATAATTTTTAGTCATAAATTTATATAACATATAAACACTTTGATATGCATATTATTTAATAAAATAGGCAAAAGGAGTCAGAACATCCCCCTATATTAATCTAGATCATTTTATCTCATTTCCGTCTTTTAAGGATTACTTCAGTTATGATCAAGAAGGAGAAGAGTGAGTTCACATAAGCTGAACCCGCTTTCTTCAATGAGATATGGATCAGAGATGCTATTCTTTCTTGTTAGTCTGAAATGGCATTTACCCACAGGGAATGGGTGGTGGTGGGGTTGGGGGAGGGTGGTAGTCACAAGAACCGTAGGGCTGAACTCCACTTCTAGGTTCTGTTCCCCCTTCCACCCCTCAGCTGGCCAAAATTCTGCCTACCTTTGACATAAGGCAAGTTAAGTATTATTAAAACCCCATACACACCCAATAAGACTGTGTGCATTTCTCAGCAGAAACCATGGAGGTGAGAAGGCAGTGGTATGATATATCTGAGATTCTAAAAGAGAAAACTGCCAACCCAGAATTCTATCTCTAGCAAAATTGTCCTTTGAAAATAAGGGAAAGATTAAAATATTTTCAGACAAACAATTACTGAGAGAATTTGTGACTAAGGGACTGGCTCTGCAAGAAACATTAAAAGCAGCACTACAGGCAGATAGGAATGGCAGGAGAGAGAGATCTGAAGAAAAGTATAGAAATGAAGACTATCAGTAAGGGTAAAAAGAGAAAAACAATTAGATATGACATGTAAAATCCAAAAGACAAATGGTAGAAGAAAGTACTGCCTTTACAGTAATAACATTAAATGTTAATGGATTAAACTCCCCAATCAAAAGCGCAGACTGGCAGAATGGATTAAAAAACAGGACCCATTTATATGCTGTCTACAGGAGACTTATTTTAGACCCAAGGACAAAAATGGGTTGAAAGTGAAAGATTGGGAAAGATATTTCCTGCAAACAACAATCAGAAAAGAGCAGGAGTAGCTAAACTAATATCCAACAAATTAGACTTCAAATGTAAAACACTTAAAAGAGAAAGAAGGACATTATGCATTAATAAAAAGAACATTCAACAAGAAGACATAACAATCATAAATATTTATGCACCTAACCAGAGTGCTCCAAAGTACATGAAGCAGACACTGACAACTGAAGGGAGAAATAGACACCTCTACCATAATAGTTGTAGACTTCAATTCCCCGCTCTCATCAATGGATAGAACATCTAGACAGAGGATCAATAAAGAAGCAGAATTTGAATGATACAATAAATGAACTAAACTTAACAGACATTTACAGAACATTACACCCCACAACAGCAGGATACAAATGTTTCTCAAGTGCTCATGGATCATTCTCAAGGACAGACCACATGCTGAGTCACAAAGCAAGTCTCAATAAATTTAAAAAGATTGGAATTATACAAAACACTTTCTTGTATAATAATGGAATGAAGTTGGAAATCAATAATAGGCAGAGGGCCAAAAAATTCACAAATATATGGAGGCTAAACAACACACTCTTAAACAGCCAGTGGATCAAGTTAGAAATTGCAAGAGAAATCAGTAAATACCTCGAGACAAATGAAAATGAAAGCACAACATATCAAAATCTATGGGATGGAGAAAAGGCAGTGCTAAGAGGAAAATTTATTGCCTTAAATGTTTTATTAAAAAAGAAGAAAGAGCAAAAATTGAGGAATTAACTGTTCACTTGGAAGAACAAGAGAAAGAACAGAAACTAACCCTAAAACAAAAGGAAAGACATAACAAAGATTAGAGAAGAAATACAAGAAATTGAAAACAATATAGAAAATCAACAAAACCAGAAGTTGGTTCCTTGAGAAAATCAATTAAATCGATGGACCCTTAACTAAGTAGAGAGAGAGAGAGAGAGAGAGAGAGAGAGAGAGAGAGAGAGAGAGAGAGAGAGAGAGAGAGAGAGAGAGAGAGAAACTGCAAATAAATAAAATCAGAAATGAAAGAAGAGAATAACCCCTGACCCTGCAGAAATAAAGGAGGTAATGAGAGGATACTATAAGCAACTATATTCTAATAAACTAGACAATATAGATGAAAAGGACAACTTCCTAGAAAGGTATGAACAACCAACGTTGATTAGAGAAGAAATAGATGACCTCAACAAACCAATCACAAGTAAAGAGATTGAATCAGTCATCAAGAAGCTCCCCAAAAAGAAAAGTCCAGGACCAGATGGCTTCATATGTGAATTCTTCCAAGCATTCAAGAAAGAATTAGTACCAATCTTGCTTAAACTCTTCAAAAAAAATTGAAGAGGAGGGAAAGCTACCTAATTCATTCCACGAAAACCCCATACACATAGGCATGCATCCCACAGCACACTTTTTCACTTTCCTAGTTCAAACTCCAGCTAGTCCAGACCATTTCCTTCTTTCTATTTGTGAAAAAGTGTGAAAAGTGCCATCACAGCCAAAAGAAGGCTCCCCCACTGGTCTGCTTGGTTGTCACAGTTATCCTACACTTTATTCCCTCTTCCAGTCTTAAATCCTGCCTAGAGTCCTATTTGTGACCTACCTTAGTTTAGGGTGCAACATATTTTACCAGTAGCCTCTGAACCATTCTCTCATCCTCTAATCTCTGCCCACTAACCTATCCTTGTTAACTCTAGGGTTATTGTCCTAAGAACCAGATCTGATAAATTCATTCTTTAACATATCTCCATTGAATCATTGTTGACATGTTCATTTGTTTATTCATTCATAAAACAAATATTTATTGAACTTTTACTGAGTGCCAAGCATTCTTCCAGATACTAAGGATACAGCAGTAAACAAATCAGGAAAACATTTCTGCCTTTATTTATATTGCATTCTAATAGAGAGAAGACAACAAATAAGGTAAGTACAATGTATAGCAGATTGGATAGTGACGAGTGCTAAGAAGAAAAGTAAAACAGAGAAGAGGGATAGGAAGTGTATGTGTATATTGGGGGTGTGTGTGAAATTTTAAATTGGATGTCCAGGGAAGGTCATGATCAGAAGGTGATGTCTGAGTAATGACTGGAAGAGGAAGAGGAGTGAGTCATGATATCTGGAGGAAGAAAATACAGGAAGAAGGAAAAGCAAAAACAAATGTGCTGTGACAGGAATGTGCCAACGTTTTTCAGGAACAGTGATGAGAGAGTAGCTGGAGCAAAGTGGTAAAAGATTGACTCATAGGAGATTAAATCAGACTGGAAATGGAAGGCCAGATTACACAGGATATTGTAGGCTGTTAAATGGACTTTAGCTTTTACTCTGAGTACAATAGGGAGCTGCTGGAAGATTATGAGTAGAGGAGTGATTTGATCTGACTAAATTTTAAAAAAATCGCTTTGGCATCTGTGTGAAGAATATATTGAAAGGAGACAATGACAGAAGCAGAGGGGTCAGCTATGGATGGGTTGACCATATAATCTGTCATTAACTGGGACATCTTGAAGAGATAAAGGGAGCCGTTAATAATTATACCAGCACAAAGAGCATAAATGGGGGCTGTTTACAGGAAAACCGGCTCGTGTGGTCATCCTAGTAATGAGGCTATTGTAATAATCCAGACGAGGTGTTAGAGATTTAGACCAAGATGCTAGCAACAGAGGAGGTGAGAGATGATTAGATTCTGTATATATATTTTGAAAATGATAGCAACAGGATTTGTGAGGGATTTGATGTGGAGAGTGAGGAAAGGAGATGATTCCAAGGTTTTGACCTGGGAAATTTGAGAAAAGAGTTGTCATTTACTGAAATGGGAAAGCTGTAAGAGGAGTAGGTTTTGGAGAGTGGGTGGGTACCAGAGCTTAGTTTTGGACATGTTAGGTTTGAAATGGCTTTTAGAAATGCAAGCAGAGATATTAATTAGGAAGTTGGACTTATGATTCTGGAGTTCAGGAGAATGGTTGAGGCTGAATATAATTAATTTGGGTGTCACCAGTCTAAAGATGGTATTTAAAGTCATGAGACTGAATAAAATTGCCAAAAAAGTGAGTGCGGATAGAAAGGAGAAGTCACTGAAGGACTGAACGCTAGGGACTGTTTAGAGAGATGAGAAAAAACAGCAAAAAACTAAGAAGAAGCAGCCAGAAAAGTAGGGGGGAAACAGGAGATTTTGGTATTCTAGAAGCCAAATGAAGAAAATGGAGTGATCAAGGAAGATGAGGTAATTAGTACCACTGCAAAGAACAGTTTCTATACAGTGGGTTCAAGAAGAACGGAAAGAGAAAAATTGGAGACTGCTAACTCTTTCAAGGAGCTCTCTTCAACAGAAGAAAAGAAATGAGACAGAAGCTAGGAGAGAGTAAGGTCAACGTGAAGATCGTTTAAGATGGGAGAGACAACATTGTGCTGATAGAGTGACCCAATAGGGGGCAGATGGCAGGGGGAAATTATTTGAAATAGAGGAAGAATTGTTGGAGCAATGTCCTTGAGGAATTGAGAAAAGATGAGTGTGTTTAGGTAGCAGGGTTAGCTTTAGGTAAGAGCTTGGCAAGGAAGAAGGGAGAGTAGATGGACACAAATGCAGATAGAGGGCATATGTGTGGTAGTGAAAATATGTGGAAGCCTTTTTCTGACTGCTAAAGTCTACCAGTGAAGTAGAAAATGAGGTCATCTTAGAGCGAGGATGTGGGAGATGTTGGAGGTTTGAGGAGGAGAAATTATGATTTAGTGGTCCTAGAAAATTAGAGAGTGACTGGACTAAGGCAATATAGGATAATGCCTGGTAGTGTTACTCTGTCGTGAGTTTAATGATCAGGAATGTAAGGTGATAGCAGTCAGTCTGGTTGCCATATTTCTCCTTTCACATTTAGTTGTATATGTGCTAGCATGGAGGACAGGAAGAGTTAGATTACCAAGGCTGTGATTTGACCAAATATATGGAGTAAAGTAAAAGAGGAGCAGATGGTCTGAGGGTATATTCACAGGAAACATAATAATGATGACCTTGAGATTTAAGCTGGGTATGGAAGAAAGTGACTTCATGAGAAGGATAAGGGGTAAGGGCTATAGAATCAATGGATTGTATATAACAGTGGGATCAAACAAGACAAAAATCCCAAATCTTTAGCATTTCATAAATCAAGGCCCATATAACCTCCCTGTCTTCCTCATTCCCTATTTCCCATCTTCCAGTGATTCCTTGTCATACTGAGTTCATAATTTCTAGAACATTAGAAGTCCTGTCTCCATACTAACCTATTGTATTCATTGGTCTCAGGCATCAAATGCTCATTGACCTTTCCTGCCTGTCTTTTTCTACCACTCCTTTTCAAATCCTCTTGATTTTCAAAATCTTCCCTGAATACCCCAGCAGAATAAGCTGTTCTGTCTTCCCAACTTGCACACCTGGATATTGGTTCATATTTCCATTAGAGACAAAGCTCTATGATCAGTTTCTCCAGCTAGGCTGTGAGCTACCTTTATAAGTCAGAACTATATAGCATTCATATTTGTACTCCTAGGGTCTTTAGTAAAATAGGAACTGAAAATTATGCTGAATGAATAATTGGGTGAATGAATAGTAGCAGGATGAAATACTACCACCTAAATATAAACCAACACTTTGCAAACTTATCTTATTAGGAAGATCTGTAGAGGGTTTTAAAGATTTTATGGATATATCCCAGAGCATAAGATTCAATAGATTTGGAGTGGGATTAATAAACTTGTATTTTTTAACAGTTTCCCCAATTGTTTTAGTAATCCTGTTTAGGATACCCTGGCTAATTATCAAGTTTAAGCAGAAGTTAATCCAATGAATGAGAAAGAAGCTTCTTTATCTTTCTATTTTCTTTAGAAACATACAAATATCCTTAATAAAATATGTCTATTTTTCCACTGTCTTTTCCAAAAAAAAAAAAAAAAAGCTACCAAAGGAATTCACTTTTAAATGTTCTCAATTGAAAATTTGATACTTCTCCTATGAGAAGATTACTCTTGTGACACAGATTTAGGTTATGTGACAACCTTCTGGAAGAGATTTTTTTGAGACAGTATGTATGAGTTTCTTAGCTTCTAAAGCAAATACTGTAGAATGGTTTGGCTTAACAGGAACTTATTGGCTTACAGTTTCAGAGGCTGAGCAGCTTCTTTCCTCCTGGGGCCAGTATCTTCTGGATGGCTGGCAGTCTGGGGTTCCTTGACTTTTCTGTCACATGGCAATGTGTCTTTTCCTTTCTCTTCCTGATTTCATTGACTTCCGGCTTCTGGCTGCTCACTGTGGCTTTTCTCTCTGTGTCATCTCTTTTGCTTACAAAGACTTCACCATATTGGATCAAGCCCGACCTCATTCAGTCTAGGCACACCTTAACTAGTAACAAATAAATTCACACCCACAGGACCGGGGGTTGGGACCTGAACATGCCTTTTGTAGGAAACATGATTCAATCCCAAACAGAATGTACTTATTAGTCCAGAATCTTTTTGGTGTTAAGTAAAACCTAATAAAATAAGTTTAAGAAATAATAAATAATTGAGTTTAAGCAACAGGCCAATGCCTAGGGGTAGAACTGGCTGTAGGCATGGTTGCACATTCAAGATTCATTCAAATGGTGACATCAAGATTCAGGATGTCTCCATCACTCTGGTATATTTCCATCAGCCTCATTTTCAGATGACAGCATCTCCAAGTCATGCCAGGCTTGCACCCTGTTAACCTAAGAACCCTAATAGAAAGAGGGTGTTAGTTTCCCAGTAGTTTCAGCAACAGTTCCAAGATTCAGGCCGAATGTTCTAACCTGGGTCACATGCCCAAAACCAAATCAATGAGTGAGACCAGAAACCAAAATACTGTGATTGGCCTGGGCTGAGGAATAGAGTCAGTCTAACCAGAATCCAAAGGATTGATTCCCTGAAGGGAAATTGAGGTGCTTTTACCAGAACCTGTGAGCACTGGAAAGAAAAACAGCAGATGCCCACTGTCGTGAGAGTGGCCTCCCCCAAAGCCCTCATCTTATGTGTAGGTGCCTACTACTCCACATGCTCTCACACCAGTGCTGAACCAGCTCTGCAGAGATTCATCCTCATTCCTCTTCCATCTGTAGTGTTTTATAATAAAATATTTGAAAAATTAACACAGTGAATGTGAGACCTTATTGACCCATGCTTCTTGACTTGGTGAAGCTAATCTACTAGAGAACTACACAAACTGGGTATTTGTTTCTGTTTTTATCCACTTGAGGCTCAGACAAGTGGGAAGCCATAATTTTACCTATCTGAATCTCCAGGACAACCCAAACTGTCCCTCAAGAGAGCTGTCCCAGGGTCTAACGGGAATAGTGAACGTTAGCAAGGCTTTTTCCCTAAAGATCTACAGTTGTCATATTCTCCTAATGTTTTTTTTTTTGTAATAATGCTGCTATTTTCATCTTAGTTTATCTGTCTTGTATCTTATTTCCCAATTAGTTCCAAGCTTGGGAAGGAAAGAAAGAGGTGTTTTTTGTTCATCTTCTGAAATTAGGTGTCTATTGTTTAGGCTAAGTGTATTTCAGTATAATCCCAATGTTGACATTTAAAAATGCATACTGGAATATGCATCGTATACATACGATGGAATATTATGCAGCTTTAAGACAGAATAAACTTATGAAGCATGTAATAACATGGATGGACCTAGAGAACATTATGCTGAGTGAGTCTAGCCAAAAACTAAAGGACAAATACTGTATGGTCCCACTGATGTGAACGGACATTCGAGAATAAACTTGAAATATGTCATTAGTAACAGAGTCCAGCAGGAGTTAGAAACAGGGTAAGATAATGGGTAATTGAAGCTGAAGGGATACAGACTGTGCAACAGGACTAGATACAAAAACTCAAAAATGGACAGCACAATAATACCTAATTGTAAAGTAATCATGTTAAAACACTGAATGAAGCTGCATCTGAGCTATAGGTTTTTTTTTTGTCTGTCTGTTTGTTTGTTTGTGTCTTTTTTTTTTTACTATTATTATTATTTTTATTTTTTCTCTATATTAACATTCTTTATCTTTTTCTGTTGTTTTGCTAGTTCTTTTCCTAAATCAATGCAAATGTACTAAGAAATGATGATCATGCATCTATGTGATGATGTTAAGAATTACTGATTGCATATGTAGAATGGAATGATTTCTAAATGTTGTGTTAATTTCTTTTTTTTCTTTAATTAATAAAAAAATGCATACCAGCATTCAGTAAACTAGAATATTCCATTTGTCAGAGTTCACTTTTGGGAAAAGTGAAAGTTTGCTTTGTTGTTTCTGCCAACTTGTCTCTTACTCACACCTGTACAAAAGATGATGGTATCTGTAGAAATTAGAACCACCCTATATAGAAACACTTGCTTTACAAATCATGGCTAATGTACACACTTGTGAATTTGACAGAAAGACTCAGGAAAGAGATGAGCTCTTAGACAATTACTAGCTGTATACAGTCCCATTTTTCTAGCGATGCCAGAGTGATCATTACATGAGCTAACCTGCACATTAACACCTGAGAAGAAGCAGAATTTTAATTGTGCAAATACAAGATGAACTCTACCAAGCAGAGCAGATTGTATTTAACTTTAAATGAATCTCTTAAATCAGAGTGAAGACATCAAAAATAAGAAATTCTTGCACTTCAAAACATTACTAACATGCAATATAAGTTAGTACATTAGGTGAGTGTCTCATAAGTGTTTTCATCTGTATATATGTATTTGTATATGCATAGAAGAATTTAATATAAGATAGTGGGTTTTGAATAAGAATTATCAGTGTTAAAATCATTGTGCTTCAGAGACCTTGAGCATTATTTAATTCACCTGTTGTCTTGAAACAGAATCACATTTAAAGTCATCCCACATAGCCTTTCTTTGAAAGATATATCACGTATTTTCCATTCTCATTTTTAAAATCCCTTTTGGAAGGACATTTATATCATGCCTGATCTCAGTGTGAAATGCTATAGTCTCCACCTTTCTTTGTCTTTTTTGATCTTTGTGAAGATAGTTACTGATCCCTGTATTAAAAATTCTAGAATAGTAATCTCCAACAGAAATAAAATGTGGGCTACATATGTAGTTCTAAATGTTCTAGTAGCCATATTAAAAAAGTAAAAAACAAGTGAAATTAATTTTTATATGCTGAGCTAAACATATAAAAATATAATTTCAATGTATAATTAATATAAAAGCTAATGAGCCATTTTATATCCTTCCTTTCATACAAACTTTCAAACTCCAGTGTGTATTTTATATTCACAGCACATCTAAATTCAAACCAGCTGTATTTCAAGTGCTTATAGACACCTATGGTTAGTAGCTACCACATTCAATAGCGCAGCTCTAGATTATTCAGAATTTTTCATTAAAAATTTAGATGAAGGTAGGCTTAGGTTTGGCTGCCATGACAGAAAACAGAAACAATTGTGGCCTTATAAAGATGGTAAATAATTTTTGTCTTATACAAAAGATGGAAGGTAGTATTCTGGGATTATAATACGCCAGGGATCTGGGATCTTTTTATCTTGTTACCTTGCTGTGTGGGGCCTCTATTCACAAGGTTATCTCATGGTCTAAGATGCTTCTTCCAGTTTGAATCATCACATCTGCATTCCAATCAGCAGAGAGTAGGAAAGGAAAGGAGGGAGTTTCATACACTAATTATATTCTATCAACCAGAGTTTCTGATGGATTACAGACAGTTGAAGGAGAGGTTAGAGAATTGAACGTTAATTTAAAGCAGTCTTAGGTTCAGCTTAATATTTGGATTTTTATTACTATAGAAAAAGGGGAACTGGATAATGAGGTGAAATTGTATTATTTGTTTCAAGAGGGCCTTTGAAAATTTAATAGGTTTTAAAAAAAGATCATCATGAATATGTCTATCTGTGCTGGGTTGAATTTGTGGATCCCAGGAAAGCCATGTCCTTTAATCCTCATTCAATATTGCTGGGTGCGAGCTTTGTGATGGTTCCCATGGAGATGTGACCCACCCAATTGTGGGTGCTGTTCTAGTTTGCTAGCTGCCAGAATGCAATATATCAGAAATGGAACAGCGTCTAAAAGGGGGAATTTAATAAACTGCAAGTTTACAGTTCTAAGACTTTGAAAAATGTCCAAATTAAAGCAAGGCTATAGAAATGTCCAAACTAAGGCAACCTGGAAAAGTTGCCTTGGTTCAAGAAGGCCCATGAAGTTCAGGGTTTCTGCCTCACCTGGAAAGGCACATCGTGAACACGGTGATGTCTGCTAGCTTTCTCTCCAGGCTTCTTGTTTCATGAAGCTCCCTCAGGGGCATTTTCCTTCTTCATCTCCAAAGGTCTCTGGCTGCATGAGTTCTCGTAGTTCTTATGGCTCTCCCAAGGCTCTCTCAAAAATGTTTCCTCTTGGGCGGGCCGCGGTGGCTCAGCGGGCAAGAGTGCTTGCCTGCCATGCCGGAGGACCCCGGTTCGATTCCCGGCCCCAGCCCATGTAAAAAACAAACAAACAAACAAAATATAATAAAACAAGAAAATGTTTAAAGATGTTTCCCTTTCTTCCTCCCTTCCTTCCTTCCATCCTTCTTTCCTTCCCTTCCTCCCTAAAAAAAAAAAAAAAAAAAAAAAAAAATGTTTCCTCTTTTAAAGGATTCCAGTAAACTAATCAAGATCCACCTGGAATGGGTGGAGTCACATCTCCCTCTAATCAAAGGTTGATAACCACAATTGGATGTGTCACATCTCTGTGGAGATAATCTAATTAAGTTTCTAATTTACAGTACTGAATAGGGATTAAAAGAAATGGCTGCTTCCAAGAGATGGATCAGGATTAAAACATGGCTTTTCTAGGGAACATAATCCTTTCAAACTCGCACAGATGGTAAATTTTGATTAGATGGTTTCCATGAAGATGTGCCTCCACCCATTCAAGGTGGGGCTGCTTACTGGAGCCTTTTAATAAGGAATCATTCTGGAAAAAGCTTTAGAGCCCATGCAGCCAGAGACCTTTGGAGATGAAGAAGGAAAATACCCCCAGAGGAGTTTCATGAAACAGGAAGCCAGAAGAGAAAACTAGCAAACTTCGCATGTATCCTTCCAGCTGAGAGAGAAACCTTGAACTTCATCAGCCTTTCTTGAGTGAAAGTAACCTCTTACTGGTGTCTTACTTTGGACATTTTTATAGACTTGCTTTAATTTGGACATCTTCATGGCCTTAGAACTGTAAACTTGCAATTTAATAAATTCCCCTCTTTAAAAGCCTGTTCCATTTCTGGTACATTACATTCTGGCAGTTAGCAAACTAGAACACTATCATTGTTTATAACTGAAACAAGACTTCTGTAGCTACACCTACTTTAATAGAATTAATCTAATTATTTGCTAGTTTGTCAGTTGTTTTGGTTTGCTAATGTTAACAGAAATGCAATATACCAGAAATGGGTTGGCTTTTCTAAAGAGAATGTATTAAGTTACAAGTTTACAGTTCAAAGGTCATAAAAATGTTGAAATTAAGGCATCCAGAGAAAGATATCTTGACTCAAGAAAGGCTGATGGCATAGAACACCTCAGTCAGCCAGGAAAGTGTCTGCTGATCTTAGGCTTCTGGTTTCAAGCAGCTTCCCCAAGGGCATTTTCTTTCTGCATCTCCAAATATCTCGATCTGTGTCAGCTCTCAAGCAATGGTGTTTTCTCCAAAATGTCTCCCCTTTTAAAGGACTCCAGTAAACCAATCAAGACCCACTTTGAATGGGTGGGTCACATCTCCATCTAATGAAAGAACCACACCCACAATTGAGTGGGTCAATCTCCATGGAAACAATGTAATCAAACCACCTTACGGTATTGAATAATGATTAAAGGACATGGCTTTTCTAGGGTACACAACACTTTTCAAATTAGCACACCAGTATATTTACTGACATTTAACATCCCAGAGGATTGAGAACCCAATGGGTTGTATGATGTAAGAACTATAGCAGTAAGGATTACAGGCTGTGCCGTGACAGCATTCAGATGGGTTTTTGTCATGGTAGAAAGATCCCCTGAATCTTGGTTTGTAACCAGATCAATTGACTTTTCTTGACTTCTCTTGTTCAAACTTCCCAATCTGGTGTTCATAAATCCACATGTTGAATTGCCTTCTTATTAAAATTTGTGTTGTCATGTGCGTAAGGAATGTCTTCATATTAAATAGAGGGCTTCTTTAACTGTAGAGCTATCTTTTGGAGAGAAATAGGCTAAATGAAGGATAAGTTGGTTTGTTACTGTTGAACCATTTTGGTAGGTATTGTATTAGCTAGGGTTCTCTAGAGAAACAGAATCAGCAGAAGATATATGTAAATATAAAATTTATAAAAGTGTCTTACATAGCCATGGGGATGTAGAGTCCAAGGTCTGTAGGGCAGGCCACGAGCTGGCAGCTCCAATGAAAGCTCTCAACTAGCTCTCAGGAGAGGCCGGCTGGCTGAAGCAGGAAGAGTGACTGTCTCTCCTGAATCCTCCTTAATTAGATGAAGCATCACTCATTGCAGAAGACACTCCCTGCCAACATGGTCATGATTTAAGTCCATGGAATGTCCTCATAGTAACAGGCAGCAATGCCTACCAGACACCCCGGCACCACCACCTCGCCAAGTTGACACATGAACCTGACCGTTACAGGTATCTCTCTCTTCTTAAATATCTGTAAACACCCAGAAGTCAAGGAACTTATATTTTACTGCTTTTGTTTCCCAGAGGTAGCTTTAATAAAGTACTTGAATAAACAGAAATTTGATATCTCTAATTAAATGCACTGCTACTTTAAAGCTATGACACCTGGACTAAATATCCAATTATCAATGTTACAGATAGCACAAAAAATTCAAAGCTACATTCCTTCTGCTTTTCTTCAAAGCCCGTTTGTTACTGTCTCAAGATCTATCCCAAAAGTTTGAAATCAAAGTTCTTTCATTCTCCCTCCCTCAGTTATCATACTTCACTTCTGGTCCAAAGAAAAACATCACTATTTCCAGAAAATTATTTAAATTGTGTGGTGATTTGAAGACTGGTGATTGAGTAAGTGGATTTCCAGCTCAGGTTTTATGGTAACTTATGATCACTTCAATAACCTGAACATAATACAATTCTCAAAACAAATTCATTTTCACTTATTATTTTTTTTAATTTAGTAAATGAATGCCTCAGTAGACAGTGGTTTTATGTTTGAGTAAGGGAGGGTAAAGGAAACCAATAACAGGAAGTAAAACGCCATACCATCAAATAAAAGGGAAAGATTCATCATGCTAAGTTTAAGTCTCATTGTTATCTTTTCTGCTAGACTAGGCAACTCCCAAAGGCAGGGCCCCTCTCTTGGCATTCTCCTCGTCCTCAGTCCTCAGCAGGGCCCCTGCCACGTAGCAGTTACTCAACAAGCGGCTTTTGTGAAATGATGGAACAGTTATGACTCTTCCTTACTAGAGACCCTGAGAAATAATCCCAGAGATACAACCAGTTTCCTTTCACTAACCAAAGTTGGATAGCTGAGTTAAAACAGTACTTGGACAGAAGGATGATTGAAAGAAATCGCTATTGCTCTTCTCATGTCAAACTCTTTTCAGTACATTTAATCAGGGTTGTCATTTTCATGTAGAGCTGTTTCAGCAGGTTCTGGATTCATTTCAAAAGGGGAAGATAAATTAGAAAAGTTTGAAGCCCCTTCTAAAGTTATAGATGAGAGAGTGAAGAAGAGAAAACGTTGTAAAATAAATGAGATAATTGCAGACAAGATCTTTGTGTCCTTCAGTTTAGAAGTTTCTCCTTCCATCAGAAGAAATTTGTAACAGGTGCGGGCAGTAGTGAACTGCCTGAGTGGGAGGCAACTTTTAGATGCCGGTAGCTGCCAGGTCACCAGAGGGGAGAGCCAGATCAAGGTGGGGAACTAGGAACAGTTAAGGTCCTGGAGCAAGCATAAAAAAGTCTGAGAGACAAATTTCAATCTGATGGATGAGAAACTTTAAAGTGGTAGCCTGCCCCAGTGTCACCAACTCGACAGGGCGGGCTGGGGGGCCTTTTATCATGCTTCTATCTGGGCACCACATGCATCCAGCCTGGGTGAATGTCCCTCTACCTAAGCCCTTCTTCATTGAATAAAAGAAGTACTCTTTCCTGTGGAGAACTCAGCCCATATCGAAAAAGTAAGGCCGGCTCCACCTAGGATGACCAACCTTCCTGGTTTGCCTGGAACTGAAGGGGTCCTTTGGACAAGGGACTTTATTTTTAAATTTTTCAGGGAAAATCCAGACAAACCAGCACGAGTTAGTCACCCTGCCCCACACGTGCCTCTCCTCCCCCAAAAGGAATGCATGTATTACCCAAGTTGGGCTGATGAAAAATCCTCCCTGAGACATTTTTTCAGAACTATCAGGAAAGAATATTCTGTTACTCTTGGTTGGGCTAAGTGGTTAAAATGGATCTGCTAATGGTCATTTCACCTCTGACAGGCAGAACTTCTGTCTGAGAGACAACATAAATACTGGGCCCTGATGATAGTATTTGAACCTCTAAACCCAGCTGAACCAAAGCAAGTCCTGAAGGTACCAGGAAGCTTTTAGCAACATGAGCTTATAAATTCTCTCCTGCCGTTTGGATTTGGTTTCTCTTATGAATTAATATAATGGATACCTGGGACAGAAGGCACGAGAAATTAGACCTGGCAGGGTTGAAAGCTATGCCACAGGACTGCCTAAGCTACAAGCTCCTCTGCTTTAATCAATATCATACGATTTCTGTCTTATATTGTCTTGATATGATGTTAATACGGTTTTTTTGGGGTATGCTGTACGGCGGGGGTCACATTTAATTCTTTTTCCATGTGATTATCCCTTTATTGCAGCACCATTTGCTGAATTTTTGCTGGTTTGTTTTTTTGTTTGTTTGGGAGGTGCATGGGCCAGGAATTGAATTCGGGTCTCCCACATGGCAGGTGAGAATTCTACCACTGAATTACCCTTACATTCTCTGTTAATACGGTTTTTTACTTTGAATTCTTCTGCAAGGTGTTGTCAGTGCCCTCTTTCTGCCCTCAATGTCCTCACCTCCATTGTCTTAGCTCTTCTCCCACCAGGCCTTGCTCTACTTCCAACCACATTTTCTCTAGTTGCCTGCTAGCATCAAATGTTCCAGGCTCCAGCAGTTTTTCTGAGTTTCTAGCCATAAACAGCTTTCTTTGCCATATCTGACTACATCTTGGCCATGGTTAGCTACTCTCTGTTGTTCCTTCTTGGCCTAGCCTGTCCTAACTTTGGCTCCAGGAGGGAAGTTGGAACCACTGAATGGATCTTTTGCTTAATATTTGGATGATTGGATGGTGTTCTTAGATGCAACTGCCTTTATTTTTCAATACTGTAAATTTGGCCCTCTTCCAAATAATTATTTCCAGCTTCCAATGCTGCTTTAGTGGTTGTGGTAGTTAGGTTCAGGTGTCAGCTTGGCCAGGTGAAGGTGCCTAATTCTATTGCTGTGGACATGAGCCAATGACATGTGAACCTCATCTGTCATTGATTACATCTGCAGTTGGCTAGGAGGCATGCCTGCTGCAGTGAATGATGTTGGATTTAATTAGCTGGTGCTTAAATGAGAGCTCAGTGTAGCACAACCCAAGCAGCTCAGCATAGCTCATCTTGGCACTCGCAGCTCATCCCAGGCCTTTGGAGATGCAGAAAGGAATCACCCCGGGGAAAGTTGTTGGAACCCAGAGGCCTGGAAAGAAGGCCAACAGAAATCACCCTGTGCCTTCCCATGTAAGAAAGAACCTCAGCTGAAAGTTAGCTGCCTTTCCTCTGAAGAAGTATACACTTTTAACTAAAGAAATCCCCTTTTATTAAAAGCCAGTCCATCTCTGGTGTGTTGCATTCTGGCAGCTAGCAAATTAGAACAGTGATCAAGGACTTCCTCTCTCATATAACTTTGGTTTGGTTGTTGGGTGCAGTAGAAGATGGGGGGCAGTGAATTTGCAGAATTTGTTTATGAAAATGTTGAATTAAGGCTGAGCTAGGAAGGATGCTGCTACAGCTATAAAATTTTCAAATTTTAGTGACTATAAAAATAACTTGAGGTGCTTATTTAAATTGCACAATTTTGGGCCCCATTTCCAGTGACTCTAATTTAGTATGCCTAGGGTGGAGCCCAGTATAAGCATTTTAAGCAAGGCCCTCAAGTGACTTTTATGTAGTTGGTCTCCAGACCATATTTTGAAACACCTTACTCCATGGTGTGTCCAAATCATATATTTAAATGGAAATAAATGACCCTGGAAGTTTGGGTCTGCTAGAATAGATGGAGGATGGATAATCTTTGTGGCTTTTAACACCTTTGGGTACTTCTATGATGTTTGGCTTGTTTTCCTCTAGTAATAGAATGGTATCAGGCTGGAGAAATATGGCATGGACTATATATATAACCTACATATATCCCATAAAATTCCACAAACTTGCAAAGTGCTGGTGATTGTTGGAGTTCAATGGCTTGCCCAATTATGCATGACATAGAATGTCTTGAGGGGAGACAATATCTTCCAGGGAACTGACCTCTACAGTCTCATATATGAACTGATTCAACTCAAAAAAGAGCCAGTATTGCTAGCCAAAGTTCAGGGTTATATGGTATTTTACTTTGCTAAAGCTAAGGAAATGCAATATGCCAGAAATAGATTGGCTTTTACAATGGGGATTTTATTAACTTACAGGTTTACAGTTCTGAGGCAGTGAACATGTCCAAATCAAGGCAGCAAAGCACTATACCTGGACTCTGAAGACATCCTCCGTCACATGAGAAGGCACATGAGGCATCTTCTGGACTCTCCCTTCTCTCCTGAATTTTGTTGCTTCTAGCTTCTGGGTTCAGTGGCTTCCTCTCTGAGCTTCTGCATGTTTCTTTCTTTTAGCTTCTGTGTGTCCTTTTTTCTAAGCTTCTCTGGGGCTTTTTTTTTCGGTGTCTTTTATCCTCTTATAAAGGATTCTAGTAATAGAATTAAGATCTACCTCAACTGAAATAACCTAATTTAAAAAGTTCCACCACAATGGGTCTAAACCAACAAGAATGGATTAAAATAACATGCTCTTTTCTAGGGTACCTACAGCTTCAGACCATCATATATAGGAAAGTGTGCCACACTGGGTCAGGTACTTGGAGTTCATGTCATCCAGAATATGATTGCACTCCAATCCAATGTGCAATAAAAGATGGTGTTCCTCAGCTGGGGCACTATCACAGAGTAGCTGGAAGGAGTTGCAGAATACTGGAATCTGTATTCTGTGAGGGATGGGCGCACACTCTCAGAACCATTGGTCCTAGCACCAGGATGATTGCATCCATAGTACTAAAAATGGAAGTCTCGATACTTCCAGCATACCTCAGGAAGTCTTTCTTAGGTTGCTGGCTTATGGAAAGAATGAAGGAAATCCACAGACCTTGCTAGAGGAGCAAAATACTAACTCTGGGGCAGAATACAGAATACAAAATCAGAAACATATAGGAAAAATGGGAGATATGTTACACTCAAGGTTACAGTTTTGTGGTGAAACAATATTTACTATGAGTAACTGGTTCTCAAGGTTGGCCACAGGTGGTTTCCATGAACACTGGCACAACCAAGACTGCTTCAGTGTTTGACTCCTGGGGACGCCATTCATATGTCATATCATGGGTATGGAGCTCCATAGAGCTTTGTAATGTTGTAACATTTGGGGCAATATTGGATAAGAATGAATATGGTCTCTGGTTATCATCCAAAGATTCTAGTGTTTCTTGAGGTTGCTTAGGTTGGTAGAACGAGTTTGGGCTCTGTAGGATGATGGTAGACTCAGGTGCTGGAGGTGGTTACATGATGAGATTCCCACTTTGGTAATGACCTCATTACACAATAGAGCTAATCTTTTCCACTTACTCTCTCCACTTACGGCTTGTAGGTGGCATACTGACTGGCCTGCCCAAATTCAGAGAGAGGAAGGGAAAGTTACAATCTGGCTAACCCTTAATGCATCAGTTTAAGATGGCCCCTAAGGAGGCCACCAAGTCTCAGAGTTATTATGCCATGCCTGAGCTAGCAATTAAAAGACATTAAACCAGCTTCAATCAGGAAGCACCAGTAATCTGGACAGAATCACAACTATCTTCAGTTAGATGGCCCAAATGAACTGACTGATCAGTTTCCTGAAACTCATTATTTAGAGTGGCTCTATTCCAGTTGAAACTTAGCTAAACAGATGACTGAGCAATCTGTACCAGACTAAGTTATTGTCATTGGAGCTCCAAGAACCAGCCATTCACTACTTCTGGGCATCCTTCAAAATGTGCCCCAATTTTGCCATGGAGTTCCCAAAACAGCTGAATGGGAAACGCTATTATTACTGGATCTCTTGAAGAGGTGGTTTATCTGGAAGTCCAAACTTCAAGTCACTAGTGCTGTAGTCTGAAAACTAAAGATTTTAAAGCTAGAGCTATGCCAAGAGGTTGGACAGACTCTTCTGGGTTTTTTTTTTTCAAATTTATTTTGAAGAATGAGGGGGAAAGTTATAGGAGAATTAAGAGTAGAAGGTGATGGACCTCAGTCTTCAGAATATTTGGGAGTGCTATGACTTCCCCCATGGCTTTGGACTGGGAATGGTATTCCTCTGTACCAGGGTTAATGGACAGTGTTGACATGGCCTGACATTAGTACGAGCAGCCAGGCATTTAATCTTAGAGCCTTAGATGCTAGGGCTGCATGGGAGTCTCTATTCCATGGGTGAGAGTTGGGACATACAGAAAGGCAAAGAGTGGAGAGCTCAGGCTTGTCTAGGAAGCAGATGGACATACTTGCAAGGCAAAAGGAGGCTGGGGTAGAACTAGGCAATGCCAGGGAACCAGAACTGAAGCCATGTCTGAGGAAGAAACCAGGAAAAACAGAGACTGAAGGTTGAAGTCAATGCCACCTTATCTCTGGAAGGAAAATAAGTCAAAGCTGGGACCCAGGAAATCTCAGGACCTGGAGGTGCCTGGTGGAGGGTCTGGGTTGACACCTCAGGTCTCATATGGTAGATCAAATCACTTTGATGAGGTGGGCTGGGAATTCTGGCATGATCCTGCTTAGTCTAAAGGATCCTCATGTACCTTCCCCTGGTGACTTCTTCACACTTCATTCATTCATTCAGCCATCATATATTAAGTACCTACTGTATGCCAGTCACTTCTATAAAATATGTATGTAAACTTGTGAGAAAAAAGGCATTCAAGAACTCAATGCTACCCTATTAAACAAAATATATGGAAGAGGTCCATTTTTACCGGCCCCAACTAACTTTTAGTCAGCATGTATCAGTCTTCACAATGCAATGCTCTTTCACAACTGCTCTGTTGGTAGCAGGCTCAGCTGTCTGCCCTGCACTGCTATTTCTTAGCATTTTGTAGCGAAGAGAAGGGTATCACTGCCTGAGGCTTTGCATCCATTTATTTTTATCACATTTACTCATACTAAAATTTATTTCTAATAAATCCTAATTTCAAAGAGTTGAAGTTCGAGGTTATCTTTATTCTCCTTTCTTCAAGTGAAGTTAAGCGTCCCCAAATTATTTGTTTTTTTTACTATATGCTGGGACTATCTTCATGTGTTTTTTTTTGGAACCTGCTACTATTATCAGAACTTTTACTTAGGTTGTTTATCTAGTCACAATAGGTTTATCTTGATTTTTTACTTTCTTACACTTGTAACTAAATAGGGCCATTATGGGATAGAGAACCAAGGGATCAGTAGAGCTCATAAATGTATATAACCAAAGAGTTTGTGTGGCCCTCTTTGCTCTGTGACCACAGTGGTTAAACTAGTTTCATGGTGCATATAGAGTTATCAATATAGTCTATTCCTGAATTCTTTTACATCAGTTTTCCTTGAAACTATCCTTGGAACTCTAATGTGAACTTAAGCATCTGACTGGCATTCTTTTAGGACTCCATTTATGTCCAGTTCTGGCCTGTTCCATAAATTTTGATAGGTAGATAGAGGGATAAAGAGACCCAAGAAAGAAAACAATTCCCTCTCAGACTGGCCTAGTTCTGAAGGCGCTCCAGAGACATGGGATTTCCTGATACCATATTTGTCAGTCCAGAAGATGAGGCCATGTCACTCGACCAAGACTATAGGCTCTTGGAAGACAGGACGACTCCTTTCCCCAGGTAAGGCTGAGCCCACATTAATAAGGCCAGAGCTTTTAAATTGGAATCACCCTTATAAAGCATGAGCCAACCACCAGTCTGGGGGTTTAGTGATAGTAGTTTGAAGAAAACGTTGGTATTCTAGTCTAATGCACTCACTGAGCTGTCCAGGGTTCTGACCTCCACACTGGCGGAGTACCTTTTTCATCCTTTATCTGGATGCCGGTGTTTTTACCTTATATCTTGAACACCTTGGATATAGGTCGTGATTACTAATCTTGACTAAGTCTGTAGTTCACCTGAGCTTTCTGTACTGCATACAAACTGAAAAGTCATAGTGTCAGGACTTTTAAATTAAGGTCCATGGACACAAAGTCAGAAGGCCTAGATTTTGGTAGCAGTTGCACCATACATTAGCCGTGTGACTTTGGAGAAGTCCCTGAATGTTTGAGCCTCAGGTGTCTCATCATTGCTAGACAATAAAATGTGAAACTTTTCTACAATATAAACAAAAGTAAAATAAAGAGCATTTAGAAATATAAAAGAAAAAGAAAAATATCTGATTATAAAAGTAAGATAGGACACAAAAGGTAGTTCACAAATAAGAAATACAAATTACGTACACAATATACAAAAATTAACTCAAAATGGACTGAAGACCTCAATGTAAAACCAAAACCTGTAAAACTCTTAGAAGAAAACATACTTACATCTGAAGAAGTATGTCTTCAGACCTTGGTTTAAGCAATGGTTTCTTAGATATTACTCGAAAAGCACAAGCAACAAAAGAAGAAAGTAGATAGATTGGGCTTCATCAAACTTCAAAACTTTTGTACTATAAAGGGCACAGATTTGGACAATGCACAGAACTGGAGAAAATAATCACATATCATATATATGATAAGGGATTTTTATCTACAGTATATAAAGAACTCTTATAACTCAATAATGTTAAGATAAATAATCCAATTAGATGGACAAAGGATTTGGATAGACATTTCTCCAAAGAAGATATACAAATGGTCGGGTCAATCAGCACAGGAAAAGATGCTCAACATTGTTAGCCATCAGGAAAGTGCAAATCAAACCACGCTGAGATACCAGTTCACATCAATGAGGATGGCTATAATTAAAAAGACAGATAATAACACATGGTGGTGACTATGTGGAAAAATTGGAATCCTTATACATTGCTAGTGGGATTATAAAATGGTACAACTCCTTTGGAAACAGTCTGGCAGTTCCTTTAACAACTAAACACATGGTTACCATATTACTCAGCAATTCTAAACCTAGGTATATACCAAAAGAAGTCAAAACATATCCACACAAAACTTATATAGAACACTCATAACAGAATTATTCATAATAGTTAAAACATGGAAACAACAAAAATGCCCATCAAGTGATGAATGGGTGAACAAACTATGGTGTATAATATATAAAATATATTTATATATTTGTATATACAATATGGTTATATATTTATATAATATTTATATAAATATATATAATAAATGGACTACTATTTGGCAATAAACAGGAATAAAGTACTGATTCATGCTCCAACATGGATAGATCTTGAAAACATTATGTTAAGTGAAGGGAGCTAGCCACAAAAAACCACATATTGTATGACATAATTTGTATGAAATGTCCAGAAAAGGTAAATCTATTGACACAGAAAGAAGATTCGTGGTTGCTTTGGGCCGAAGGGGTTGGGGGCGGTTAGAGGTAATGGAAAGTTACTGCTAGTGCGTACGGGCATTTTTTTTTTTGAGATGATGATATTTTAGAATTCACGGTGGTAATGGTTGTACAACTCTGGGACTATACTGAAAACCATTGAATTGTGTACTTTAAATGGGTGAACTGTATGGTATGTGAATTATATATCAGTAAATGTTATGAAGAAACACAAATTACCAAGAAGTACATGAAAAAACTCCTAACTTATTGGTCATTAAATAAATAATTAAAATCACTGTGAGATACCATATATACTTTATCAAATTGAGGAAATAAAAAGCACATCTATGTGTGTGTGTGCGTGCACAGTGTTGGAAAGGACTGAAAGAAATGGCACCCTCTAAGTAGGCCAGTGAAAGTGTAAATTAGTTCAACCAATTTTGAAGGCAATTTGACATTTTGTATTAAATACCTTAAAAATGTGCTTATCTTGTGACAGAGAATTCCACTTATAGAAAGTTACACAAAGGAATGGATTCAAATGTATGCCAGCACCTAGCTAAGAAAGTTTGCAATATTGTTTATAGCATTAAAAATGTATAGAACACCAAGTTCCCATTAATTCCATAATGTGCTGTTCATTGAATAACAGTGCTATTACAGATGAATATCAATTGACATGAAAAGATGTTCATAATATAAGGAATTAGACACTGTGATGGCATTTTATATAAAAAATACTGGTTTAGAAGGATATACACCTTTCTGGATGATGAGATTATGAGTATTTACAAAAAGTCTTGTTTCCTAAGACTGAAATGTATAATATCGAACCTTAAGTTCACATCCCAGCTCTGCCTTTGACTAGTTGTGCGACATAATGTAAATTGATTAATTTCTTGTTCCTCAGTTTCCTGAGGTACCTATCCCATAATATTATGAGAAATGAGTTTAATATATATAGCACACTTAGATCAGTGCTTGGCACCCGTCATAATAAATGTCAGCAATTATTGTTGTTGTGATTCTATTAAGGAAATCCCATTATTCTCCATTAAAATATTCTGCTTACATGACTTTTGTAAGCATAAAATGAGATCTGTATGCGTATACATTTTGTAAACTGCAAAGAACTATCGAAAGGCAAATTAGCTCTATTGTGTATACTTTAATTTTCTTCTCAGCCAAAGAGCTTTTATTGAGTCCAAAGCATAGTGACTTTAAGTTACAGATCTCCTAATTCATGCTTTTTGTCCAAGGAGATAAAAAAGTTTGTAGTTTTACTCACATGTACAAACTAAGTAAAGAAAAATGCAACTGGGTTTAAGGAAAAGTGGTCAACTCTCCTCCTTTCACCTCTACTGTAGGACAAAGGAAGCATTGATGTTTTATCTTCTCAGATGGCAGATTGACAGGAGCCACTTTCCATGGACAGAAGGAGTCTGGCGTGTTGTGTGACATTTGTGAGTGCTATACTGGTCTCCCGGAGGAAGCAAAGCTGTCACATGCATCAGTCTGTGGCCTCTATAAATTAGTTTCAATCTTAACAAGCTTTTACTGAGTAGGAAATGGAGAACTCTTTCCTACGTCAAATTCAAGAACTTCCACATTTTTGTAGGAGAATCATGTTGCAGAATGATATGGATGATATATAGTCAAATTAAGCCCTCTATAAACCCCATGCACAATGATTTCAGAGAAGTCTGAGACACTTGTCACTTATCCTATTGTCAATGAGGAATGATACCACAGTTGCCCAACCCCTCTTTACTTACCTTAATGTAGCTAGTGTTTATCTTTCCAGAATTCTTTCTTACTGAACCAGTCTCTTACTGAACCACTCTTATTGAACCAAGACTCTTGCTGAATATAACCTTCCAAACACTCATTATTAATCAATGATGAACCCTATTTTCCATTCCTAATATAGGCTATTCAGAGTTGAAAGACATGTGCATATATATTTTGACTCAAGTACTTGTGTCATACCTGCAAATTTTCAATTAGCCAGTTTTACAGGAGCGTAAATGCAAAGTAAACAAAAGCTACCTAGAAGGAAACTGGAAAGCTTATTCTTCAGAATACAGGGTTTGCAAGCAGAAACAGCCTAATGGTCACCCAAATCAGTCCTCAACTAATTTGCTTTGAATGCCTGAAGTGGTTTCTGTTGACTATTTGGCCTTTATGAATATACTCAGGCAGAGCTTTTACTACTATAAACCATTTCTTGGAAATTTGGCATGTATTGTTATCAGTAGGCATAATTAATAATATACTTTACATATATCATCCCTTTAGTACTACCTGGACCAAACTCTATGCATTATTCAGGGTATAATTAAGGAAACTGCATCACAGAGATAATAAGTAACATTAATATTGAGACTGGACAGGATTTCATCTTGGTCGAAATCTGTTACTTGTGGTACTCTTTCTGCGTGAGCCCACTCTGCTTTATCCATAATTTAAGGTTTGGTCTAAGTTAAGAAATTTGTGTGAAATAAATGCTCCTCACCAGATACCTTCTTTACACATGAGGAACAAAACTTCTTTAAAAAAAAAAACAAAACACAACAATAGCTGAAGACAAAATCTGACAGTTCTTTTGTCTAAACTCTTCTTGCTAAAAATACCTTAAAATGCCAACACTATTTTCTTTGCTTAGAAGCATTTTAGAGCAACTCATAACTCAAAGTAACTATTCAAGCTGGAATTCCATTGCTGACTTTGTCAAAATTTTCATTAGTCAGTTTTATAGGAGTGTAAATGCAAAGCAAATTATCCCAAAAAGCATTAGTAATTTCAATCTATAGCACAAACCTGAAAATTTCTTTCCCCCAATAGATCATTATTTTTATACATCTAAAGGTAGAACTTAATAGTAAAAGAGCTGCTAAAGCTGAAATACTGTGCGCAACTCTTTTCAACTGAGCAAAATAGAATAAGTTATCAATATGGAATTATCAATTTTCTCTAACAAGTAAGAATCTAAATATACTTAACTGACTAGTTCATCCACATATTCTCAGTGAAAATACTGATCAGTATTTGATGAAATACGAGAAACAATTGAGATCATATTTCCAACATTTATATCTGTATAAGCATAAGGGAGGTAAGAAACTGTAGAGGTATTTCGATTTTTAAATAATGACTTTCATTAGGTTTCTTAGAGAAAAAAACATACTTCATGTTATTCTGTATGTAACACCCTTATCATAACAATTCTCAAATATTCAACAGCCATCAATAAGCAGTTAAAGTTATGTCATCAGCCTTTTCTGTGTTCTTGGTCTGTTATCAATAATGAAACTTTGAGAAATTTCCATCTGGTATTTCTGATCCTTCAGAGGATTCTCAACAATAGACTTGAAAAAAGCTCACAAGTGCCCCCTTACTACACAAAAGCTCCATGGAAAAGATAGCAGTGGAATAAAATTTCCATCTTAAAATTTTCTTAAACAGCGTCTTGTTTTACCATGGAAAGATTTTGAAAACCATGATGATCCTTCATAGCCAGGAAATTTGCTGCTGTTGTTTTGGAGGGGTACTATTTTTACAGCTTTGTGGAGGCATAATTTTGATAAACAATAAGTTGTACATATGATGAGTTTTGACATACATGTACACCAGTGAAATCATCACCACAATCAAGAGAATGGAATACCCATCATGGGAGATAATAATGTAAAATTTGATGATTATATTTTCAGGGGCATCTGGCACATAGTATGCTGTATTAGTTGTCTTTCGAGCGAACCCATTTCCTCTAACTTATTACCATGGAACATGTTTGGAACATTAGCATACTAGTAGAACAAAGCAATGAGAAGAATCTAGGCTTTTTAATTTTGACATTTTTGAGGAGCGTATGAATAGGTCTGAGGTTGGCTTTTGAATATACAATGGACAACTACGAGACCTTCAGTGCACATATGGTAGCTTTGAGTCCCACATAGCTTCACATTATGCTGCACTCCATACCTCACCTTCTCTAGAGAAAGAGCAGTGTAGGACTGAACCTCATTTTTTTTTAAACCACATCATTTCATAGACAATTTAGGAACCAATACAGCATAAGGCTTGTTTGCAAAGATGGGTCTAAATATGGGGAAAGTACTTCACAAGGTAAGTGATTCTCTTTCCTCCTTCGGGTTATCTGTTCAATCTTCCTTCTTAGAGTTGAAAAAAGAAAAAAAGAAGCTTTTTGGAATGCCCAACTTTTCAAATAAAATAGACTGCAAAAACAGCTTATAATTTGGCTCAGGGTTTTTGAAAGGAAACATAGTTTTTCCTCTTGCCTATTTACATCTTGTTGTCCTCAGCTGGTAGAGATGAAGTCCAGTGAGCGGTTTTTCCGAGACTCTCCTGATAGCTCTTTTCCATACTTCGTTATTTTCAGCCTGGTTTTGGAAACAGCAGTTTAAGCGCGTAGAATCAGGGTTACAGATTCCCTTGTTTCCATCTGTGACCAACGCCCGTCTCTAACCCCTCACCTGGCAGACCTACGCCTCCCTCCCTGCAGCTGATAGTGGGCACCATCTCAGCTGTGGCCCTAAGATCTCCTGCTTCCCTTCTTTGCCTCCAGCCCCAGGACACCAGACAGGGCTTAACTTTGTTGGTTGAGAGTGTGGCTTGCCTATTCAGTCATGCTTCAGCTGGGGGCTGCTTCTACCTGCTGATCCTCTTCTTTTACCCCTCCCCAAATTAGGAGAAGATTGAAATGGACCTGGCACATCCCCCAATCGGGGCCTGCCCTCAGCAGGCCTGGGGCTGACATGTGCCGAGGAGGACTCGGAATAAGCAGGCCATTTTCACCTGCGTAATGACAGGCTTGGGAGTAGCGAAATCGCAGCAGCAGCAGCAGCAGCAGCAGCGGCGGCGGCGGCGACTGGAGTAGGAGGAGGAGGAGCGCAGGCAGCCGCCGCGGCGGGGCCGGGAGAAGGAGGAGGAGGGGGAAGGAGGAGGAGCTCAAGCGGGAAGAGCGCAGGCAGTGGATCCGCGCGAGTTGCAGCAGCGGCGGCCGCGGGGCTGAGACACCGCAGGCTCCCCAAGTCCAGCGTCCCGGCGCGGGCAGCCGCAGGGAGGGCCGAGCCGCCCCGCCACCGCATCTCGTCCCCGCCAAGTGCCTCGCCGCGCCCGGGGGACAGCCAGCCATGGCCGCGCCGCCGGATCCGCAAGACGAGCTGCTGCCGCTGGCCGGCCCCGGGTCCCAGTGGTTTGGGGACCGGGGGGAGGGGGAGGACGAAGCGGTGACGCTGAAAGTGGCCCAGCCGGCTCCGGAGCCCGGGGAGCCCGGCCGGGGGTTGGGCGCCGGGGCCGGGGAAGCGGCGCCGCGGGCAGCGGGCTCCGGCCCCGCCCGGCCGCCGCCCGTTGCCGTGGAAACTGCATCCACAGGTAAGGCACCGGGGACCCGGGTCCGCCAGCCCGTTCCCCTTCTCCGCTGCTCTCTGCACCTCCCTCGAGGTCTCTGCCTTAAGCACCAGCCCCACCCCGCACCCCCGCTTCGCCCCGGTAAATATTAGCGGATGGTAGAAAACGGCAATTCTAATTTTTTCCAAAGGGTCAGAGGAAGACCGAAATAACATCGATCCTTTCATTTTAGTATCATGATTACTTAGGCTTTTACGATTGTCCTCACAGGCAAACCGTAGGATGCTGACTCCTGGCGCCCGGGTTACAAGTTTCTCTCCCCCATCCGGGGTCTGGGGGCGGTGGGGCCGGCTTGGAGGGTGTGACGACTCGGGGGATGGGGGGCGTGTTTGCGCGCAGCGTGCGCGCCGACGACAGGGGACGCTGACAACAAAGCGGCCGGCAGGCCCGCGCCCCGGACCCGCCCGAGTCGGGGCGGAGATGGGCTTTAACGCTCTCGCACCCCTTCTCTCCACGAATCCCCGCGCCCTTCTTTCTCCCAGTTCCCCTACCCCCACCGCCCCTGCGGACACAGACGTCCTAAGTGTGTGTGTGTCACATTCAGGAGGGGCCACGTTGCAAGCGGATTGGGAGTTGTGGCAGCCCCCGCCCTGAACCGATTTTCCTTTCCCAGCTGCTCGGCTGCCCCCGATCTTACAGAGAGCTTTGAGATTTGGGATTCCTAAGTGTAGGGGACCCGGCAGCCGTGATGGAGGGATTGGGTGCTGGTGAATGAACCAGGCACGGTTTACCAGCAGCCTGGACCCGCCCGGGCCTTTGCGAGTTGTCCTGGGTTTGGTCTCCCTTGGCCAATTCCCTGTTCCGAGCCGGAGCACCCGGGTGCGCAGCGCGAGCTCCGCGCCCTGACGCACCCGGGGGGACGCACGGGAGAGGCGCGCTTTGGCGTGGGACTGCGGGTCGGGCTAGCGCTATTGCATTTCCAGGCGGTGGGTTGGGGGCACAGTGTTGTGTTGTTGTTCTCTTAGAAAGCTCTGCTTTGGTGGGATGGGAGTTGTGTAGTTTTTGAAATGTAGCGCTGGAGGGCTTGGAGTGGTGGGTGCGCCCTGAAGAGGAGGGGAAGAGAGGCGGGACGGTTGGGAATGCCTTGGCAGCTGGTTTAGGGAAACCCCTTCTCAAGACACTGCCTCTTCTGAAGGGTTATGTGGTGTGCATTAGGCAATCTTAACGCTGCTCTTGGACAAAAGATCTGACAGGAAAAAGGAGGTTTGGGGGAAAAGATGTCAACATTTATTCTGAAAAGAAGAGAAAAAGTGGGGACCATAAACAGCAGAAAAAAAAAAAAAGAAGAAAGAAAATATGGAAGAAAGTAGGGAGAGGGGAAAAAAATTCTAAAGCAGAAAACACATTTGCTTTATGTGTTATTATATCTGAGGGGGTAAAAATTTAAGTCTAAGCATGATAGCCGAGCTTCTAATAGATCTTCTGCATCTGAATAAACAGAAACAAAACTCATTGTAATTGCAAAAGGAGATGGCAGAAGATAATAAGCTTAATGCAAAGAAAGGCAGTTTTTGTTCTTACCACTCTTTGCTGAGGGTTGCTCAAGCGGTTGTAACCATGGTAAATTATTTCTTTATGAGCATTACCTACTTCCCATGAGTGTCACCAAGGTTAAGTGCACTATGGAAAGGAAGTTATTTGCTCAGTGTTCTGTAACAGTCCTATCTGCTAAAAACCAGCTACTGTATATAAAATGCTTAGAACGATTCCTGTCACAGAGTAGGCATTTGCCATTTTAAAAATTGTTATGAAACCCACTCTGACAGTATTGTTACTATTATATTATTTAAGATTATCATTATTAAAATTATTTTGCTGTATTAAGGATTTGGTGTCCTAGGCAACCAAAACACCAGAGAAATCAAGCATGATGCTAAATTTGGGTGGAAGGAGAATGAAGAGTACACATTCTGCATATTTATATATAATTTTTTTAGTTTATTGCTGCTGCTTGAAGAAATTTCTCACATAGTTGTTGCTTGTTTAATGTTTCTTATAGGTGGACTGGGTGGGCAGCTGTAAGAGACCCAGATGCCAGAAATAAATAGCTAGATCTTGAAAAATCCAAATAAAATCTGGGCTGCTTACTCATCGGTTATTTCAGCAATTCTATTGTTATAAGTAAATTTAGCAGGTTGATCTTTAACTTTATTAGGGACAAAACTCCGCAGAAGCCTATCAAGCACACTGCCTTACTTAAAAAAAATTTTTTTTAAATGCGTGGTGCTCTTTAGGACTCAGATCAAATTAAGAAGTAACTTATACTTTGAGAATCATGCATTGTAAACAGTCTGTTTCTTTTGCAGAGGGAATATTAGAATGTTAGATACTGATTTTTAACAACAATTTCTGAAAAACACTGCCAATAATGCCTTCTGAACACAGATTTTGATAGTTTTATACATTGATGATAATTAAAATTGCCAAAAAATTTGCCAAAAATATTTCTCAGTAATTCTGGAATAAGTTTAAACCTCATTAAAGCAGTCTGTAAAACTATCAGTACTGTATTTTCAGGTGTTTTCATTGCTTTTGTCCTTTTGGTAGAAGGGGCATATTCTCACCAAAGAGGAACACTTTCTTCTCAAGCTACAATTTTTCATGTCTAAAATTTATAATGAGCATGTGAAATGATGTCTGTTGCCAAGGGAACATTTAATATACCATATATAGGCTATAATATGTTAGGATTGCTAATCATGAATAAGTGCCATCATACAGTAAGTGTCATAACTTTATACAAAAGATGCTAAGAGCAACTATTATGTTTTTCATGATCAGTTATTTTGTTCCTGAAAACTATTCAAAAGGAGCATACAATAACAAAAGGGTAGAAGAATGGTCCTTTAAAGAAAAAATTTAAAATAGAAGATCTGAACAAAATTAAATGGTAAGATGTCAACTCATCAGCTGCTTTGGAAATTAACTTATTGACTGCTTTGTGCATGGAAGGCAAAATACAGAACAGAATGGAGAATGATCTTGATAAATCAGTCCAATATGATTTGCTTCAGTGATCTGGACTTATAGACAATTTTACTTAAATTTCTTGAAAACTGCAAAAAAAGAAAAAAAAAGATTTTCCAGGTTTATTTTGCTTTGACCACAGTGCCTGTGAACTTATGTTTTGCACATATCTATATCTTTATCTATATCTAGTCTACATCTATTTATTTATCAATGTTTATCATCACCATCTCATTCTGTTTCTTTATAGAGATAAGTGTGATTCCAAAATGCTCGGATTTGTTCATTGTGATTTTTAAATACTAGAGTAAATTATTTCAGGGGTAACAAGGAATTTAAGGGAGCTTTGAAAAGGTATAAAATATGGAAAGAATAGTGAGAATAAGAATATTTGAAGAATGTTTAAAGAAATCAATATCTACATCAAGATGCTTCTCCCTTAATGTCATTGTAAAGAATATGGTAAAAAAAAAAAAAAAAAAAAAAAGAAAGACGAACAACCAAGCTTTGCATGTTTAAATAATATTTGAGGGCAAAAAGAAAACTGAGGAGGACGTGAACTGGAGAGGTTCATTGCTTATGGAAAATACGGTAGTGATAATATATGGGAAAAGAGAAAGAAGGGTGTCGTACTGCAAATTTAACCTGTATTATTTGAAATAGGTAATGCTTCTTAAATTAGACTTTCTATGAAAGTCTTTCAGAAAGAGAGACTGAAAGCCTAGGATCATTACTTTGATGAGGTCAGATCTTGAAATCTAGAGACTTTAAATCTCATGGTATGGAATGAGTTTGCTGAGCAGTTTTTAAGTTATTGCCAGTATGTCTTGAGAATAAAACTACTGCTAGAAAAGTTGAAATGGGTAAGTGATTTTCAAAAAGGAAAAAACGTTGGATTCTTAAAATTTACGAGCCAGTGTACTTGATATTGATAGAATTTAAGAAGGCATAATTGTGCTAAATATTTATAAACTGTAGAAAACGCTATGTTGATCACCAGACATTGCCAATGGTTCACTAAAATGAATCCCCAATATCATATAATGTTCTTTTTTTAGATTCTGAATCACCAACAGATATATAAAATTCGCTATGCCTAGGAACTCGAAACACTCAATTTACACAGTTAACGATATAAAAAGCATGGTTCTTTAATTTTTCAGATGACACAAAGTTTCAAAGGATGGTTGATTTGCTACAGGGAAACATTGTTATAAAAAAATCTTGATAAACTCTTTTTATCAAAATTATTTTTTTGCCCTAATTTAAAAAATTTGTTCTTGGGTTAGGTCGTACATTTACATGCTATAAAATTTAGAAGGTACGATTGGGTATACCGGGAAAAAGAAGTCTTCTTTCCACTCTGTCCGCAACCAACTGCTCCTCTCCAGAGGCAACCCACTGTTATCAGTTTCAGCAAGGTAACATTAATTTATTTATGGTTATATCATTATTTATTGAACCCCTGCCCTATACCAAGCATTGTTCTAAGCATTGAGGATACTGAGAATAGAAAAATGGATAGATAAAAATCTTTTTCTCATGAAGCTTATATTCTTTTTTTTTTAATGGAGGATGGGCAGAGGAGGGAGAGGGGACAGAACAAAAAATATAGAGTATGTGGTGGATGATAAGTACTATAGAGAAAGTTAGAACAGAATGATCGAAAGGCAGCAGGAGTTGGTGGTAGTGGAAAGGATAGTCAGCGAATGCCTCTTTGATAAGGTGGTTTCAAAGCAGAGACAGGGTGGGCCACGGTGGCTCAGTGGCAGAGTTCCCGCCTGCCATGCTGGAGACCCAGGTTCAATTCCCGGTGCCTGTCCATGCAAAAAAAAAAAAGCAGAGGCATGAAGAAAGGGAAGGGAGTCAGTCCTGCAGATGCCTTCGGGAAGGTCACTTTAGGTGGAGGGAACAGCTGTCCAAAGGCCTGGGTAAGATTGGGCCTAGCATGTATAAGGAGCAGCAGGAGGCTGGTGATGTGGAATGAGCAAGAGGAGAATGGTAGATGAGCTTCGAGAGGTTGGAGGGTGATGGATAGTCTTCCAAATGCGATGGGGGCTACTGTGAGCGGTTTTCAGTAGAGGAGGAGCACGTTTAGAGTCAAGTTAAATTTAATGGATCACTCTGGTCACTGTCTTGAGAATCTAACAAGGAAGATGAAGCAAGAATGACCAACCAGGAGTCTATTAAAATAATTCAGGCATGAGATGAGGGTGGCTTGGACCAGGCTGATATTATTTATGGAGGTGAAAAGTGGTTGGGTTCCAATATATTCTGAATGTAATACTAATAGTTTATCCTAATCCATTGAGTGTCAAGTGTGAGAGAAAGGAGTACAAAATAACACCATGTCCTTTGACCTGAGCAAATACAAGAATGGAGATGGTATTAACTGGGATCGGGAAGACTTTGAGAGGAGAAGATTTTAGAGAATGGAATGATCTACTATGTCAAATGCTACTCGTCGGTTGATTTAGATGAGAACTGAGACTTGGCCATTGGATTTGAAATGAGGAAGTCATTAGAAATTTGATGGGATTTTTTTTTTCATATGTGAAGTGTTAGAGAAATAAAAACAGACAAACCTTGGTTATGGAATGAATGGTTTTAAGAGAAAATGAGAGGGAAGAAAATAAGAGGCAGCATTTCAGACATAATACATTTGAGATGTTTTCCTATAAAGAAGACATCAAAAATGGGGAGATATCTCGATAGGGGATTGGGATCAAGAGAAGAGAAGATTTTATTGTTTTAAAGATACGGGATATTAAGGCATATTTGTAAAATGATGCAAATGATTCAGTAGGAAAGGGAAGATTAAAGGTTCTTGAGCGAAAAGGGAAATTCCTACAACTTGTTCCTTTGTAGCTGAGAGGAAATGGATCCAGTGTGCAAGTAGAGGGTTGATGTCGGATGTATGGACAGTTTGTGGATATGACTGGAGAAAAAACTGAGGAGGGGGCACAGGAGTAGAAAGTGGGTGGATGAGGGGCTGAGAACAGCTGGAAGTTATCTTCTGACTTGCTTCTGTTTAATCAATGAAATAGGAAGAAAGGCCATCAACAGAGTTGAAGGCAAGGGTGGAGTTGAAAGTTGGAGAAGAGGGGAGAGGTATACAATTTTTGTCTAGAAGTATGGGAGAATTAAAGGACTAGGAGAAATTGTAGGAATTCTGAGAATTCTAAAGACCACCTGGAGCTGGTAATCATGAGCTTAAAGTGAGACCAGTCATCATATATGTGTTGTTTTTTCCCCAATCATGTTCAGCTGCCTGTGTGTCAGTTTGGAGTAAGGGGACGGTTGGATTTAACAATGTTTATTTTTTTTCCTTTTCCTTTCTGATGATCATGACAGCAAGAGAAGGGCAATGGAGCAAGGCAGAGAGTATACTAATGGGTCATGGAATCCAATCTGATGCAGGAAGGACGACAACAAGGGGATGCAACAGTGAAAAGATGATAGGAACAGTGGATTATAAGTGCTTTTGGGTTTGAGGAACAGTTGGAGTAAGGGTACTAGGTGAGGGAGTCACAAGAGATATTGGAGAATGACAGTGAGCCAGGTCCTAATATCTTTAGGAAAGGACAGAATGACATGAGCCTCAAAGCAAGCGGTTTTAGAGAAGAAGGAAGAACAGTGACTTATAAAATTATAAATACAAAATCCTGACTGTTGGTTCAGCAAACTCTATTCTGTGCAGAATGTAGGAGATGCAATGTAAACATAGTCCATAGTGAGGAATGGGAGGTACAGGGGCTGTAGTTAACTGAATATGAGCTAGGGGTATGATGCAGTTACTAAAATATCTTATGTAATGGTAGGCAATATTAATGGAAGTCTTGGCTGCACATTATAAGAGGTAATAGTTCCCTTAGATTCTATTCTAGGTGGGCCAGATTTGGAGTCTTGTAGTAAACAGTGGGTGCTGTGCTTTGAGAGACATTGATACATTATAGGATGGTGAGAAAAAGATAGCTAGAATGGAATGGCTTCTGAAAAACATCTTTATACATCCCTAGAAGAGAACAGTAACCCTAACTTTATATTATCATTGTTACGTGGGCATATTTCTACCAAAAGTGAAAGCACACTAATGAAACCAGAAACGGTATCCATAACAAAAATCACAATTTACCTCAATCTGACTACCTAAAATGTACTCTCCACACAATTGCAGCCTTCTTTAAAATCTTTCCTAGTTCTTCATTGTGAAGTAAATCCCATAAAACAGTCACACTTCTTGAGACCTCCAAAATTATTTCTAATTTTGGCTTATTAACCTAAATGTGAAACACATTATCTGCAGGTATCTCTTATTATATTTCCTGACCTATCATTTTCATTTTTCTCTATTCTAATTCCCTAAGTATTTAACATATTGTAAAATGTTTTAGGAATTTCTTAAATAATTTTATAATACCAAAAGTATCATATGCTGCCCTCCTTAGTTCTCTGCCTCACTATCTTTATAGTTTTGGCAGATTATTTATGGTAAAACCATGTTTTCTGGGTTGCCTAATGATTACATCTTTAGCTGAAACAGTTTTTGCATTCTAATTTCTATTTCCAAGCCCCAAATGGATTTTCAATTCATATACTGCATGAGATATTTTGTAAAACTAGTTATAGACTAAATTCTTGCTTCCTGAATGTGGAGAATTTGTTGAATATCTCATATCCTCCAAAATACCTAGAATTTTGTTTTATGCACAGCAAATCTGTGTTTAAAAAATTATTAGACAACAAAAATGTGTGTGTATTCAGGTTATTGCTGATCTAGTTCATAGGCACTAGAATAAAAATAAAAATCAATGTCATATCTACCTTTGTAATGACTTTTTCCCATGACCCTGAAAAATCAGGGCTGCATAAAATGTGGCCTCACTGCTTCAAGATCACATGGAGTAATTCCAGGACTTGGATTTTCCAGAAGCTAGGGAAGTAAGCATGGCAGATGCACTGATTTATTGAGTAACTACTTTATGCTCAGTTTTTTGCTAGGAATTGTAGGGAATAGAGGAGCATGAGCTATGCCCCTTTCCCACTTCCTCCTGAGTTTACCATCTAGTTGAAAAGTCCTGACTAACTCACATGAAACAAGGTAAGCAACTCAGATCGGGGTGCAGCCCAGTTGTGGTACAGGTATAAGGGCTGGAGGGCTTTTGAGATTTTATGAGCTCCAGATTACCGGATCTTTTTTTTTTTTTTTCTCTTTTTTAAAACTTTATTTTGAAATAGTTTTAAACTGACAGGAAGCTTGCAAAAATAATACAAATCCCATACAGAGAACTGCAGTGTACCTCCACCCCAGAGGCCCAGATCCGCCAATTTCAATATTTTCCCACCTTGGCTCCTCCTTCCTCCCTTCCTTCATTCTTCCTTCTCTCCCCCTCCTCCTTCCCTCCTTTAAAAAAAACTCCCCCTTCCATCTCTCCCCCCTCCTGTGCCCCCTCCCCTCCCTCTTTTCCCCCATCCCCTCCTTTCCTTTTCTGCCTTCCATATTATAGCATGTACCCACACTTAACATTTATAGCTAAACAGTATTCCATCATATGGCATTCTAGTTTGCTAGCTGCTGGAATGCAACGCACCAGAGATGGATTGACTTTCAGTAAAAAGGGATTTATTTAGTTCAAATATAGTTCTTCAGAGGAAAGGCAGCTAACTTTCAACTGAGGTTCTTTCTTACGTGGGAAGGCACAGGGCGATCTCTGCTGGTCTTCTCTCCAGGCCTCTGGGTTCCAACAACTTTCCCCAGGGAGATTCCTTTCTCCATCTCCAAAGGCCTGGGCTGAGCTGCGAGTGCTGAGATGAGGTATGCTGAGCTGCTTGGGCTGTGCTACATTGAGTCTCTCATTTAAGCACCAGCCAATTAAATCAAACATTATTCATTGCAGCAGGCACGCCTCCTACCTGACTGCAGATGTAATCAGCAGCAGGTGAGGTTCACATACCATTGGTTCATGTCCACAGCAATAGAACTAGGCACCTTCACCTGGCCAAGTTGACACCTGAATCTAACTCCCACATATGGATATACCACATTTTTTTTATGCTTTCATCTATTGATGAATACTTGAGTTGCTTCTGTCTTTTACTATTATGAACTGTGATGAATAATGGTATACAAGTATCTGTCCAAGTATTTCCTTGGTTTCATTTCCTTTGGGTTGCTACCTAGAAGTGGCATTGCCAGGCCATATGCAGATTACCGGATCTTTTGAAGGAGGTGTGGTGTGACTTACACCTGCAGCACAGGTAGGATAGGAACAGATGGTAGTGAAGAGAAAGGGCATCTGCGGGAAAGAAGGGGCATGAGTGAGTGATTGCTTGGAGGTGAGCAGTAATGAGGCTGGCTTCATCTCTCTAGCCAAGTGGGGGAAGGCAGATTCTAGGGGGTCTTGAAAGACCCCCAGAGAATGCTAGACTCCTCTTATATATGTTCTACATAGAAGAATAATGTTATAATAGGATGGTAAAGCAGATTATTCTGACAGCTGCATGAAAGATGAGCTCAAAGGGGATGATCTTGAAATCGGAGAGTTTTGCTAAAAGAAGCTTGACCCAATAAGTTCAGCTCCAGTGGTATAAAAAAGTAACCCTGGGAATAAAGAGGAAGGTTCAGATATGAGCAGCTTCCCAGGGGCACTCAATAAGCCTTGTGACTGACAGGGAGATAAGAAGAAGAATCAGTCAGAGATGATTCCAAAGTTTTGTGCCCATGGCTGGGTGAATATAGGTGTTCCATAGCAAAGAAATAGGACACCTCAGCAAATCAATAGAAGATATAAAGAGCCAAACAGAAACTTTAGATCTGAAAAATACAATAACCAAAATAATAAAAACTCTATTGATGGTCTTAGCAGCAGATGGAGAGGACCGAGGAAAGAAACAGTGAATTGGAAGATCGAACAAATGACTGAAAAGAAAAAGGGATAAGTAATAAAATCCTTGTACGCTGCAGCACGGGAATGTTTATAGGACTTGTTACCTTTCTCCAATGCTCATCTCAACAGAGTTCAGTGAAGACAGATTGAAAAGTGTGTTGCTTCATGTTTGTTAAATGCATAAAATCTATGCTGTGTTGTCCCAGATACAAACCTCAGGGGAAATAACCAAATAGTACTGCTTTAAGTCTTGGAGATATTTTCCATTTTTATGATGCCCACTAATTTTTTTGACCCTTTGTTCCTAGATAACTAAATATATGAACAAATAAGCTAATTATTTATTTAACAAGTGCTTATATAGAACATACAATGCGTTCAGACCTCTTTACATTTAGTCCCCATAACCACCTAGTGAAATGGTTGTTCCTCACGACTGCTCACGCATCTACAGATGATGAAACTATGTGAAAACCCACCTGAGCTAGTGAGAGATAGAGAGGCTTGGAGGCAGTAGCTAAGTCTTGGGTTGATAGAACTTGAGACTCCACAAGAAACTGTGCAGAAAAAAAATAATTACTTGCAAAAAGTAGGAAAGCAGCAGGAATAATTGTGAAATCTTTCAATAGGATCCCCAAACTAACTGCATGAACAGAAAGAGAGGATCATGGATGGTGAAACTGCAGCACATTTGGAGGAAAAACAACAACATAGGGTGTCAGTTAACCATCAGTTCAACGTAAGTCAGTGGCTGTCCCCAAGATGATGCAGTATTAGGCTGTGTTATCTCAAGGTATCGAGAACAAGACGAAGTTGGTCTTGGCTCCGAGCAGGGCTGGGCAGAGTTTGAGGTGCATGGAGAACGCCAAGGTGGAGATGAAAGTAGGAAATTTGACTTTGGTTGAAAGACCTGAGCATTTAAAGCCTGCCCAAGAGAAGATGGGATGGCTTATGATAGCTTTCTAAAAATACATAAAGGGCTGTCAAATGGTATAGAGACTGGACATGTTCTATGTGAGTCTGGAGGGTGGTGCTGAGACCAATCAAAAGAGTTTCTTTTCGATGAAAGCTTATAATCAGAGTTAGGCTGGCCATTTGTATAACAGAAGTGATGTCATAAAAAGGATATACTATATTAGTAATTTTTTTTATCTTTCCAGGGTCACAGACTCCATTTAAGAATCTCATGAAAGCTTTGACGTCTCTGCCCAGTAAAATGCACAATGCCATTTTGCACACAGATTCTGGGATTGCTCAGAGAATTTGTATGTGTAGCAGGATTAAATAACTCTCTAATTCTTAAAAATCAATAAATGTAGATATTCTCATCTAGATCCCTGTTTAGATAGGGGCAATAGATTCATGTTTCAATAAAATTTTGCTGAATCATTCACTTACTATTCAACAAATATATACTGAACACTTACCAAAAACACACATACACACATGCAGGTTATATAGTTGAGTAGACAGCACCTAAGCACATCAGAATATAAAAATAAATGCAGTAAAATAGCATTATTATTCAAGTCAATTCAGACTATAAGGAAGAGCAGTCTTAATTAAGAAAAAGTCTAAATGCTGTTTTAATTTCTTGAATATCTTGTAACCTGAATTTGTGACTCTCAAAGAATTACTGAGTTATGCTCTTTCCAAAGTAGCTATGGCGAAGTGGGTGAAAGGGTGTGGACTTGAAGACACCATAACTGGATTCCAGTCCCAGCTTTTCCAATGACCAGTGACTAGTCTCAACCTCTGTGAGAAAGGCTAACTAATGGGGAGAAGCAATACTTGGTCTATATGACTCTTCAGTGATTTTCATAGATCTTTTTGCAGTTTTGTGTATGTATTCAGCCCTAAAGTTTTTGTAAACAGTTGCTATTTTAGGTAGATGAGCCAACTTCCCTGTTATTATCAGGTGATGCTTGGGGTAGGGGGAGGGAAAGATGTTAATGCTCCCTCTAATAAGCTCTATATAACCATCTAAATTTGCCCTAAATTAAAATGTATATATTTTTCAATATGGACAATTGATTTTTCTTAATTTTATGTACACTGTGCATAAAATATATATTTTTAATTCTGTACTACTTGTATTTATCTAAAATAAAAACAAGCTGCTTCCTGTGCAAATGCAGCTTCAAAATGAATCACCTGGACTCTCCTCCAACCAGACTGTGGCCCGTAGGCACCATCATGATGTTGAAGTCGACACTATTTACAGTACTAATTTATTTAGAAAACATTTTATTCTAGATAAAACAAGAGAAAATTGCAGCCCAGCATTTTTAAAACATGTTTTTATTGACAAAACAACATACAAACACAAACATTCATAACATAAAAATCTTCCATATATTTGTATATTCATCACCATGATAGTTTTTTAGAACATTTGCATCGCTCCAGAAGAAGAAATAAAAAGAAAAACTCATGCATATCATACCCTTTACCCCTCCCTCTCATTGACCACTAGTATTTCCATCTATCCTATATATTTTAAACTTTGTTCCTCCTATTATTTGTTTATTTTTTATCCGTATTTTTTACTCATCTATTCATACCCTAGATAAAGGGAACATCAGACCCAAGGTTTTCACAGTCACACAGTCACATTGTAAAAGCTATATCTTCATACATCATCTTCAAGAAACAACGCTACTGAAGCACAGCTCTACATTTTCAGGTACTTCTCTTTAGCTACTCAAATACACCCTAAACAGAAAAGGGATATCTATATAATGCATAGGAAAAACCTCCAGGATAACCTCTCTACTCTATTTGAGTCTCAGCCCCTGACACTTTATTTTTTTCTCATTTTTCTCTTTCCCCTTTTGGTCAAGAACGTCCTCTCAATCCCTTGAAGCTCATCCACAGATTTCTGTCCCATGTTGCCAGAGAGATTTATACCCCTGGGAATCATGTCCCCCATGAAAGGCAGTGGGTTCCCTTGCCGTGTTGGCTTAGAGAGAGAGGCCATAACTGAGCAACAAAAGAGGTTCTCTTGGGGTGACTCTTAAGTAGGCTTAGCCTATCCTTTGCGGGAATAAGTTTCAAAAGGGCAACCCCCAAGATTGAGGGCTTGGCCTATTGATTGGTTGTCCCTACTCCTTGCGAGAGTATCAGAAATTCTCCAAATGGGAAAGTTGAATCTTTCCCCCTTTCTCCCCATTCTCCTAAGGCGACCCTGCAAATACTTCTTCATTCATTGTCCACCTCACTCTGGGATTTATCAGGGCATCACACTAACCTGGACAAACCAACAAAATCCCATGCCCTAGTCAAGATTCCCTGTACTTATGGTGTTCAGCTAAACTGACCACACAAGTTAAATTAGCAACCCAGCATTTTGAATCACCAAAACTGAACGTGTCAGAATTTATTTTTTAATTAAGTCCATGGCATTACTGGTGTTACTATTTTGTTTTTACCAAAAGTTTGAGAAAGAACAAATAATATGTTTCCTAGAAATTGTACCATTTGTGTAACTTTTCCTTCTTTCTTTCTCTTTCCCTCCCTCCATTCCTGCCTTCCTCCCTTCCTTTCATGTGTGGTGATCTCATCTGTGCTCAGTACTTATTTAACCATGTTAGCAACTCTCTGGAACACTCCTAAGAGGAATTTTTATCAATCTGTTAAAAAAACAATTCTGCCACTCTGCCAGTCAGGACACATCAAGGCCACTCTTTAACTGTGTTAGTTAACATGTGATGATTCTATTTCCACTGTGTTCTTTTGTCAAAAATGTCTTTGATTATTGGATGTTATAATCCATTATATAATCACATTATTATGAAACTTGTGAAGCATTATTTTCAGTTCACTAAAGGGAAAGTTGGTATATAACTCTCTCTCGTGAGAGCCTGAAGTTTCTTTTTTTTTACTGTAGAGAGTCAGACGACTGTGAGGGTATTAGTCAGCATTCTCCAGAGAAACAGAACCAACAGGATGGATGTGTGTGTCTGTGTGTGTGTGTGTGTGTGTGTGTCTGTGAAAATATTAAGATGTATTACAGGTTTTGGCTCACACGACTGAGGGATTGGCAAGTCTGAATTCCGTAGGGCAGGGTGCAAGTTGGAAACTCCAGGAAAGGTTTCAAAGAATTCTCCAGGAGAACCTAGCTGGCTAAGTAGAGATAGGAATATTTCTGATTGCTGAAATTATGAAATTGTCAGTTCTTCTAGGGCCTTCAACTGATGGGATGAGGCTTCTCTCATTGCTGAGGCAATTCTTTTGTTGATTGTTAAGATGTAATCAGCCATCGATGCAATCAACTGACTAATGATTTAATTTCATTCAGAAATACCTCTCAGTAATAATCAGGCCAGTGCTTGCTTAATCAAAGAACTAGGCATGGTAACCTGGTCAAGTTGACACGTGAGCATAACATCACAGTAAATAAAATGGAACTTAATTTAGTTGGTAATTAGAAAATGGAACGAAAATGCTTATCACCATAATCTTGAGTTATGCTTGTAAAAACAGTAAGAAAGGAAATGTTTGCAAAAGAAAATTTTACCTAAGAGCTCATTCTCTTTGCACAACTCTTAGTGCGTACGTCATAGAGTAGTTGTGAGGTCCATTGAGCTAATATTTGTGAAGTGATTTGAAGAGTGCTTGACATATAGAAGTTATAAATGTTAGCTATCCTTATTATTGTTATTAATTCCCTGTCAATCTTTGTTCATTTGCATAATAAGCTGTAGCCTTCTTAAAGTGCTCTAGGATGAATGAAACACTGATGTTTATCCAGCGATCCTCATTTTATAAATTTGGATTCTGAACAATGTCAAGGCATCACCTCCAACTCCACGTCTCATGCTCTCTCTGTCATATCCGCTGATGCTCTGCCTTTGAAATGTTACAGAATAAATAAGACTATTTTACAAGACCACAAGGCCAGGATGTGGAATTCCACTTCAATTTGCAGTAAGGGAAAGGAGTAATAGAAGAAGTGTCAGCTGGAGAGACAGGGGAGGAGAAGCACAAGGAGGAGAGCTGCAGTTGGAGAGAAAACTGGGGGCCTTGGGGTGGGGAGAGATGAGGTTGGAGTGACAGCACTAGACCCCTGGGATGGACACGAGTAGATAAAAGGGGAGGGAGGTGGAGAAATACATGGAAAACGAAGCAGAAGTTGGGGTTCTTTGCTTTACTTCCCTCTGAAATGATAATTCACACCGTCACAGCTGCTAAGATCCTTCAACCTGAAGAGACTTCCTTAAAGGAGGTGACCCCAGTGCACCCTTGGGCTCAGGGGCAGGAGGTGTTCTGTTCAGAGCTGGTCAGAGCTCTCTCACCCCACAGGCTGAATGAAACCAAGCTGTTGGCTGAGTCAGGCCTGTGGGCTGAAATGTTTCTTTCCCTGTTCTGGGGATTTTCCAAAAGACTCACACAAATTTTATCTAAATGAAGGAAGAATTTAGCTCAGGGTTTTCCCTCATATAGGAGAGATTATTTATAAACTCCATTCTGCATAACTAGCACTGAGATTTCCAAATGCTGTGGCTTGGATAGCAATATTGGGGAGTTCATTGGTTTTTCCTTTATCTTGTTCAAATATACAAGCATTCTTATATGTTGATTGGGGAAGAGAAGTAGTTAAGAAAAAGAGAGGGGGAATAGATAACATTAAAGGAAGTTAATATTTATTAAGCATCTAATGCTGGGTAGGCAGGCACTGTGATAAATATTTTAGATACCTTCTTAGATTAGCTTTATGATCCGATGGCCACAATTAAATATGTAGTAGAGGACTGAACTATCATTTGATTAATTTGAGTAGTGGAGACAATTGATTTACATAATTTCCTTTATTTGCTTCCAGGCCAGGCCATAGACAATGAAAAAGATGTTTTCCAGGAAAGGCCCACTAGATTCACCAAGAATGAGGACCAGAGTTCGAATCTTAGCTGGCATGTGTGCATTTTCTGGAATGTTATTTTAATCTTTTTTTTTTTTTTATCCTGGAGGCCTACTGAAACAGCTAAGGATTTGGAGTTCTTATCTTTCCATCAATTATGATTTACATGCATGTACTTGCTCTTATTGTTTCGAGTGGATTAAGATACATTTCTCCTTGTCTAGACTGAAAGTCCCTTGACCTCAAGGTATGTCTCTAAAATCCCTAGCAGTGTGTCAGATATAGAAGTATCAAAGTTTCGTCATTTGAAGGTTAATTTTTTTCTTTGACTACATATAGAATGGTCCTAAAACCATATTGGGATCATAGCACAATCTCATAAACTTTCAAAGTTCACAGAATCGATGACTAAAGACTTTTGAAGATGGATTTGGCTCTTTTATCTGTCTTTACTATAAATCATTAATCAGATGCATGACACAATATCCAATCATCAGTCATGAAAATTCATACTGTTTATGTGACTTGTAAGAATAATCATTAAAATTTTTATACAACTCATATCACTTTGAATTTCCAACAAAATTCTTGAGTGCTCACTCAAAAAATAAAAACAATTTTTATCAGTTATGATTAGAATATCTGATGATAAATGAATTATCTTAACATTTTTGAAATTAATTGTACAGATGTCCTCAATAAGATGTTCAATTATCGTGAGAAATTCATAAAGAAGATGAAATAGTTTACACTGAGATTAGTTTGACACAGTTGTCATTAACAGCTACTCCTAAGCATCTGTGGGCTTTCCTGACAGCTCTGTCCTCAAGAAGGGGATGTTGCATTGACATGGGGTCCACTGCAAATTTCATACTCATTTTCTATTAGTGATAGGAATAATCATATGGAATTAATCTTTCATTAGTTTGTAGAGAGCAAGACATTATGGTCTTTTAAATTCAATTCTAGTTCTTTCAAATCTAAGCAGTCACTTAAGATGAAAGAAGCTCCAATCGAGTGGGGTTGATAAAAGCAGGTTTGGTCTTGGTGAAAAAAATATATTAGGTTCCGCAGCAAACATGGCCTGGCTAAAACTCCTCACATGAGATTCGTCAACAAAATTAGGCTCGGGACTCACTTCCTGACTGCTGGGCTGGATAATGTGTGCCAACTTCCTCCATCTATGCCTGACCTTGCCTATTTGTGTTGCTACCTCTTCATGTGATAGGAAGAGTTTGCAGGGGTTAAAGCTATTCAAAAAGGAATGTAATAGGAAGTAGGGTGTTTTCTGTCACTGGAAGGGTTCGAGCACACAGTGTGCCATCACTTATCATAAATGTTTAGATGATAATTTGCCTGTGATGTTGCACTAGATGCCTTCAAATATTCTTTATATCCCTTTCTGTTTCAGGATTCCACAATTTTTTGATAAAAGCATGCGATGTTGTTTATTAAGCCCTGTGAATGGACTTTGAACTAGTAGCACTTACACATTTTTATTATTGGGGTTTTACATCCTTGCTTAAAACTTGTGTGAGTCCGTAATAATCATAAGACAATGGGAGCATGCGAAACACCAGCAATTGAACTTAACAGATTTTAATACTTAAAACATTTTCCATTTATTATTTTTTTATGGCCTGCCCAGATAAAATGTCTTTGGGAAGTAGAATGGAAGCATCATTTTGTCATTGCACACTTTTAAATACTGTTGGTGCTACAAAAATATTTTCTACTGTGGTGTTCATGGGGAGCAGTAATAAAGGGTGGGAGACTAACTATTCATTACTCTACATTTACATGCCCAGTATTATGCTAAATGCTGTGGATATAAAGATTTTAAAAAAGTCTCTCCTCAAGAATCTTACAGTCTAATGGGAGAGATAAATAAAGCAGCAGCTGTATTTTGATGTGAAGAAATATGAGAGTAGTGAGTACACAGTGCTATGCCACGCATTTAAACAGAAGTGAAGGTCAGAAAAAGCTTTTTACTGGAAGTGGCTCTGGAGCTGAGTTTTAAAGGATGAGAAGTTATCCAGATAAGGCATATGGAAGATTATTCAGACAGAGAGAGCAGCACTGCTTAAAGCCACATTTCTTCTTTCTTGCATTTTCAAGAAGGAATCCTATTTTTTTTCCTCTCAGACTCTAGGTTTCCAGATAGTGATGATGGGGTACAGAGCTCTTTATTTGCATTTGTCTTTAAGTCTCCAGATTTTTCCTGGTAAATAAACTAGCTCAGTCCCCAGAAAATGGCTGCCTCTATGTCATTGCACGTGGCTTTCAGAATTGGGCAGATTCTGCATCTCGAACAGGCATGCAGGCACCTGGCCAAGGACCAAGGGCACTCAAAGCCAGGCTAGACGAAGTCAGTTTTGTTCAGTACTAAGCCTTTTAGGACACTTTTAATGCAAATAAATGGATGCATTATGGAGTAAATTCACATGCCGTTTTAAAAACTGTTTTAAGTAAGTGTCCTCCATGCTGACCCTGAGGTGCTCATCCTGTTATGCTTACTTACTTGAAAACATTTGAGAAATATTGGCTTGATAGGTGCCCTGTGGCAAGTACTGAGAACCTCATGAACAAGGTGTCGGTGTTTGTGTGTGTGTGTGTGTGTGTGTGTGTGTGTGTGTATACATGCATATGCCAACTCTGATTGCTGGCTTGTGGCAGCCTAGATGTGAGTGCCGAAGTGAGAAGAAGGCTGGAAAGAAGGGTGGGATTGGTGAAGTGATGTCCGCCATGGCTGAAAGGCGAGAAGGAGGAGAAGCAGCAATTGGGCCAGAGTTTATCATCTCAGACACCCCGTTTCTCCTTTCTTACAAAAACAGCAGCTAATCCATAGCTGGGAAAGGGTAGCAGAGACGTTACACCCCTGGCCTTGGTTCTCTTCTTTCGTCGTCCTCATTCCACAACATCGCTGACCTCTTGTTTACAAACCTGGGTGACGTGCCCTAACGACCGTCTCTTGTCTGGTTGCTTGCAGGCACCAGGGCTGTTATTTCAGAGATCTCTTTTCTGCAATTGTTCCAAGTTCAGATTTTAAAAATGGAGCCTTTGTGAAATGTATGTTGACAGTGACAGCTAGTGTTGTCCCTAATCTAGTATAGTTATAGGTAGTATGATGCTGGAATTTAGGAGATTTTTTTCTTTTGCCTGTAGCATATCCTGAACAGAATTCCATGACAGCTGCCTGAAATGCTTTCTTTGCCTATGTTAAAATGTGATTTGGCAGGTGGTTCCGTGGTAGAACGCTCGCCTTCCATGCCAGAGACCTCGGTTCAATTCCCAGACTATGCACCTAAGAAAATACATGTATATGATTTGGGGGTGGGACAGGTGTTAGTAATGATGATGTTGGAGGCAGGTTTGAAGGGACTGACTTACTGAGAATTTTGGCAGTAAGAGGAAAAACTTCCAGATTAAATCCTACCTGAAGAATCTCCTTCCTGAATGCAAAGTCATTTACTTTGTGCTCACTTCAAGTCTTGGATGCAATAACTGAGTTCTATTTTTGTTGTTGCTTTTGTCCTTTTCAAGCCTACTTATATGAGGACTATATTTAAACACAGGTAATTAATATACAATGTGGCAAATTATATAATAAGGACATTTGAAAAGTAATATGGAAGGGTGGTGAGTGAAGCCCAGCTTCACCTGGGGCATCAAAGGAGGTGACATGTAGTTGGCCTTAAAGGATGACATCCATTGGGTAATGACAAGGAGCTCTGTAGAGAGACTAGAACCTTGTGGGAAAAGGGATGATGAGAAGGAAACCATGGATAGAGACTGGATCGTGAAAAATTTAAAGCTGTTGGTGGCCATACTAAGAACCTTAGATTTTATTCTCGCTGTCAGGAAGCGTCATTTGAAGGTTTCTTTTTTTTCAGTAAGATAGGCACACTGTTAGATTTGTATTAAGATAAAGCAGTCTTAATCTGAGATGATGGAATGGTAGCTTATGACAAACTCTGAGATCTGTCCTGTAGTTACTTATTGAAGAGTGCTTTGAAAATTATTGCTTTTTTTTCTTTCTTGGCTTCGTATATATGTTATATTATACAATTAAAAAAAACGAGTCGTCTTGCAATATGGGAGGTTCTACTGGGGGTTAGTTGAGAGGCTTCCACAGCAGTCTAAGTGAGACGTGGTGAGGCTTAGGCTGCGGCAATGGAGAGCAAGAGGGGTTCACATGCAGAGATTTTTATGAAGTACAGTGCATGGAACTTGGAGATGAGACAGATTTAAGAATGATTTTAGTTTCTGGCTCAGGCTTGTGGGTGGATGGTGATGCTAAGTGAGATGTGGGTACAGGAAGAGAGAGATAAACATGAAACCACTTTGAAAGATAATAGCGCTCCATTGCAAATGTAATGTATTAATATTAAAATCATAATGCACTGAACTTGCCTTTAAGGTAATGGTCATCAGCAATATTGATTATGCAGACAAAGAGAAACCATTAGGAAACACAAAGGTAGGGCTTTTATAAACACAGTATGAAAGATGAACCTTTCGAATTTTTAAATTAATGTTGTGATGCTACAATGTCAAATTCACTTAAAAGGAAATTAGGTTCTACTTAAGTAACTTTAAAATATTTATTAGCACTTACTGATATGGGACAACATTGACCTGTTTGAATATCAGTTGATTGCATAATCACATTCTTATGATCTCATTATTTATCATCTGTAAATATTACTTGAAACTTTAACATCTTAGAGGACAAAATAGTTGAATAAGTGCTAATGAGATATATCAGAATGATCCCCAATTAAATATTAACCCATTTGATAATTGCTAAGTAAAACAATAGGAGATTCACTTTTTTAGGCAAAAGAAAGTAAGATGATTTCTTCAGAACCTCTTTTTGGTTCCCTTTGTTGGCTCACATGAAATTGATTGCATTATCAGAGAAATCCTTTAAAGGTTTTAAGGTGGCAGAGTTGATAAGGCTTGGTAAGAAAGTAATACATTGCATAACTTGGTGTAAGTCCTTCAAACGCTTCTCGGGCTGCATCAGGAACTAAGGAAAAATTAGCCTCTCCTGACAGGTGCTTAAGTGAGACCAGCATTTGACAGCATAGGATCTGGAGTAGTTTTGCCTGAATTTTAATCCTGGACCACCATTTTTTAACTGTGCAACCCTGGACAAGTTGATTGAGTTCTTGGATTCTCAGTTTCTTCATCTGTAAATCAGTAGACTCTGCTTATGGGGTTGTTGCAATGATTAAATTAGTTATTAGATGTAAAAGGCACTTAGACCTGAGCCTGGAAAACCACAGCATTCAAGCAAGGCTAATTATGGTGATTTCTTAGGTGAGCTGTTATCCTGACCCCTTTGTATTTCCACCTGAGCTGACCAGGGAACGTGACTGAACCATGGCTATAGAATATTTTAAGACCTTGCCACAGTGCTTTATGAGATCACCTAGAACTGAAATATAAAATATGTCCATGATTAGCAAAGCTTCTGGGGTTCTACTTTTGGCGTAATGTGCTTCCTTGATTTTGATTATGGAAATATGAAGTGTGAAAGATTCTTGTCGCTTTAATATGGTGACTTATAACTCTTTATCTGCAGTATCCAAAAAGGTGGTGAATTAAAGTATCACATACTGGAAGGATGGCTCAAATTCTTTCATAGCACGACAGAATCTGGGTGTGAGATGGACCTTTTCTTTTTCATTAGCTGAACCGCTCCCACGTCCAACCCCCTCACAGCTCAGTGGAAGAAGCTGATTGTTCTGGTTGTAAAATGGAAGCAATTGCTTTCCCATTCAGCGTTTGCAGACTGAAACAGCATCGTTCTGTCTCCAGGAAAATGGGCTTTGACCTTCATTCATTTCCCAATCATTTCTTTTTTTTTTACATGGGCAGGCACCGGGAATCAAACCTGGGTCCTCACACATGGCAGGCAAGCATTCTTATCTGCTGAGCCACCGTGGCCTGCCTTCCCAATCATTTCTGATTGACAAGTTGAGGCAAGGAAAGATACTATCAGATACTCTATATTCGGAAATTTGAGGTAGCAACTCCCCTGTGAAGATCCAGTTCATTTTGCCTTTGTGTTGGGAGGCATAACGTACCCTGCAGGTTGTGTCTGATTCTCCGGTGCCTAGAAAAGTGCTTGGTGTATAAGGGCGTTCAAAACATGTTTATTGAAAGAAGGAATCAACAAATGAGTGAATGAATGACTGGCTGGTGTTCTTTGTAGAGTATTGAGGAGCCTGCAGGGAGGCGATTAAAAGCAGACAATTTAAAGAAGTTGTAAAATCTCCAAGTACTCCATACAGTTCTTCCATATTTAGAAAGTGTCATGGTGTCACATGCTTCTTTGTTGCACCTTGCTCACTTTATGTAGTTTCCCAATTTCAAAACCCTTTTTTCCCCCTACATAATAACCATACAACTTTCTTTTTATTTTCATATGAATAACAAAGCAGCTATTGCAATCTGGATTTTGTCTCACTTCAGTCTCCAAAGTGGCATTTATAAAACCTGCAGTAAGCTGATCTCAAGGACATGCTACTCTATAGGCTTTACTTTTTATTTTGCCCAGACAGGAATCACACCTTCTTTACTAAAACAACCTGTATTCTTGTGGAGAGGAAGGGAGCAAAGGGCTCCCAAGAGGGTATTGAGATTCTCAAAGCAGCCTTTTCACGGAGAAAATTAAGGACAAACACAAATCAATTTGGGATTTTGACCTAAATCTTAACCCATTTATTTTCTTAAAATAAATCTCTTTTTTTCCCTAGTGCCATTAAAATGTTTGTAAAAAGACACTATACCATAATTTTTGCTTTCTAAATTGGGGTCTTTGAAAACAATTGACACTAGTGACAAAACTCCAATAGCTATGTAATTTATAAACATTTTATGAAGTTTATCTAACCGTTTGTAGGATATTATGTATTTCTTCCAGTGTCTGACATTAGTGAAATTTCCCTCTCTTTTTCACAATTGCCCTCTCAAATCACAAATGCCTTCTGATTTCAGTTGGTTTTAGCTTATCTTTCAGGTGTGCCCAGTTAGTTACACTTGCTTAGTAAATGTTAGTGGAATCTATTTAAACTAGAATAATGATCATAACGACAATTTATCAAACATCACCAATGTGTCAGGCTGATTCTGTGATTTAACAATTATCCCACTCAATCTACTTTTTAAAAAACTTACAAGCAGAAAAGTACACAAATCTTAATTGTTGTGCTCCATGTATTCACACCCACATAACCATTACTCAAGCTAAGAGCTACAACGTTTCCGTACCCAGGAAGGCTTCTTCATATTTCTTCTCCCAGGGCAACCCCCCCATCCCTAGAGGCATCCATTATTCTGGTTTCTATCATTACAGAATAGTTTTGTCTGTTTTTGAACATCATATGAAAGGAATAATTTTATGTCTGGTTTCATTTGCTCAAGATGTTTCTGAGATCCATCCATGTTATTGTGTATATTGATAATTTATTATTTTTGTATTAATATGTGATGTTCTACTGTAGGAATGTATCACAATTTGCTTATTCATTTACTTATTGATGGGAATTTGGGTTTATTCAGATTTTTGGCTATTATGAATACATCTGCTATGAACATTCTAAAATATATCATTTTGAGGATCTATGCAAATGTTTCTCTTAAGTTTATGTACCTAAGAATACAATTGGTACGCCTGCTTACTTTTTTTTTAATGAAATTTTATTGTGATGTATTCACATACCATATAATCCATCCAAAGTATACAATCAGTGTCTCACAGTATCATCATATAGTTATGCATTAAACACCACCATCAATTTTAGGACATTGTCATTACTCCAAAAAAATGAAATAAAATGAAGTAAAAATAAAGAACACCCCAAACATCCCATACCCCTTACCCCCCCATTTATTTATTTATTTGTTTGTTTATTACTCATCTGCTCATACATTAGATAAAGGACATGCCAGTCACATGGTTTTTGCAATCACGTGGTCACACAATAAAAGTGATATAGGTATACAATTCATCATCAACAATCAAGTTTACTGGATTACAGTTCAGCAGTTTTAAGTATTTCCTTCTAGCTATTATAATACACTAGAAATTAAAAAAGAGTATCTATTAATGTATAAGAATAACCTCCAGAATGACCTCTTGCCTCTATTTGAAATCTCTTAGACGTTGCAACTTTATCTTGTTCCATTTCTTTCCCCCCTTTTGGTCAAGAAGGCATTCTGAATCCCATGATGCCAGAACCAGGCTCATCCCTGGGAGTCATGTCCCATGTTGCCAAGGAGACTTACACCCCTGGAGTCATGGCTCATGTATGGGGAGGGTAGTGAATTTATTTGCAGAGATGGCTTAGAGAGAGAGGCCACATCTGAACAACAAAAAAGTTTCTCTGGGGATTATTCTTAGGCATAATTATAAGTAGGCCTAGTGACTCCTTCTCCAGGAATACATTTCAAAAGGGCAAGCCCCAAGATTGAAGGCTTGACTTATTAAATTGGGAGTCCCTAATTTAACCATTTTTTGATGGTCGTGCTAGAGCTAATTGCTAGAATATCAGGAATTCCTGAGGTAGGAAAGTTAGTATTTCCACATTTTCCCCATTCCCTCAAGGGAACTTTGCAAACACTTTTTTTATTTTCTGTCCTAAATACTCTATGATGTATCGGGGTATTATATTAACCTGTACAGAATAACAAGATCTCATTCCCTATTCTAGGTTCCATGCAATTATGTTGTTTAAATCAAGTGACTATATAGGTTAAATTAGATAATGTGTTACAGAAAAATATAAATTTTGTACCAAATAAATGTCTCTTCCTTTGTCCTCATACAGATATTGAAGTTTTAAACTACAGTCAATATCATCCTTTACCTTGCATTCTAATTTACCTTAGTCCTAACCAAGCCCATTTCATTCATATTTCTAATTGAAGTCTGATCTCTTTTTCTGCTTCTTTAACAGTTGCTGTATGGAGTATTGTTGACTTTCAGAGCTGCAGAGCTCTAACTCTCAGATGTCACATGGATACCAAAAGTTCCAGGGAACTACCAGGTTATACACAAAGAACTCAGCATCTCAGAATTTAGAAATAACAGTTACAACTCAGGTCACTAGACACGACTGCTGTAAGAGCTTACAATCTAGGAACTTTTACAGTTAGCCGTATTGTACATTATGTGCTCCCTAATCATTGATTGTCCAATCTCTGCCCATGTTCTATCCCCTGATAACCTATGCTCTCGTATTCAATTCTCAGTGTTTCTTCATTATAGTTAGTTTATATTAGTGAGAGCTTACAATATTTGTTCTTTTGTTTCTGATTTATTGCACTCAGCATAATGTCCTCAAGCTTCATTCACCTAGTTGCATGCCTTACAGCTTCATTCCTTCCTGAAACCACTCATACCATTGAGTCTTTCAGTTTTAACCAGCCTGACCATTCTTTTTATATGGAGTTTAGACATTTGTATTTCTGTTGTTATTGAGATGAGTGGGCTTAAATCTACCATCTTTACTTGTTTTTATTTCTCTCATCTGGTTTTTGTTCTCTGTTATTTTGTTTCTGTCTTCTTTAACATAATCAAATATCCATTACTGTCCATTTTATTTCCTCCCTTGGTCTTTTAGCTATACATCTTTCATTATTATTATTATTATTTTATAATCATATCACTGTTTTTTTTTGTATGCTGTATGGAGGGGTCACAGTTTTAATTTTCCCATGTGAGTATCCAATTACTGCAGCAACATTTGTTGAATTTGTTTGTTTGTTTGTTGTGCTTGTTTGTTTTTTTTGGAAAGTGCATGGACCAAGAATCAAACCTGGGTCTCCTGCCTGGCAGGCGAGAATTCTACCACTGAACTACCCTCACACCCCCAGCATATCATTATTTTTATTTTTGCTTAAACCCAAGTATGCTGTGAGCTAAAAAGTTATTGAGACAAGATGTAGGACACACACTTTGTACTGTAATACAAATTTCAGAGCATAAAGTATAGCCATATCCTCTTTCTAATTAATTGTTCTCTCCCACATATCATAATCTGAAATTCTGTATTTGTAAAACAAGACAACTCCTGTATCAAAATCAATACTAGGATAGTCATTTAAATCATTTTTTAATGGTTGTGGTAGAGCCAGTTTCATTAAATACTATAGGCATTAAGCACACTCTTAATGATTACTTGAATATAACCAAATATGTGGTATTAAGTAAGATTATATAAATTCAGATATTCAAGTAAAAGTCTGTCTTTTGATTTAAACCTAAACCAAAAATCAATTTTGAAAAAAAATATTTTTAAAAATCCTCCCCAAAATTGTTATCATACTTTTTTTTCTTCTGTACAGCATGATCCAGAAGAAATAATTTGTCTGTGCTTCCATAAATCTTTCTTCCTTCTCAGGATAGGTCTTTGCATTAACCCGTGCCATTTGCCTGGCTAAGCACTTGTCTAGCAGACTTGACAGTTTCTTAGTTCTATTTTACAAACTTGCTTACTGCTTCAGGTAGACTCTTGTTTGTTGCCCTTTTCTAGCCTTTTCTCTGTGATTCTGTGTTTTGCTCCCAGAGGATGTTTCAGAGATAAAGGGTTTCTCTTGGCTTCTTTCCTTGTCCATGTTTCTCATTTTACTGTTTTTTTTTTTCCTGGTCAAATAACCTATTCTTTGCTCTAGAACTTGGGCTGCCTTTTTTTTCTGTCTTGATTTCTTTCTGAAGATTGAACACTTACTTATCATTTTCCCTGACTTTGTATTTGTCATTGTTCTCATATCTTTCCTTCCGAACTTCCGCATGCTCTTCCTTCTCTTTGCTTTTCTCTTCCTTCTCTTTGCTTTTCTCTTCCTTCTCTCCGCCCTTCTCACTGTGTCGGTTACCATCATTTCGTTCTTGATCTCTTTCTTGTTCTCTTGGGGGATATTTCTCCCTATCTCTCTCCCTTTTCCACTCTTTGTCATTTCTTTCTCTGTCTCTTCCTCCTGGTTTAACTTCTTGTTCACGCCTCTTCCAGTTAAATTCTCAATGCTTGGCCTCGAGATGCCGATGGAAAGCCCTCCTTTCTTTTAGGTAATCAGGTCAGTGTAATGCCTCTCCTGGTCCCTGGGTTGTCTCTCTGGGAGCTTATCTTCCCTGTTCTCATGTCCTCCTGACTTGGGACTTTTTGCGTGGCATTTGGCACTGTGTCCTCTTTGTTCACAAACTGACCATGAGTGGGTTTGATTCCTGTGATCTCAGGGTCATTCTGGGAGGCCTTTAATCCTCTGCAGTTCACTTTACGATTTTCTTCCATTTCATCATCCTCGCAGCTCTTAGCATCCAAATCACTGTCTGCATCTGGGTTTTCCTCTACCTCCACAGCCGTTTGGAGAACCCATTTCTCATGCGGTATTTCGTTCTCTGAACTCACTTCATCAGAGTAACCTCTTGATTTCTCTTCCTTTATTCCAGACTTGGCTTCATGAAAGCTGCAGTTAGGTACTTCCTCTTCACCAGCTGCTTGATTTAATAGGTGCCTATAAAATCCACCGAGGTCGTTCTGCTTAGTTACATCCAAATGTGCTTCAAGTGCAGCAGCCCTCTTTTCTCTTTCTCCTCTTCAGCTCTCCCTTGTAGTTTTTTTAATAAGCAAATGACACTAATGACTATCAGCAAATTCTCCATTTTCCATTTCTCATTCTTTTTGACTTTTCTTTTCTATTCTTTTTTTCCTGCTCTTTTCTTCTGATCTCAACTGCTTTTACTAAGTTGTGAATATACTTGGGCTTTCGGTCTTTTTCCAAGAGTCGTTTGGGATTTCTTTTCTCCTTTTTTTTCTGCATTTCATCATAAATACTATCATATTCAGACATGATGACATCTTCTGCAAGGGCCTTCTGTATTTCCAGTTTGATCTGTTTCATCACTTGCTTCTCAGCAGCTTCCTTCTATAGGCTTTCACTCACAGCGGTATCATCATCATCAGAATTATTCCCAAACACTGATGGTTTTTGTAAAACAGAGTGCAACTTCTGGGTTTTCGTAGGCAAAGTAAGTTCTATATCCTTTTCTGTAGCTTCTCAGCACAATGTCCCTAAAATAAGAAGGGAGGGCAGGAATCAGGACTTTTGTGCTTTACCTGCCCAGAGTCACTATCTTGTTACCTTCTCCCCATCTTTCACTATTTTTAACGGTTGCTTCATGGCTAACATCTTTAATCAAATTATATTTAGAATCGATATTTAGTCCTTTACACTATTTAATTTTCACATTAGAGGTATGGATTATTGTCCATACTTTTTATTTAGATGAGGAACTGAGGCCCAAAGAAGGTAAGAGTAGAGTACACCATCTAAAGACACCACGTAAAGAATGCCTGACACTCAAGTTGCCCAGTGGTTATTTCCATTTAGTCATAGCTTGTGCAAATTACCTTTATGAATGACATGAACAAAGTATTGTGCCACTTGGTGAAAGTTCCATGTGATGTGGTTATAAAGTGCTTCTCATGAAAGAGTGTGGCATCTCAGGGGCTACAAAATTGGCTACTTTTTCATTGAAAAACATCCTAATCATGTGGAAGTATTATTGATGAAGTTCCCAGAGGGAGCAAGTCCATATGAGAGGAAGAACAGAGGGAAAATCAGGAACATTTTGAAGGATGGAGATGTAAAACTATTTTAGTTTCAGTTTGTTATGAGAGTGAAGGGATGAAATGATATGAAAATGTAGGTAGCCAACATTCACTGATTGCATACTATACAATACATGGTTTTCAAATGTTATCATGCTTAATCCTTACAATAACCATATGTGGTAGCTACTTTTTTTAAATCTCCAACTTGCAGAGGAGGACATTGAGGTGTAGAGAAAATAAGACTGTGTCCAAGATCACACACCTGGAAAAAGGTAGAGCGAGTTGGTCTGGCTTGAAAACCTGTGCTCTTAAGCAAGATGCCAACTGAAGGTGGCGAGGAGAGGGTGGTTATTCAGTTTATAACTAGTCTGGACTCTATTTATATAAGCCTCACATCAGTTTTCTGAAGTGGATAAAAATGATCCTCATTTTCCCTGATGTTGGAAAATGGAGACAGCGTTAGGGGAATTCAACATCCAACACGTTGCCAGTAACGGTCTGTCCCGGTGTCCTTCTGGTGACCAGGATGGACCAACCCTGGAGGGGATTAGCGTCAGAGGAAGTTGAGTGACGCATAGAGCGTCAAGGCGGAAAGTGAAAGAGTTTGGGAAAGCTTATGGAAACCTATTTTGAAAAGTTCAGGAGAGGTAAATAAAAGGAAAAGGTGGAAAGCAGGTTTAATTATAGAGCACGAAGAACTGACGTTATCTTAGAACAGAGAGGATACATTATGTTTACAGGGAAGATAAGCATCAATTAAAAATTTTTTTTGCATGTTTATCATTGAAAACAGATTCTCACTTAAGCTTTGTGTGATTGATAATTGTATGAAGGAAATTTATAGTCTAAAATAAATTAGCTGTATTAGAGAGAAAAAAAGCTGATCCCTCCCCCCCCCCCCCCCCCCCCCCCCCCCCGTGGATCAAACCAAATTTGTTAAAATTTTAGCTTTAATTTATGGAAAAGGTTTCAGGTTTCAAATTTGAAATTGGCAGAAATTTAGAAGCACTTTTGATCTGTTTCCATTGACTTTCTTATATGTATGTAGATTAATACATTCTAAAAATACAATAAAGTTTGCTAGTTGTCTGAACTTTTGCTTTTTTAAATGTGTTTTCCAGGGTGCCAAATAATTAAGTCCAGTTTCTCAGGACAGTAGGATCAGGATGGAGGGAGGAAGGTATCATCTTTCTTTATATTTCCCTGAGTTGTCTGACAGGTTAACATAAGAAGATATTACCTTGATATAGCAATAATTATAGTAATAATGAAAAAAAATCGTAATGCATTTTATGAACTGAAGCTAAGGATAAGCTTAGTGTGTTTTGGAAATTCTTAGAAGAAAAACAGGGTTTCTGTAACCAGAAAGTAATTTTGTAGTAATAGACATATAGAAGTTTGATTTCTAGTATAAACTGAATTATATCTCCATATATTTGTTAGTAACATGAAACAGTGTTAGACAGAAAAAAGTCTTAAGATGATCCATTCAAATAAATCCACTTAATTCAATTCTATTGCTCATTTTCAGTCTTTCTGATCCTTAGTGAGGTGTTTCAACTTCAGAAATTTGGAAGATTTTGCTAGGAAAATAGACTAAAGAAAACCTCTCTTCATTTTGCTATGATGTTGTTTCCTTATTAAACTTGAGTAATACATGCTAAACTAGAAAATCAATGAAAAGGACTAAATAAACAAAAGTGGGTCATTCTAGAGGGAATTGGCAATGTTCTAGTTTGTTAGCTGCTGGAATGCAACACACCAGAGACAAATTGGCTTTTAATAAAAGGGAATTTATTTTGTTAGTTCTTCAGAGGAAAGGCAGCTAACTTTCCACTGAGGTTCTCTCTTACATGGGAAGGCACAGGGTGATCTCTGCTGGGCTTCTCTCCAGGCCCCTGGGTTCCAACAACTTTCCCCGGGGTGACTTCTTTCTGCATCTCCAAAGGCCTGGGCTGAGCTGCCAGTGCTGAGATGAGGTATGCTGAGCTGCTTGGGCTGTGCTATGTTGCACTCTCTCATTTAAGCACCAGCCAATTAAGTCAAACATCATTCATTGCAGCAGGCACGCCTGTTAGCCGACTGCAGATGTAATGAGCAACAGATGAGGTTCATGTACCATTGGCTCATGTCCACAGCAACAGAACTAGGCATGTTCACCTGGCCAAGTTGACAACGGAATCTACCACAGGCAATATTTGAGATAAGCAAAGACAGATTGTAGGAGACTTTCTAAGTCAGATATATACCTGTGTTTTAATGATCTTAAGCTCCTCTATTGTATATGGTTATAATGGCCAAAGTGTAACATATGATTTGTTTTTCTTGCACTCTCAATTTTTACATGGAATGAAATCTTGTGGTTGGAATGCCTCCAGTTATGTCCACTGGAGAACTTCAGGAGACGTAGAAATTAATATTTTGTTGTATATCCTTGAAGTATTTATATACACATGTGCACATATGCCAAAAACATTTATAATTATCTTCTACACATTTTATTGTGACTCATATTTTCACTTTAAAGAATATTGTCAACCTCTTTTGATATCATTAACTATTCTTCATTAACACAGTTTTAAAGTCTATTTAGTATTCCATACTATAGCTGTACTAAAATCATTGGGTTCCCTATTAGTGAATCTTTAGTTTTTCCCCATTAAAATACCCCATAATATTAAATATTCTTGTGTATAAATCTTTGTATACTTTGTGGATATCTACTTTGGGTGAAATCCTTGAAAGTAGAAATGGTGGCTCAAAAGATGGGAATGCTTTTTGTTTTTTTTTTACACATGGGCAGGCACTGGGAATCGAACCCGGGTCCTCTGGCATTGCAGGCAAGCATTCCTGCCTGCTGAGCCACCGTGGCCCACCCGATGGCATTTGTTAGAAATTGTCAAATTCCTTTCAGAAAAGATGAACTAATATGTATTCCCAATAGCATTATATTGGATTTCCTGTTTATCCTAAAAAATATTTGATATTATTATTAAAATAATGTTTATTGATTCGATAGCAAGAATGCAAGTATTATTTTAATTTTTGACTACTAATGAAGTCAGATGTTTTTGTTTGTTTATTGCCATGTGCATTTACTTATGAATTCTTAGTTCAGGGCTTTTTTTGGATTTTATTGATGTGTTTGTGTTGATAAAAGTTCTTTATATATTAAAGATGCTAACTTTTTGTGCTACATGTATTTCACTAATATTAGTTTATTAGTTGTTGCTTTTGATGGTGTTTTTGATATATAGAAGTGTTTTGCATCTGTGGTCAAATTTATCATTGGTTTCCTCCCTGTTTCTTCCTTTACTTTTATACATAATCTTTCACCTTGAGATTAAAAACTATTCACCATATATTTTCTATTTTTCTTAAGATTTAATTTCTTTACATTTCAAATTTAATCAATTACAAAATTTTTTTTCAGTTCATGGATGTAAAAACCCACCTTTATTTCTAAGTTAACCACTCATCTTAGCACCATTTATTTGTCATCAAAATAAATGGTTATTTGTCATCATCCTCTGTCTTTGAGATGTATCAAAAGTGGTAGGTTTTCTGTCTTATGCTCTCAAATGACTAATTCCTGAGACACTGGGGTTTCAAACAGAGAAGAAGTTTATTGCTAAGCTCAAAGCAAGAGATCAGATGGTCTACTGGCCTAAATATCTGTCTCCCTGAACTGCAGTAACTCAGATAGTTTTATAGTTATCAGAAGATGGGCAGGTTTTAGGATAACAAACACAGTGGCTGGAGGTAACAAGATTTGAGTGATCTAATTATTGAGCACGCATAGACTGATTACATGCTCAGTCACAGGATGCATGTAAGAAAATGGTGGCCTTAATTTGATGATGGACATGATTTTAAGTATTACAATAAGTAGGTCACTTATAGGTTAAAATTTAAGCTCCCGTGCATGTCAGGCAAAACGTCTAGCAAGATAGTTTTGGAACTGGGGTGTGTTAGTTCTGCACTGACTTAGGTTCCTTCATTCATAAACATTAGAGATTGTCTTTAGTGATCATAAGACTCTAAAGTTGAAAAACACAATAAGGGGGTACAAGTGAGGGTCAGTCACAAGCTTTTTACAATCACAAGTTGAAGGCTATATAGTTATGCAGTCATTAATAGAGATAAAGACATCTGGATTACAGTTCAGAAATTTCAAGTACTTCCCTCTGTGTATTCTAGTATACTAGAAACTAAAAATAGATATCTATATAATGATTCAGTAATCATAATCATTTCTTAAATCCTTTTGAATTACTGCCTTTATCATCTCCTGAAGACTTGTGTTTACTTCTGTTTCTAGGCTTCTATTCTGTTACATCAATCTGGCTATCACTACACTATTTCTACAGTTTTTTTTTCTTGGTATGGGCAGGCTCCAGAAATTTGAACCATGGCAGGTGAGAATTCTGCCACTAGCCATCATTTCACTGCTCTGTACAGTATTTTAATAATAATAGTTTTATAATATATTTTATTATGAGTTGGTGATTTCCCCCTTGTTTTTGTTTTCCTCAACATATACCTGGCCATTTTTACCCTTTCATTTTTCTACATGAACCTAGCAGGGTTTTTTTTTTCCCTTTGGAAAATATGTTAGCAAAGATTTTGATTGAAACTTCAGGTATATGATATTCTTTCCATGTATTTAAGAATTCTTTCATATTTTCTTCAGAAAGTTCTGAAACCTTTCCTCATGTATGTTCTGTTCATTTTCTCCCTCTTCACTCCTATCCTTTCCATTTAGTGCTTTCTGGATTAATTTGCCTAAAATACTCCTATGATTGTGTCATCCCTACCTCAGTGTTGGTTTTATTTCTCCTTGATCCTTCTTTACCTAAAGTCCGTTTCCTTTTTCTTTTCTAAGCCAGTTCACGTGCCCGCTTTCCAGCCTTATCTCCTACTACTCCAACCCACTTTTTGCTTTGGGCATTCTAGACTCCTTGCCTCTCCTCAAAGAGGCATTTTTGCTTTCCTGCCTCCATCCCTTTGTGTATGTCATTTTCTCTGTCTGAGATGTCATCCCTTCTGTTTTCATCAATTTTCCCTAGCAGCAGCAAGTTGTTGCAACACCTGTAGATGAGAATAAGAGTGAGCCCTCTGGAAACCATGGTTTATGAAGAAGAATTATAATACCAACAAAATTATTGTGTGACCTGGGAAGTTCCTTCGTTTCTCTGAGCTTCAGAGTCCTTACTGCATAACGTGGACAGCAATAGGTCCCATCTCATAGAATTGTTGAAATAGTTAAATGGGAGTGATGAGAGGAAGGAATTGAGCCAAGGAGTGCAGGCAGTTTCTAGAAACTGGAAAAGGCAATGAAACGATTCTCCCCTAAGAGCTCCAGAAGGAACAGAGCCCTGCAGATACCTTGATTTTAGCCCAGTCAGACTTCTGACCTCCCAGAACTGTAACAGTAAATTTGTGTTGCTTTGAGCTGCTAAGTTTGTGGTAATTTGTTACAGCAGTAATAGGAAACGGATACAACTGCTATCATTCATTTCATCTTCATCAACATTGCCATTCTTATTAAACCAGAAAAAGAGAAGCTTTAGGACAGGATCACAGTCTTAACATAGTTAAAACATTTTCTTACAGAAGAGTGACTGTGGGTGTTCCAAAATTAGAACCGAGGTCAGTGGTTGAAAGTTACAAGGAAGGACATTTTGAGCCAATGTGAGAAAAAGCTGCCAGAAGAAAGAGTAGAATAGTAAAATCCAGTATGTTGAGAAGTTCAAGCAGGCACTGGATGACCTCTTATTGCATAACTTGCACATGCATTCTATAAAGGGTCAGACCAAATTTCAATCTTTATTTGATGACCTTTTTACCATCTTCCAGAGACTAGCTATATCTGTTATGATTCCAGCAAAAGTGATCTCTTGCCCACTCTTTCTCCTCTTTCTCTCTGCTGGGAGAGAAAATGGGAATAACCCATTACTCTTAGCTATCCTACTTCTATGAACTTTATCACGTATGTTCTTGTGTTAAATATCTATATTCTAAGACTCTTGAGGACTGGGGCAGTATCTTGCATAGCTTATTAATTTACACATAGCTTGGCATGGTTTCTTAAACTCACTAAGAGTATGTCGAAGGAAGGAATAAACCCATCACAGCTCAAGTATGTAAAATATTGAAATTACTCATCTTCTTGTGCTTTGGTTCATTGAATTTGAGACTATTTCTGCAATGATTTTGATGTCAGTTCAGACTTATTTTTGATGAAGTTGTGAAATCCAGGATATGTGGGGACACCCATAGAAAGGAATCCTTGTATCTATGCTCCACCCTGTACTTTGAAGCAATTGCTTGCTTCCTGTTACCAAATGCTTTTCATTGATCTTTTGAACGATTGGCATATAGGTCTTCTGGAAACGAAAATTCTCTTCCTGACCAGTGCCACCTTAGACCAGGGAAATCCTAACCGGGGCCCTGCATTTAAGAAGCTTCTGCATGTCACCAACACTGAAATATAGACTTTCTTCTTTTCCATCTTTATATAATTTTATATAAATGGGGTCATGCGGTATGTACTCTCTTTTTAGTCTAGCTTCTTTCACTAAGCGTAATCATTTTGAGTTTGGAACATCGTAATTGTGTGTCATCAATACTTCCCTCATCTCTGTCGCTGGGTAGTATCCCATTGTATGGCTGTATCACAAGTTGTTCATCCATTCAACTATTCATTGCCGTTTGGCTCGTTTCCAATTTTTGGCTATTGGGAAAAGAAAATGCCTTCTTTTCCAACTCAGGAACCGGTTGAACAAATGAGAGGACCGTTTTGGCCTACATGAGAAAACAGGCAGCTTAGTTCGGGAGCCCCCTGAGAACTGATGGTCTGGAATTCCTGAGTCTGGGAAGTGGGGCTCCGGGAAGGAGCTCGGCGCGCTGGGTGACCTCGAGGTTCAGGTGGCCGGAGCTTCTGCCCTACCCTCGCATTTGCGGGCCCTCGAACGGCCGCTCGGTAGCCTGTGTGGGACCCCGAGAGCGGAGATGGGCTGGTCGGGGCACAGCTCGATTCTTCACTCTCCCACTCCGGCCCCCCACAGGGGCAGCACCGGGAATCGAACCCGGATCTCCAGCATGGCAGGTGAGAACTCTGCCACTGAGCCACCCGGCCCGCCATGATTCTCCACTTTTACACGTTAGCCATGTACTGGGAGCTTCCATGTGTACTCTCACCCCAGACCTTGTAAATGTTAGGGGACGACCTGCTCTTGACCCTACCAGTTTCCATTTTGTTCTCTGACATTAAGGAAACAATTTTAGCTATAAAAATGGAGATACTGGGTGGTGCGAAGGTGGCTCAGTGGCAGAGGTCTCACCTGCCATGCCTGAGACCCGGGTTCGATTCCTGGTGCTGCCCATGCAAAAAAAAAAAAAAAAAAAAAATGGAGGCACTATTCTTACTTAGAGATGATCATAGAAGGGATTTTTGTCCAGTTTATTCACCATTGTATCCCAAGTGCCTGCAACAGCGCCTGGTACAGAGTAGGTGCTCAACCAATGTTCGTTGAATAAGTAAATAAAATGATTGTTCTTTCTTCTTTTTAAAGATTTTTATTGAGGTATAATTGACCTACACTAAACTGCACATATTTAAAGAGTGCAAGTTTTTTTATGACGTATTAATAAACTTACAAAACCGCCACTGCAGTCAAGCTAATGAACACACCTATCACCATAAAGTTTCCTGAGACCCTTTGTAACCCATCCCTCCTGCCACCACCCCCACCTCCAATTCGGCTTTCTGTCCTCATACATTAATTTGCAATCCCTAGAATTTTATATGAATGGGATCACATAGTATGTACGCTCTTTTTTGGTCTAGCTTCTTTCACTAAGTGTAATTCTTTCGAGATTGGGACATAGTTGTGTGTTATCAATACGTCACTCATTTCTATTGCTGGATAATATTCCCTTGTATGGCTGTATCACAAGTTGTCCATCCATTCATCCATTCATTGGCATTACGGTGGTTTCCAGTTTTTGGCTTCTACAAACAAAACTGCGAAGAATATTGTGAACAAGTCTTTGCACAGATTTATGTTTTCATTTCTCTTGGGTGCAAATACTTGGGAGTAGAGTGGTTGGATCATAAGGTGGTTGTATATTTAACCCCCTAAGAAGTTGCCACACTGTTTTTCAAAGTGATCATACCATTTTACATTCTCATCACCAGTATATGAGCATTCCATTTCCTCCGCAACTTGACATTTTCAGTCTTTTTAATTTTGATCATTCTAATTGATGTGCAGTGCTATTTCACTGGGTTTTAACTTGAATTCCCCTAGTAACTCATGATTTTGAGTATCTTTTCTGTGCTTACTTGCCATCTACATTTATCTTGTTTGGCAAGGTATCGGTTAACATCTTTGCCCATTTTATTATTAGGGTTTTTGTTTTCTTATTATTGAGTTTTGAAAGTATAATACTTTATATATTCCTTTATCAGATATGTGATTTAAAATTATTTCTCCTAGTCTGTGGCTTATCTTTCCATTTTCTTAACAGTCTCCTTTGAAGAACAGACCTTATTTTTTTGATGAAATTCTATTTATCAAAATTTTTAATTGAATTTTTAAAATGTTTCATCTAAGAAATCTTTACCTAACCTAAGTGACAAAGATTTTCTCCTATCTTTTCTTCTAGAAGTTGTGTAGTTTCAGGTGTTACTTATAGGTCTATGGTCCATTTTGAGTTAACTTTGTATATGGCATATACATGGCATATAGCTAAATTTTTGTTGCATATGGATATTCAATGTTTCTAGCACTGTTTATTGAAAGATACCCTTTTTCCACTGAATTGCCTTTGTTGAAAGTCAGTTGTCTATATATATGTGGTTCTATCTCTGAACTCTCTGTTCTGTTCCTTTGTTCTGTTTGTCTATTTTTAAGCCAGCTCCACACTCTCTTAATTACTGTAACTTTATGATAATTTTTGAAACCAGGTAGTGTTAGTTTTCTAATGTAGTTCTTCCTAGTGAAATGATTTTTAAATCGAAAGAAAATTTGGAAGTATTTATTGTTCAGAAGAATCTTGCAGTGTTTCAGAGATAGCGTTTACTTTGGGGAGCAAATATTTTTGACTGTGTGACTTTTCTTATGGTGTGCATTCTCAATAAATGGAAATTACCATATATTTACCAGAGCATGCATATTCTCTAAATTAATGTACAAATCATGCCACTAAATTTCTGATTATTATTTAATACTTTCCTATAATTACATATTTTATGTTACCACTTTGTATATTTGTCAATTACCATAAGGAGCCCAATATTTATTATGTTCTTTTTCATTCACTTTGTCCCTTTTAAACTTATATTTCCCATATGAGTCTATGTGGTTATAAATGTCCCATTTTCAAATAAATCTCTGCGTTATGAGCTATTTCTCTAGGTTTGTAGGCTCTGCTTCTTTGAAATATTTAAGCTTCAGTTTGGCAGTTACCCAAATGCACCTTATCATTTCTTTTTCTCCTAAGGCCCCTTGTCATACTCTCTTCCAGATACACTGGTGTACCTCCTGATATGTAGCCTTTTTTAGAGTCTAGCATTGGTTGGCACTACATAGTTCTTTTCTTGACGCCTGCCTTCTAACAGGAATGAGAAGAAAAGTGAGGAAGTGGATTCAATGACTATTTATAGGCCATGGGAACTCATAGATAAATAAGGTACTTATTTTCATCCTTGAAGAGCACATGGAGTCTGTGAGGAGGTAAAAATAATAACTATACTGCAGGATATTTAGGGTTGATAATAGTGCTTGCAACATACCAGCAACAGTGAGGCTGGAGTTCCCACGACGAAACCTCTAGATCATAAAACTAGAGAATGTGTCTAGGACAGTGCACATTGCAGGCCCTGCACAGAGTAATGACACGGCAAAGATTTGTTCAAGTAATGACACCACCATGGCACCTCTATTTCCATTTGCACAACAAGTCCATTTAAAGGGAAAGATTATCCCCTACCTCCAATTTACAAGAGGAGAGAGAGCACATGCACAGCTGTTCTGCCAGCCACTGCTTAGCATGGTTGCCAGGCATTGTCTCCATTGTGCCTCCATGCTCTAGAGAGATGCAGGTTTCCTATAGATGGGAGGGAAAATAAATAAATGGATTGTCCTCTGGCCTCATGGAAGGGAGAAGAGGTGGTAAGTGCAGGTGGAAGCAGTAAGCTAAGGAGCTCTTCAGTTGCTTGGCATGTGCTGTGACTGTCAAAATCCCACAGTCTTGATCCTATGTCAGATTTACTGGAGTACAGAGAGACCATGGGTGTGGTGCTTGGAAAGTCCTTGATGGGGCAGGTTGTTGTGCATCTTCTGTGCCACTGTGTGAGGGATGGAGAGGCAGCCAGTGCTGGCATGAGGCGGGGTGGTCCTCCTTGCAAGTGTGTGCGCAGAGATTTGTTTTTTCAGAGTACAAATATAACAGTTTTTCTTTGGACCTCTATCCTATACTTTAAACTTTTATCTTTTAACCCACACTCGTTGGGAAACTGACCTAAAACACATTTGTACCTTTTCTTGAACTAGTTCAGGATGCAGAGGCTGAGAGTTCTGAATTTTTCTTCTGTGTCTTCCACTTTGATAATAATAATATAATAAATAATAATAATAATTTAGCTTTTACTGCATGCCAGACACTGTTCTAAGGGATTTATAAATTTTAACTTATCTATTCTTAACAACCACCCCATGACTACATTACATTGCTATCCTCATTTTACAGATGAGAAAATGGAGGCCCAGAGAGGTTAAGCGCCTGCTGGAGGTCACACAGCTAATTATTTGGACAGAGCTGTAACTCAAACAGAAGCAATCTGACTCAATTAGAAAGGCACTTAGAGATGATCAACTACAATCTCCTCATTTTAAACATAGAGAAAATGAGACATGGAGAAGGTAAATTATTTGCCCAGGGGCATAGGACCTCTAGGAAACAGTGCTGGGATTTGTCCTAAGGCACCTGTTTCCCCATCCTAGTTTCTTTCCCATGAAGCTGCCCTGCTACCCACTGTCACCTGAATATAGTCAACTTTCCCTGGGACTTCTCTTCCTCGTTCATCACTTTCATTTATTGCCACCTGGGCCCAACTTTTTAAACTTCCTTGACTTGATAAAAGGATGCTGATTTATAGATTTTGTGGGTGTGAGTGTTAGATTGGTTTTATTGTGAGTGAGAGTGCAGGGTTGGTTTCATTGTGGCTTGATGCTTGATAATCTTATGGCATACAGTTGAAGAGTCAGTATAAAACATCTTTAATGCTGGCACTGAAGATAGTTGGTCACTTTAAAATTCAGATTCATATCTGATGTAGCTGCGATTGCTTTCCAGCTAGCATTATCCAGTGCTCTAAAGTACATGCAGTGTCTTCAGGAAGGCATCCTAACAGCAGTGTACTGCTGGGGTGCAGTGGGCTGAACAATGAAGAGGGGTCCAGTTAGTTACTCATTCTGCTGCTAACCAGTTTGGGTGCGTGTGTGCTAATGAAATCCGTTTCAGAATGCGCCCTGTTGATAGGATAGGGAAATCACCCTTAAGACTAAACACACTCCAAAGATACATGCTATTATTTTTCATAGAAAACTCTTCCAAAACAACTGCCTGACTATACAGTTTGCATCCTCAGCTGCTGTTTGCCAAGTATTTCTCCTCCGGGGATCTCCCTGCCCCCAGGAGGTTTGGTTTGATGATGAGATTTACATTGGCTAATGGAATGTGAATGCAAGTGCTGTGCAAGTTGTAAGAGCCAGCATGCACTGCCCCACATTTCCTTTCTTCTGCTTTGACAACTCTGGAGGCGCAGAGGTGAAGCGACGCTCAGTCTGGCTCCTGCGGGGTCCACATCCACCCTGCTTGGACAAGTAGCATGAGCAAGAAACAAAACATGGTTGGTTTTTTTTCCCTATATAAATTTATTTATTAAACTTTCTTTGATGAAGCAGCTATAGATTTACAGGAAGTTGCAAAGAGTACAGAGAGGTCTCATGTATCCTTCACCCAGTTTCTTCTGGTGGTTACATCTCACATGTTACTTAAAGTCACCAAGATCTTGGGGTTAACACAGCATTCCCTAGTCTATTTTTGACTGATAGAGGTTTTGTTTTGTTTTAAATGTGTACCTTAATTGCAGAGACATGGAACGCTTTCAAATTCCCAACACATTTTTATTACCCTGTACTTTTGTCAAATAGCATATTTTGCCTTGAATTGTAGTTATTCATATATAGTTTTAATCTGCTGGAGATTGCAGACTCTCTGAGGTTCAAGAGCACAGCCTACCTTTGAGTCCCTCCTGGCTCTAACACAATTCTGTGTGCTTTGGAAAGAACTCTTTAATGTTTATTAATTCCAGTCTCTTAGGTAGAAAGGATAGAAATAAGAAGCTCATTTGGGGACCTACAATGGGTTAAATATACTGAAGTTCATCTTAATCAATATTGAGCTGTGAGACCAAGAAGGGATGTGGTAAAAACCTACACAAAAGATTGTATAATAAGAGAGTTGGCAGAAGAAGGGCAGAGATACAGCACTGCTTAAGTAGCTTTACTGCATGAGGCATAGGATGCTGCCTTGTGCTATTTATAGGCCGCCTGGTTCCTTACTTGTCATAAGGGACTATAGATTTTCAGTACCTTAAAAAATTTATCTGCTTTTCAGCATCGACATTTTCATTCTGAAATCATGACACCTCCTTTCCCCCATTGCTAGATTTTTTTCCCCACCATCTACTTTTGGGTTGTGGGGGCGAAAAATCACACAGTCAGTTGTGCCACGGAAGCGTTTTCCCTGTGGTAACGCAGCCAGCTGGTGACCAGGTGTTTTGTGACGGGAACTCTCTGTGGCTGCACCTGCAGCAGGCCGTCCTTGAGATGCAAACCGGAAAATAACCAGACCACGGTGTTTGGTTTTGAGGCTGTTTGTAGTGTGTGAATGGACACTTCCTCCCTCCAGACCTCCCGACATGCGCTGTCCTCATCGGTCTCTTCTTTCAGGCTTCTCTCGTCTTCCCTCTGTGCTCTACCCTGCATTGTCCACAAGCCTCTTAGGATGGGTTTTGTCCAGTCCAGAAATGAGCACAGTCCTCTAGGGAGTGTCGGGCTGACCAAACACAATCCCTGGCCGTTGTTTAGTTATTGCAGGTAGTCTTTTGCTGTTTCTCTATCTCTGTCTCGCTCTGTCTCTCATGTCTAATGCACGAGACCTGATCATGTTTATTCAATTCTCTAGCTTTCCTTTTAGAATAAAACACAAGGACACATATTTGCAGGTCTTCAGGAAATGACAGCAAAAATATACAGAAGTGTGCCAGTGTCAGAGGAGATGATTCTGAATGATGACTAAAAATGTAAGATTGCACTGCTAAGCCCCATTTCAGGGGCTTTTGTATGAGGCAACAAAAGTAAATAAGGTGCCCCTGAACTCATTTCCTGGGGTATACATGGGGTGCTAACTTATTTCATTCCTACATGGCTCATTAAGCCTGGAAATATCCTGTTCATCGGCTTGTATGGGAGAACTTAAATTAGATACCACAAAATGAGAAGAAGCATGCATGGGCTACAACTTCTGAGAATACATCCTACAGAAATATTTGAAAGCAAAAGACCCTTCCCAAATGCTGATGTCTCTAAAGTGAAAACACAGGGAGGTTTGACTACAGAAAGGTAGAGAAGTACATAATGTGCTGTCACACAGGGCTGTTATGGGTCACTTGGGTTTGTTGAAAGCAAGGTAGCAACTGGCTTGAGAAGGCCAAGCTAATTATTTGTGAAGGATGAGCAATGACTTAGGGTTTCTCCTAGGACAAGGATGCCTGATTTATTGTCAGTTAGAGACGAAAAGTCCTTAGAGCTGATACAAAGAGTGATGGAGTCTATTGTTTCCTAAATAATGTTTTCAGACTAGTTGCTAGGATTTGTATGCACGGCGTGTGGGCTGATGAGTGACTGGGTAGGCAAAATAAAATGGTCTACCTGGGTTGCCATGGCACCCAACAGGAGGGCAAGTCCAGTGAGAAAATGAACCCAAGCAACACAAAGAGAAGTGCAGGAAGAACTGCACATATGCATGTCTTGATGGCTGTAGACTCATTTAGAGCCCCTAAACCTTTACCTGGCAGGATGCTTCTTGTCATCCACAGATACCAGCTTGAATACCACTTCCTTCAAGAAGCCCTCCCAGACTACCCAGCCCAAATACCATGACCCTCCCCACCTCCCACCACTAGCTTCCAGTCAAATCTGTTTTATTTTCTTCTTCGTGCTCACCGCTAGCTGATACTATGCTGTTATGTGTCTGTCATCTTCTCTACGCTAGAATGTACGAACCATGAAATCAGGGGCTTGTCCTTTCTGCGTGGTATCCTCAGAACCAGGTGTTGAGGCTGACACCAAGTAGGTGCTCAATAAACTCAATAAACTTCTGGTCTGAGTTCAGCCCCCAACAGCTTTGTGACAATGGATATGTCATTTGGCCTTTATGAGCCTTTATTTTATCCTCTCTAAAATGGAAGGTTAGATAGGGCACCAAAATTCTTTGAAACTCTGAGAGCACAGGCTAAGAATTGTGCTGTGCATGAGCTCAGCAGGGTGGTGCCGCACTGGGCAGAGCGCGGCAGGGGTGCTGCTGGGGACCAGAAGGCCCACATGTGGCATAGCTGTGCCCTCCTCACACCGCTGGCCGTTTATCAGGTAGATCCCCCTCAGACTAATGCAACTTCAACAAAAACCCACCCAGAAAGCACATTTTAACTATTTTATTATTATTTTATAGCAACTTGTTCTGAATTAGAACACCTGCTTGGATATCCCAGGCTTTGAATACCAGGCTGAGAACAAGGGGAGTTTTTCCCTGGTCGGTTCTAACTTGTTAGAACTGACAAGCAGGGATCATAGGTTAGATATCCCAGAGTTCAGATTTGGGGTGGTTAGCTAAGGTTCCCAACCAGATCCGAGGAGAGGGTGATTTTTCTTCCCAGAGTACATTTGGCGCAATGTCTGGAGATAATCATTTTTATACAACTAAGGGTTGCTATTGGCATCTATTGGGTAGAAGCCAGGGGTGATACTAAGCATTCTACTGTGCACAGGACAGCTCCACCCAGCAAAGAATCATCTAGTCCAAACTTTCAATAGTTGCTAAGGTTGAGAAACCCTGAGCTGAGACAGGAGGAACAGGCAAAGAATCATATCTAGAGAATCTGAAATCAGAGACCAGGAGCTGGGAAAACATTCTGAGCAACAGCAAGACAGACAGACAAGGTAGGAGGTTTGTGAAACCTTTAATATGCCATCTTGGTTTCTGAAGCAAGAGCCTTTCTTTTGTCGTTATTCTTTTAAAAGAAGATATTTTTATTTTAAATTATTTTATTATATATGTAATTTATAATCTCTTATAAATTATTTTATAAGAGAAGTTGTATGTTTACAGAAATATCATACATAGAATACAGAGTTCCCATGTACCACCCTACTTTTAATACCTTGCATTAGTATGGCCCATTTGTTTCATTTCAAGAAAGGCCATTTTTATAATTATACTATTAACTGGAGTCCACAGTTTACAATAGCATTCACTATTTGTGTTGTACAGCCTTATGTTTTTAAAATTTCTATTCTAGTAACATATATACAACCTAAAATTTCACCTTTGAACCACACCCAAATATATATTTCAGTGCTGCTAATTATGTTCACAATATTAAAGACGCTTCCTGATCCCTGCTTCTTATTTGAGGTCAAATCTGGCATCAAGAAATAGACATATTTCTAGCATGTGATCCTCCCTAAAGCTATTTCAGATAGGTGAGCTCATTATTATTACTATTATTTCCATTTTATTGTGGGGCTGTCTGAGGCTAAGAGGAGCTAAGTGATTACCACATATTATACAGTAATTAAGTGACAGAGTCTTCTGACTCCAAATCTTGGGCTTGTTTGACAAATATGAGAAGAACGTCAGGCCACCTGGCTGGAGAAGGAAAGAAGCTAGGACACGGGCAGGCCCTGTATTCCCTGTATTCCCCATCAAAGCTGGAAGACTGGAAGGAAGTGGTTATGGAAATCATGTGTGGTTTATGCCCAGATTTTAGTTACATAGAAATTATGGAGCATTTTTTTCACCTTTTATTGAACAAATCTCATGAATGAAATCAGGGCTTTTCACACATTATGACAGCATTAAGTCTAATGACACCTTGAAATTAGAGATCTAGACTTCACAGTCAGTGAATACAAATGGGAAAGTAAAAATGCTGTCCAGTGGCTTTTTCAACTAATTGCTTGACAAAGCTTTTTTTTTTTTTTTTTTTTTTTTTGGCATGGGTAGGCACTGGGAATTGAACCTGGGTCTCCGGCATGGCAGGTGAGAACTCTGCCACTGAGCCACCATTGCCCACCTGGCAAAACCTTTTTGTTGCCGTAGTTTCTTAAACTGTATTTTAGAAAAAATCAGCCATGTCTTGGTTAAAGGTGAATGAAGGACTTCAGCAGGGGAGCTGTCGTCACACCTTCCTTTAGGTGTTGCCTGACAAATGGAAGCAAGGGGGTCTTTTTCTTAATTACCTCAGTTTCCACAGGCTCCAAGAGTCACCACAAATACAAGCATTTGCTGGTACATACTATACTGCATCTTATATTTTAGAGACCACTTTTTGGGGTAATTTTAGGAAACGATTGCGAACCAAAGGATGACTCCCCTCCCCCGCCACATACATTTAGACCATCAAAATAGGTGCCATAGAATCCAGAAATTTAAGCCAAAATATTAGAAGAGAGCCACAGATGCTCCTTCAAAATGTATTTGTTTACAAAGACTTCTATAAAATAAGATAACCAAAATTAAGATAGTAAAGAAAATGGTAGATATGAGAAAATATCATCCATTATTTTGCTAGCTTGATGTTTATTACATGAAATATAATTGTTGAGCAAGCAGGTGTCAAGGTGGTCTGTTAGGACAATGAGACAAACTGGAAACGACAGTCAAACCTCCGTTCATTTACTGGGACAGCCCAAGCAAGACGTAAATACTAGTGTCTAGCATTCCATTTCTCTCCAGGGAATGGTGCTGGACTATTGGGCACTAATGGGTCAGGGGATGCAGCGCAGGCAGGGAGGGCTCATCTCACTGCCAAGGAAACCTGAACAAAAGGCTCCTGTAGCTTCACAGACTCCTGGGCCAGGGGCATCGAGAGAAGGAAGGGCTAGGAGTGGAAAGGTACTGGGTCAGAGTGGAGAAAACCATTCCTCAGCCAAAAGCCCTGATAAGGAAGTTTCAGAATGGAAGTGCCTGGGCTACAATCACAGATACAGGCATGAGAGTGGCTGGCCCAGGGTGATTAGAATCCTTCACTATAACTCCTCCCAGAAAACTGCAGTCCATTGGCTGTGCACCAAGACTGGTGTGGGGAGGGCTTGTACATGCCTAAGGTTGAGCCTGAAATACTACACATAGGATTTTGGCTTGGGGCTAGACTCCTCAGTAATAAGAGTACTTACAAATCTGAAAGAATGTCACTAAATTGACAGTGGATAAATAGAAAGAGTAGTTATCATCTGTTGAATGTTTGCTACATGCCAGATACCAGGCTTAGCATTTTTGGAACATTATTTCATTTGAAATAGCAACAATAGGGAGGGTACTGTTACATTCCCTATTTGATGTATAAGGAATCTTAGCTTAGAGAGGCTAAATAGTTCGTCAAAATGACAGAAAAGAAAAGGAAAACCAGAGTAAGTCAACTTTTGCAAGTGGCTTACTCTCACAATAAGGAAGAAAGAATCAGGCAATGGTTTTACCTATTCAATTAACAAAAATAGAGAAAACAATAAAACACGCTGCTGGCAAAGCTGCGGGCAAGCAGGTACACTCTGACATGGTGCATTGCAGGCTGCTCATCTGGTGTGCTGTTCCCAGAGTCATATTTACATTGTTCAATCAGTATTCCCACTCTTTAGATTTTTTCTTAAACAAACAAACAAAAAATCAAAAGGAGACTGAAAGTATATATAGGTGTTTTAGTATATTAGAAAAAGGTAAATAAAAATTTTTCATTAATAAAGAAATGTTGGGAGCATTTTGGCATTTTTATTGAAAAGGCTACGTGACAATCTTTACAAACAAGACCCATGGACTTGATCTTCTTCATGACACCCCCTTTGTCAGGATCATGGAATGCAGGGTTGTTTTGATAAGCAATTGAAGGAAACTTTAGGGAAGACTTATAGGGCAACTTGATGACTTTTTTAAGAAAAAAGGTATGTTTCTTTGGCTGCCTTTTAAAAAATGCAGTTTCTCCCTTTAAAGCATCAACTTGGTTGACCCTGTTTTTTAAAGAGCTTATGGTGCCCTGTACTTTTCCTTCATAGTACGTAGAACAGCTTACAATTACATTTTTGTTTCTGTTACTACTAATTAATGTCTCTTTCCCTCACTGGACTGTAAGTACCATGAAGGCAGGTATCACTACCCTTGTCACCGCAGTGCTTGGCTCAGTGCCTGCCACCTCTAGGCTCTAATGCTTTCCGGAATAAATGGGTGCATAAATACTAGAACTTAGCTCTATGTTTGATTGTTGCCTTCAAAACAGAAAATGTTTATGATGCCCTGTCCTGCCCTCTTGTAAACTCATCATGTGCTATTTGGCATGCTAAGAAGACTTACCTTTGCAAAAGACAACCCTTATTGACACAGAGTATTTTATAGTCTGATCCCTTACTGTATTATAATTGCACACATCCCCCTCCCCTGACCAAATCTTAATTTCATCCGGTGATTGGGTTTTCTGCTCACTTCTCTACAGTAACTCTTGTTGAAGCTTGTATTGTCTATCTTGATTTGCATAAAGTAAGAACCTGAATTAACCTCCTTGGATTTTATCCCCTGGGGTTTCTGTCCAAACCTTCAGCTGTTATGCCTCCTGCCTTTTTCCCCCTTGTCCTTCCCTCTTCTTCCTGCCTGGAATGCGGGATTGATGTCTGAGAATACAGCAGTCATCTTGTCTGCTTGGGGACACAGGCCATATGTTAAAGCTGAGTGGAAAGATAGAAGGAACCTGAGCCTTGCATGAGTCCTGGCCTGGAACTTCCTACATTTAGACTTATTTTACATGAGAAGATTAATCCCCAACTAAGTTACACCATTAAGTGGGGTTTCTAATAAAATGCAGTTGAATGCAGTTCCAACTACTTTATCTTCTTATTGGCTCTAGCAGTGGTCTTCAAAACTTATTTGATCATGATGTGTAGCAGTAAAATAAAGTCTGGACATATGTATTTGTGTGTATTATTTATAAATGATATATGTATAAATATATTAGATATTAGATACATAGAAAGAGATAACACTTTAAAATAATTGTATACTTTATTCTATTTGTTGTTACAAATATTTTTGCTCTCAATAGTGAGCAAAATGTAGAACAAATGTGATTGCAAATGCTTTCACAATTTTTTTCAAAGCTTTAAAAAAATCTTAGCTTAACACTGTGCTGGAATGATCTGAAGGTCTGTCTCTAAGCTTAGTTTATCCCTATGCTTAGTTTTCTTTTTAAATATTTTTATTGAGAATTCTTCACACGCATACAGTCCATACATGGTGTATAATAAATGGCTTATAATATCATTGCTGTAATTCTGTATTCATCATCTTGGATCATTTTTAGAACATTTTCTGTGCTTAGTTTTAATGGCTGTCAAATATGAAAACTATATCTTACAAAGATACATATATTCAAATAGATAAGTAGATCAATGGTTTTTAACTCTGGATATTCATTTTTCATTCCCATCCACCAATAATGGAAAGATTTTTATTAAACTTGGCTAGTAAATCTATATCTTCCCTGATGATTTTCCCTGCAAACTGATTGGGAGTGATGCTTTTTATACTTTTAACACTTGGTTTCAAAACCCACAGAAGCTCCTCATATGGAAAACTTTTAGATGGGTTGGAAAATTCAGTTTCCAGTTTATTGTGTGCAGACATGGATCTTTATATATGACACACATCATTTTCAGCAACCTAATAATGAAATCATTTCCAATTATTCGTTTTCAAAATGCTCCGTCTATAGCTCAGTTCTGTTTTGAAAGACTTGTTCTTTCTCCCCTGTGGTTAAAATGCCAGGTTTACAATGAAAAGAGAGATTGCATGTGTTTATTTTTACTAAAATCCCTACAACGTACTATATTGCATAAGGCGTTGTCATCGTAGAAGAGGTCAGCAAATTTAGATTACTTGTCTTTTTTTGTAAAAGAAAAATGGGTAACAACATTCAACAATTCTTTTATTTTCTTTACAATGAGATGACCAGCAAATCTTGCTGTGATACAAAAGATTTTCTTGGTCATGCCCCATCTCACTGCAAATTATTGAAAGATTTTACTATATTTCAATGTTTGTCACAATCAATTCTGTTATAACGCTTGTTTTTTTAATCATTAATTTTTATGTATTTGCATTTTTATGCAACTGTAGGAGAAAAAAAATGGAGATACATACCAAATTATACAATACAATAATACTGACATTTATAATTACCCAAATGGTTATCTTTACCACCAATTTTTATTTCTTTATGCTGCTTTGAACCATTTTCTAGTGTCCTTTCCTTTCCATCTGAAGAACCACCTTTAGCATTGTTTGTGGAACTGGTCTAGTGGCGATGAATTCTCTTAACTTTTGTTTATCTGAGAATGTTTTAATCTCTTCCTTATTTTGGAAAAAAGAGGATATAAAAAATCATGGCTGACAGCTGTTTTCCTTCAGCACTTAAAGTATTTCAACCCACTGCATTCTTGCCTCCATAGTTTCTTTTTCTTGTTTCTTTTTTTAACTTTTTAATTGTATAATATAACATACATACAAAGCAAAGAAAGAAAAAAGCAATAGTTTTCAAAGCACTCTTCAACAAGTAGTTACAGGACAGATCCCAGAGTTTGTCATGGGCTATCCTACCATCAGCTCAGGTTTTTCCTTCTAGCTATTTCAAAACATTGGAGGCTAGAAGGAATATATATATATATATTTTATCATCACTTCTTTCTTTTTTGTGAAAAATAACATATATACATAAAAAGCAATAAATTTCAAAGCACAGCATAACAATAAGTTGTAGAACAGATTTCAGAGTTTGGTATGGGTTACAATTCCACAATTTTAGGTTTTTACTTCTAGCTGCTCTATGATACTGGAGACTCAAAGAATATAATATTATTATCAATATTCAGCAATCATATTCGTTTGTTAAATTCTTCATTCTCTGTATAACTCCACCATCACTTTTGCTCTTTCTCCCACTCTTTAGGGGTATTTGGACTATGGCCATTCTAACATTTTCATGTTGGAAGAGCTGTCAATGATAATGGGTAGGGAGATGGAACTAGTTGATATTCTGGAAAGGCTGGCTCCTCTGCATAAAGCTTGTTTTGTAAACATGAGTTTATGCCACTGCAATTAGTATATTAGGGAATAATTTGAGCATAACACAAATTTTGTGTTGTTTGTGCACAATTTCATACACAAGAATCTACATGAACTCAGAAAACTGCACCCGGCTGAATTGAGCTGCTTAGAAATACATGGTACATGCACTTCGAATATCTACCAGCTACTCAGTTTACCATATCATGTTCGCTTGTGTTATGAGCCACACCCATCACATCTGGCGTTATAACTTTCCATCTTATTTTAGATTCTCCTCCTTCCACCACTCCATAATAACGCGCAAGCCTTCTGACACCCACTGCAGAAGCCTTTAGAGATGTTTCAAGGTACAGTGCCAAATCTATTGAAGTATTTATGTATAGCTTAACCATTTTACATATGGGCTTCCATTTTTATTAGGTTTCTGTATTTATTTTTATTTTTCATTGATGGAATTTTCACGGGGGTGTGCATGGTCCAGGAATCGAACGTGAACATTCTACCAGTGAATCACCCACGTACCCGCCACTGATGACATTTTGGATGTCATTCCCCAACTCACATTTTCTCATAATCTTTGTGACTCTTACTGTGGTTTTGCAAAGTGTAGCATGGCGTGGTGACTTTTAAGAGCATAGAAGTCACATTTTAGCAGAACTGACTGTACATTGTTAACCTTTTGTAGCAGTTTGTGCAATCCTGGCTTCAGCTTCTTTGTAGCAATGACTTGGTGAATGATTCAGTGAATGGGTTTCATAGTGTGGTGCTATCGCTGTAACTTTTCTTTTTGCTTTCCTAATGAAAGGAGTATTTATAACTATTCTGGGAAAAGACCTGGACAGAGGCATTCAAAAACAATATTTTAATTGAGAAATTGTCACACTCAGGCATCCATGTAGTATACAATCAGTGGCTCATAATTATCATCACATAGTTGTGCATTTATCACCGTGATCATTTTTAGAAAATTTTAATCACTCCAGATAAAGAAATAAAGAGAAAAAAACTATACATCCCATACCTCTTACCCCTCCCTCTCATTGACCACTAGTATTTCAATCTACCCAATTTTTTACTCTTTATCCCCCCGTATTATTTATTCATTTATTTTTATCCTTATTTTTTTTTTTTTTACTCATCTGTCCATATCCTGGATAAAAGGAGCATCAGACATAAGGTTTTCCTAATCATAAGGTCACACTGTAAAAGCTATGTAGTTATATATAATCATGATCAAGAATTAAGTCCGTTGGAACACAGTTCAACAGTTTCAGATATTTCCTTTCAGCCACTCCAATACACCATAAGCTAAAAAGGGATATCTATATAATGCATAAAAATAACCTCTAGGATAACCTCTTGACTCTGTTTGAAATCTCTCAGACACTGAAGCTTTATTTTGTCTCATTTCTCTCTCTCCTCTTTTGGTCAAGAAGGCTTTCTCCACCCCATGATGCCAGGTCCTGGCTCATCCTGGGAGTCCTGTCCCACATAACAGGGAGGGTAGAGAGTTCACCTGCCACGGTTGCTTAGAGAGAGAGAGAGACCATGTCTGAGTAACAAAAGAGGTTCTCTGGGGGTGACTCTTAGGCCTAATTTTAAGTAGGCTTTGCCTCTCACTTTGCAGGAATAAGTTTCACGGGGGCACATCCCAAGATGGAAGGCTAAGCCTATTGAATTGGTTGTCCCCACTGCTTGCAAGAATATCAGGAATTCCCCAGATGGGGAAGTTGAATATTTCCTCCTTTCTCCCCAGCCCCCAAAGGGAATTTGTAAATACTATTTTATTCTCTGCTCATATTACTCTGGGATATATTGGGGCATCACACTAATCTGTACAAACCAACATGATCTCATGCCCTGTTAAGATTCCATGTAATGATTGTGTTCAAATAAAATGGCCATACAAGTTAAATTAGATAATGCAGTACCCAAAATATAAGTTTTGCACCAAGTAAACATCTCTCCCTTTGGTCTCACACAGAAGTTGAAGTTTTAATATATGGACCTTATCATTTTTACCTTGAATTCTGATTTACCTTAGTCCTATTCAAATCAATTTTCATTCATATCTCTAGTTGAAGTCTGATCATTTTATCAATTTTTTAAGCAGTTGCTGTATGGGGTACCGCTGACTTTTTTAGCTTCAGTGCTCTAATTCTGAGTCTTAGGTGTCACATAAATATCCAAAGTTTCAGGGAATGACCAGGTTATATACAAATAACTCAGTATCTCAGAATTTAGAAATAACAGTTACAACTCCTGAATATATGTGACTGCTGTAAGAGCTTACAATCTAGGACACTTTGCAATAGGCCCCAACCAGATAACGCATGCTCTCGAGTTCAATTCTCCAAATTTGTATATCCTGGTTTATCCATAGGAGTGAGGCATGATAATATTTGTCTTTTTGTTTCTGCCATGTCATTGAACACACTGTCCTTAAGTTTCATTCACCTAATTGCATGCCTCACAACTTCATTCCTTCTTGCGGCTGCTCAGTGTAGTCTGTTGTATGCATAATATAAAAATATAATGTATACAAATATAAAAATGTTTTTCATGAGGGAGAATAAATGAATTTCAACATTGTAAGGTGTTGAAAATGGGACAGTCTGCAGGAAAAAGTACAATCAATGCAAGCTAGAGTCTATTTGTACATTTAATCACAAGCATTGTCCACTCCAGGCATTCCCAAATTATATCATCTCAGCCTTTATCTTCTATCTTTTCTTCTTGTTTCATATGTACCCACAGCCCTTCTTCCTCAACCATACTCACAATCAGCTTTATTCGGTGTACTTATATTATTGTCCTACCATCAGAAAATATTGTGCTATTCACTCCTGAATTTTTACAATAATCTTGCTGCACATTCTAATTCCTTCAGCAGCAAATGCCTAATCTTTACCTCCCTTTCTATCTTCTGAAAACCTGTGTTCTTAACCTTAACTCTCAAACGTCACTCATTAATGTTAGTTCATATTAGTGAGTCCATACAGTATTTGTTCTTTAGTTTCTGGCTAATTTCACTCAACATAATGTCCTCAAGGTTCATCCATGTTGTTACATACTTCACGACTTTATTCTGTCTTACAGCTGTGCAATATTCCATCATATGTATATCCCACAGTTTGTTTAGCCATTCGTCTGTTGATGGGCATTTAGGCTGTTTCCATTTCTTGACAATCATAAATAATGCTGCTATAAACATAGTTGTGCAAATGTCCGTTTGTGTCCTTGCCTTCAGTTACTCTGAATATATACCTTGTAATGGGATTGCTGGATTATATGGCAATTCTATGCTTAGCTTCCCTAGGAACTGCCAAACTGCCTTCCAGAGTGGTTGCACCATTTTACATTACCACCAACAGTGGGTAAGTGTGCCTCTTTCACCACATCCTCTCCAGCAATTGTCATTTCTGTATTTTTTTATAATGGCCATTCTAGTGGGTGTGAAGATGATATGTCAGTGTAGTTTTGATTTGTATTTCCCTAATAGCCAGTGAAATTGAGTATCTTTCATTTCCCTTTTAGCCATTTTTATTTTCTCCTGAAAAGTGTCTGTTCATATCTTTTGCCTGTTTTTTAATTGGATTGTTTGTCTTTTTGTTGTTGAGTTGTAAAATCTCTTAATATATTCTGGATACTAAACCCTTATCTGATATGTGGTTCCCAAATATTGTCTCCCATTGCACAGGCTGTCCTTTTACTTTCCTGATAAAGTTCTCTGATGCACAAAGTATTTACTTTTGAGGAAGTCCCATTTATCTATTTCTATTTTCATTGCTCATTCTTTGGGTATGAGGTCTAGGAAACCACCTTGTATTATAAGATTTACAAGCTATTTCCCTACATTTTCTTCTAAAACTGTTATGAGCTTAACTCTAATGTTTAGATCTTTGATCCGTTTTGAGTTAATTTTTGTATAGCGTGTCAGATATGGATCCTCTTTCATTCTTTTGCATTTAGACATCCAGTTCTCCAACACCATTTATTGAAGAGTCTACTCTGTTCCACATGGGTTGGCTTGACCACATTATCAAAAATCAATTGTCGACTTCCAGGAAGATGGCTGAATAGAGTAGCTCCAGATTAGCCCTGCTCCACGGAAAAGTTAGAAAAGGGACAGGAGGGCGACTGAGATGGTGATTTGGGAGTGCTGCTGACCTTGGAGAGCCTTCTGCACCACATGCAGCAGCCATAGTTGCAGAGGCCGAGGAACTGAGAGGCAGAGAGCTGGAGCCTGGCGGGGAGGTGCAGAGCCCGTGGGAGTGCACAGACAGGAGCCTGGGACTAGGAAGTAATCCAGGCTGAGTTCCTTGGGCAGGCTACCCTCACCAGCACAGCCCCGTGACTGGCGACTCACCCCACACCCCATGCACCTGAACCCCGTCATCTGCTCCCATTCCCCGCGTTCCAGGTGCCCCCACCCTACCGGCCCCCAGTGCACATACCTGTCCCTCACCCTACCCCAAGTGCAGCCCATCCCACCTCTCCTGCACCTCTCCTGAGCACTACCTCCCACTCCCTGTTCCCTGAAGGCTGTTGTCAGCCCATAAAGGCCACAGGCACTAACCTCCATACCTAGGCTACCTCTTGTCCCACCCCCCCACTCCCCTACTATGGCCCATGGAGTCGCACAGCCTCACTTGGCCCCGCCTGAGCTCTGTGCATCCATTTATGGCACTCCCAGGCCCACGCATGCACATGGTCCCCAATAACTTCATTTAGCCCTGGGAACCACACTTTACAGCAGCCCTAGAACTGCACCAGTGCATGGCCCTCAGCCTCACTTCCCAGCTCTGAGAAAGTGCTGACCTGCACAGCCAGGCCATATCTGTCCCCAGCCCACAAAGGCACAATGCCGACCCACTGCCATAGTTCTGTGCATGCGCACAAAGGGCCCCGTGTGTTAGACCAGCGCACAACAAGGTCACACACCCCAGACAGGTGCACCCACACAGCTCCATCCTCCTTGGCTGCTGGGCACCCACGTTCACAAACATCAGCTTAACATCCCCAATCTGCACCTATATCTGCCCTGAAACAAACCACTGTACTGAGTACTCCACTCTGTGCCCTACTCCCTGCTGTACAATCATTCCACAAAAACAGGGCCTTAGATTACTTAAAGAAATCAACTCCCAAAGTAAATCAATCAAAATATTTACATGTGACGAAGACAGTAGAAGATCACTAAGCATATCACAAGGCAGACAGATAAGCCCTGCCTATTGACCAAATTAAAACACCAGAGGAGACACAGATGCCAGGACAACTAATCAAAGATGTTCACACAACTCTACTTAATAAAATAAGTGGGATAGCAAATGACATAAAGGAGATCAAGAAGACAGTAGAAGAGCATAAAGAGGAAAGATTAAAGACTTTGCTAACCAAATATAAAACATACTAGAGGCACACAACACCAGATTTGAAGAGACTTAGAAGAAAGAATAAGTGATACAGAGGACAGGATAATTGACTTTGAAGACTCAAAAAAGGAAATGACAAAAAAGATGGAAAAATGAATTGGATCTCAAGGAAATGATAGACAAAACAAAGTGCACAAATATAAGAATCAAGAAGGAAAAGAGAGGAGTAAAGGACTAGGAAGAGTAGTTGAGGATATAATCAGGGAAAACTTCCCAACCCTCATAAAAGACATAAATAAACAAGTTAAAGAAGCTCAGAGAACTCCAAACAAAATAAATCCAAATAGCCCTTCCCCAAGGCATATACTAATCAGTCTGTCAAATGTTGAAGAGAAGCTGAAAATGGAAAGAGAGAAACAATCTACTACAAGGGAAATCAAATAAGACTGAGTTCAGACTACTCAACTAGCACCCTGGAGGCGAGAAGGCAGTGGTATGATATATTCAAGATTCTGAAAGAGAAAGACTTCCAGCAAAGAATTCTGTACCCAGCCAAATTGTCCTTCAAAATTGAAGGAGAGATTAAAGTTTTCACAGACAAAGAAGTCCTGAAGGAATTTATCATCAAGAGACCAGCTGTATAAGAAATATTAAAAGTGGTTCTGCTGGCTGGAAAAAAAAAAAAGGCAGGAGAGGGAGGTCTGGAGGAGGCCACAGAAATTAAAGAGTACCACTAAGCATAATTTAAAAAATACAAAGAGAAAGAGGGAAAAGAATATATAGATCTGACAAATAAAATAAAAAAGATAAGATGGTGGAATCAAGAAATGCATTTTCAGGAATAACTTTGAATGTTAACGGAGTAAATTTACCAATTAAGAGATATAGAGTGGCAGAATGAATTAAGAAACATAATCCAGCTATATGCTGCTTACAAGAGACTCATCTTAGACAAGAGGATACAAATAGATTGAAAGTGAAAAGATGGAAAAAGATTTTCCATGCAAGTTGTAACCAAAAGAAAGCAGAAGTAGCTATACTAATATCAGACAAAATAGACTTTAAATGTAAAGACATTATAAGAGGCAAAGAAGGACACTATACACTAACTAAAGGGTCAATTCACCGAGAAGATGTGACAGTCATAAATATTTATGCTTCCAATCAAGGAGCTCCACAGTACATGAGACAGACATTGGGAAAAACTGAAGGGAGTGATAGATGTTTCAACAATAAGAGTAGGAGACTTCAATACACCACTCTCTTCTATAGATAGAACAACCAGACAGAAGATCAACAAGGAAATAGAGAAGTTAAATAGCTTGATAAATGAATTAGACCTAACAGACATATATAGGTCATTGCACCCCAAAGCACAAGGTTATATATTCTTCTCTACAGTTCATGGAGCATTCACCAGGATAGATTATATGTTGGGGCACAAAACAAGTGTTTATAAATCTGAAAATATTGAAATTATTCAAAGCACTTTCTGTGTTCACAACGAGATGAAGCTGGATCTCAATAACCACCAAAGAACGAGAACATTCACAAATGTATGGAGATTAAATAACACACTCTTAAACAACCAGTGGGTCAAAGAAGAAATTGCTAGAGAAATCAGTAGCTATCTGGACATGAATGAAAATGAGAAAACAGCTTATTAGAACTTATGGGATGCAGCAAAGGCTATGCTGAGAGGGAAATTTATTGCCTTAAACGCCTGTATTAAAAAACAAGAAAGAGCAAAAATCAAGGACTTAACAGCTAACCTGGAGGAACTTGAGAAAGCAGCTCAAACTAGCCCCAAAGCAAATAGGAGAAGAGAAACAACAAAGATTAAAGCAGAGATAAGTGAATGTGGGAACAAAAGAACAATAGAAAGAATCAATAAAACCAAAAGTTGTTCTTTTAAGAAAATCAATAAAATTGATGGGCTGCTAGCAAGACTGACAAAGAAAAAGAGAGGATGCAAATAAACAAAATCAGAAATGAGGAGTGCGTTACTAAAGACCCTGAAGAAATAAAAGAAATCATAAGAGGGTATTATGAACAACTATATGCCAACAAACTAGACAACTTAGATAAAATGGACAAATTCTTTGAGACACACAAACAAGCTACCCTGACTAGAAAGAAATAGAAGATCTTAACAAACCAATCGCAAGTAAAGAGATTCAATTAGTCATCAAAAATCTTCCTACAAACAAAAACCCAGGGCCAGATGGCTTCACAGGGGAATTTTATCAAACATTCCATAAAGAATTAACACCAATCCTGCTCAAACTTTTCAAAAAATTGAGGAAAAAGGAACTCATTTTATGAAGCTAATATGATTTTAATACCAAAACTGGGTAAAGATGCTGTAAGAAAGGAAAACTACAGTCCAATCTCCCGAATGAGCATAGATGCAAAAATTCTCAATAAAATATTAGCAAATTGAATCCAACAGCACATTAAAAGAATTATACACCATGACCAAGTGGGGTTTATACCAGGAATGCAAGAATGGTTCAACACAAGAAAATCAATTAATGTAATACAGCACATTAACAAATCGAGAGGGAAAAATCACATGATCATTTCGATTGATGCTGAAAAAGCATTTGACAAAATTCAGCATCCTTTTCTGATAAAACTCTCCAAAAGACAGGAATCAAAGGCAAATACCTCAATATGATAAAGGGACTATATGAAAAACTGATAGCCAGCATTGTACTCAATAGAGAGAGACACTGAAAGCTTTCCTCCTAAGATCAGGAATGAGACAAGGATGCCCACTGTCACCACTATTATTCAATATTGTGCTAGAAGTTCTAGCTAGAGCAATCAGGCAGGACAAAGAAATAAATGGTATCTAAATTGGAAAGGAAGAAGTAAAATTCTTATTATTTGCAGATGATATCATACTATACTTGGAAGATCCTGAGAGATCTACAGCAAAGTTACTTGAGCTAGTAAACAAATTCAGCAAGATAGTGGGATATAAAATTAAAGTGCAAAAATTAGTAACATTTCTAGTTAAGGAAAAAATTCCACTCAATATAGCAACTAAAAGTATCAAATACTTAGGAATGAACTTAACTAGGGACTTGTACACAGAAAACTACGTAACATTGCTAAAAGAAATCAAAGGAGCTCTAAATAGGTGGAAAGACATTCCCTGTTCATGGATAGGAAGGCTAAATATAGTTAAGGTGTCAATTCTTCCCAAATTGATCTACAGGTTCAACACAGTACCAATCAAAATTCCAACAACCTACTTTGAAGATTTGGAAAAGCTAAATACCAAATTCATCTGGAAGGAAAAGATGAATAGCTAAAAGCATCCTAAAGAAGAAGAACGAAGTGGGAGGGTTAACATTCCCTGACTTTAAAACTTATTGTAAAGCCACAGTGGTCAAAACAGCATGGTACTGGCATAAAGACAGAAGCCATAAATGACCGATGGAATTGAATCAAGAGTGCAGAAATAGACCACCAAATTTATGGTCAACTTATTTTTGACAAGGCCCCCAAATCCTCTGAACTGGGACAAAATAGTCTTTTCAATAATTGGGCATGGAAGAGCTCAATAGCCAAGAGAATGAAGGAGGACCCCTATCTTACACCCTACACAAAAATTAACTCAAAGTGGATCAAACACCTAAATATAAGAACTAGCATCATAAAGCTTCTAGAAGAAAATGTAGGGAAACATCTTCAAGACCTAGTAATAGGAGGTAGCTTCCTAAACTTTACACCCAAAGCACAAGCAATAAAAGAAAAACCAGATAAATGGGGACTCCTCAAAATCAAATGCTTCTGCACCTCAAAAGACTTTGTCAAAAAGGTGAAGAGGCAGCCAGTTCAATGGGGGGAAATATTAGGAAATTACGTATCAGACAAAGATTTCATTTCCTGTATATACAAAGAAATCATACAACTCAACAAAAAAGGACAAATAATCCAATTATAAAATGGGCTAAAGATATGAAGAGGCATTTTTCTGAAGAGCAAATACAGATGGCTCAAAAGCACATGAAGAGATGCTCATTTTCATTGGCTATAAGGGAAATGCAGATCAAGACTACAATGAGATACTACCTCATACCTATAATAATGGCTGCTGTTAAACAAACAGAAAACTATAAATGATGGAGAGGATGTGGAGAAACTGGGACATGTATGCACTGCTGGTGGGAATGCATAATGGTGCAGCCATTACGGAAGACTGTTTGGTGGTGCCTTAGGAAACTAAATATCGAGTTGCCCTATGACCCAATCATCACAGTACTTGGTATATACCCAGAAGAGCTGAAAGCAACGACACAGACATTTGCACACCAATGTTCATAGCAGCATTATTCACAACTGCCAAAAGATGGAAACAAACCAAATGCCCGTCAACAGACGAGTGGATCAACAAAATGTGGTATATACATTTGATGGAATATTGTGCAGCAGTAAGACAAAATGACGTCCTGAAGCACAGGACAAGATGAATGAGCCTTGATGACATAATGCTGAGTGAAGTTAGCCAGACACAAATGGATAAATATTGTATGATTCCACTTTTATGGTAAGCATAAAGGTATGATCAGAGGCTTATAATACAGAATATAGGGGACATAGAGATACAAAGAAGCTAGAGATGTGTGAACCATTAGCTAATGAGCTTGAACTCCAATGTAAGGGAATAGATAGGAGCGAAGGTGATTCTCTAGTGGATCTAGAAGTAATATTACCATATTGAAGATGAACAAGATTGAAAAGGGTTGTATAGACCTACATGTCCCACTGATTAACACTAGAAATATGAATGGGTTCTCGCAAGAATTACTTCAAAGATATGACTCTTGTATAAAGAGTGTTGAAGTACAGGGTACAGGGGGAAAACTGCTATTGCATGCTATGAACTATGTTCAAAAGGAAACCATCAGCACTACCACAGCAACAGGAGAGGTAAATAATGGGGTGAGGGACAATACTTAGGAGGAGGTTTAGATTTCCTATTTGGTGAGGGTGTGATTATTGGTTTTCTTTCTCTTGGGGACAATGAAATTATCTAAAATTAAGAATGTGGATGGACTGTGGACTTTGGGCCCTCTACATGATGCCCGATGAACGCAGGTGGCTGAAGGATGCACTGACGCAGAAGTAGATTGGTGAACCATGGCGTGTACTTATGAATGAAGGTTGTGATGTTACAAAAAGGAACAATGTCGTGAGGCATGCACCGATGTGAATCAACATGTGGGACATTTGGGGAGATAGAATAAGCCAGAAACAAAAGAGCAACAGTGGTCTGGTCACCTTTAGAAAATGCTTGTAAGAAAACAGGGGCCTAGACTGTAAGCTTTTAGAGCATTAAGTCCAGAGTGGTGGCGATTATTTCTGGATTTTAAAAGGCAGATATATATATATATATGTATGTATAACCTGATTCTTAGAGATAAGAACAAAGCTGAACAGGTTGGGGTTAAAGCAATTCAGAACAATTCAGAGGTAAGGAAGACAGTGTCTATATTTTAGAACCACACATACTCTTTGAGACCAATGAAAGAAAGATTTATTTGGTCTGAAACTGAAATTTTCGGTAGCGCATAATCTAATCCAACCTATTTGTATAGCTCATTTGAACAACTGAAACACGGGGAGCACAGTAGAAAGAGGTCCTTTAATCCTGTATAGATTATTGTAATGCCTGGAAACATCCTAGAGCATGTTAAGCAGATAATCAAAAAGTATTGGCACAGTCCCCTAAGGGAGGGGAGAAAGAATGAAACTTTTAAACCTTACCATCAGGGAATCCCCTGATGTTGTGTCAAACTTTGGAGACACACAAATCAATAGGCCATGCCCTTGATCATGAGGCTTACTCTTGTGAAGCTTATGTAGGTAGTGGAGAAGCTTAGACTATCTATAGGCATGCCTAGGAGTTACTCTGGAGGACCTCTTTTGTTGCTCAGATGTGGCCTCAGTCTCTCTAAACGCAACTCTGCCAGTGAAATCAATGCCCTCCCCCCTACATGGGACATGACATCCAGGGGTGAAAGTCTCCCTGGTGACGTGGGAGAGGACTCCTAGGGATGAATCTGGCCCTGGCATCATGGGATCAGCAATTCCATCCTGACCAAAATGGGGGAAAGAAGTGTAATTAATAAAGTATCAGTGGCAGAAAGAGTTCAAATAGAATCAAGAGGCTACTCTGGAGGTTGCTCTTATGCAAGCTTCAGGTAGACCTTGCTACCTATTTTAACCTGCCTCCAACCAGGGCCATTTCAGCCAATCCTAAAGAACACCTAGGGCAGTATATAAGATTCCACAAGGGTTCCATGCAGTATGGTAACTTTCCAGAAACCTACAACCTCTGGATAGGTCCCTGGTCCAGATAAGTCCTGAAACCTAGGCCAACCTCTCCAGAACATCAGATATTTCCATCTCCCTACCCCATATTAGTGACAGACCCTTCCAATATGAAATATTTAGAATGGCCATAGCCCAAACACCCCTAAAGAGTATGGAAAGATCAAAGGTGATGGTGGAGTTATACGGAGAAGACAGGATTTAACAAATGAACATGAATGCTGATCATTAAATTGAGATCTCTTTTAATCTCCAGCATTTTAGACCAGCTAGAAGTAAAAACCTAAAATTATGAAATTGTAACCCATGTCAAAGTCTTAAGTATGTTCTACAACTAATGGTGGCGCTGTGCTTTGAAATTTATAGCTTTTTTGTATATATGTTATTTTTCACAAAAAAAGAAGAAGAAAAGTCGATTGTGATGATAAAAAAAGTTTAAGCCTTCTAGCCTCCTATATTCTGGAGCAGCTAGAGGGAAAATTATGAAAGGATCATATGGTAGCCCAGGACAAACTCTGGGATCTGCCCTGTAACCACTTGTTGAAGAGTGCTTTGGAAACTATTGCTTTTTTATTTCTTTGCTCTGTATATATGTTATACTATACAATAAAAAAAGTTAAAAAAAAAAGCTGATGGGTGAATAAAAATGGACTACAAAACACTAAAATCAAGGCAGTCTTTGGGTGCCTTGTGTGGTTTTACAATTACTAGTCAGCTCCTTTAAGGAACTGGGGTGCTTTCAACTTGGTATTAACTTAGAAGGTGTTTTTCAAAACAATGGACTTATTCTCTAGATGGAATGACTTCAATATGTTTGACAACTAAAAGGCCCATAATCTACATTGAAGTTCAAATGAATTGTCAAAGTCTAAATTGAAGAATTGTATTATTCCTAGAATTGTGCAATTTCCTTTCCTTCTGCTAAGTGGAAAAGTTTGGAATGATGTTGACTATACTGTTTAATATAAATACAGTAAATTTTCAGTAATGCAAAAAAAATCGATTGTTCATAGATGAGAGGGCCTATTTCTGAGCACTCAGTTCTATTCCATTAGTCAGTATATCTGTCTTTATGCCAGTACCATGCTGTTTTGACCACTGTAGCTTCATATTATGCTTTAAAATCAAGTAGTGTGAGACCTCCTACTTTATTTATCTTTCTCAATATTTTTAGCTATTCAGAGTGCCCTTCCCTTCCAAGTAAATTTTTTTTTTTTTTTTTGGTTTTAGGGTTTATTTTATTTTCTCTTTTAGTAAATCAACATTGATGTATTCATCATGTTACTTTAACACAGGGTTACCTATTGTGCTGGTTTGAAACGATGTATGTCCCCTAGAAAAGCCATGTTTTTTTTTTTATAGTTTTTTTTATTAATTAAAAAAAGAATTAACAAAACAATTAGAAATCATTCCATTCTACATGTACAATCAGTAATTCTTAATAACATCACATAGTTGCATATTCATCATTTCTTAGTACATTTGCATCGATTTAGAAAAAGAAATAAAAAGACAACAGAATAAGAATTAAAACATTAATAGAACCAAGTAAATTTGATTATTGTTTTCTCTATTTCTTCGAAGTAAGTTTTTGGGATTTTAATTTGTATTAAAAATTAAGTGCAGAAGGCTCTGTAGGCACTCTGTAGTCCCTCTGCGCTTAGCGATACCTCAGCACTTGTTAGCTGCTTTGAGAGGATGGGCCCAAGGTAGGAAGACCTTCTCAAAGAAAAACCTCTGACCAAACCTCTAGGCAGCCTACGGGACTGTTATTTCCTGTCCAAGGAATATGCTAAAACTAAATACAACCAAGTACTGGATGCTGATGCTTTCAACAAGAAAGGACAATGAACAGATTCATTAATTAGGCTTCTGTTTACTCTTCTACCCCATGAAGCTATTAATTTGTAAATCATGGCCTTTTGGCTTAGTTCAGTGATATTTGCATAAGAAAATATTTGCTGAACCTGGCTCCCTGGAAGGAAATGTTGAGAATTTCCAACACATTTATAGAGTTGAAAATACACTTTTTTTTTTTAACAAATAAGAACGAATTAGCAACGTACTTTAAAATGTATTGGAGTAGCCAGACTCACAGGGTTTAAATGAAAAGCAGCTTTATTCTTACCCCCTCAGCCCTTTCAGAGCTGCTTGGTGGGCCTGCTCTTTCCGTACATTTTGAATGAATACTAGAGTGGCTTCCATAACTTCTCTGATCTCTCTCAGATAGTGAAATGGCCTCCAGCTATTTCAAGTGGCAAAAACATAGACACATTTCACAATTAAAATGTCATGTCCCCAGCGGGCCACGGTGGCTCAGCAGGCAGAGTTATCCCCTGCCATGCGGGAGACCCGGGTTTGATTTCTGGTGCTTGTACATGCCAAAAAAAACAAAACAAAAAACCATGTCCTTTGTAAATTCATCCCAATATCATTTAAGGTTAAAGCTTTTCTCTGTAGTTTCAGGGCTGCTCCAAGTGGGAAGCTGCAGTGGGCCAATCAGCTTCTTTTCTGTTCATTCTGATGTGCCCCGGCAGCTTGCGAACCTTCCTGAATGCAGTGGGGGTAGTAAGACAAAGTGTCAGAAAAGGTGTTCACTTGAGTGGCAGGACAAAATAAGCTATTGGCTTCCTAGGAATGTGGCAGGTGTTTAAACTCATATGGGATATTATGGATTATATGGAGGCCATCTCCATCCCTAAAGATCTCCCATCTGTAGTTCCTTTGCCTCTCTGGTTGATTTTCGTATTCTGAGGGTCAACTCCAACCTCATTTTGCTGAAGCCTTCTACTGGTTCTAGGCTGATCTTTAGGGCTGGATCTAAAATAGCCTCAGATTTTTAGATACTTTCCTTTGGCCACAGTAGGTAAAACTCATTTACTCCCTAAACTCAGCTCTTCACACTGCAGCCACAGGCCACCTCATTGGCTTCTAGGGCTTTAGATTTCTTGGCCAGACACCAGCACACTGCATTCCCAGGTGCAAGAACTGACACTAAGCTTGGTTAGGTCTCTTTGAAGCGCCTCTCATTTGACTTAAGTGATACCTATACCTTCCTTTATTGAAAAATCCTTTACATTACTAACTTTCTCAGCCCCTCCAAGTTTAACGCATTTATCACAATGAATGAGTTAGAGGCAAAGAGTTGCAAAATTGGTTTTCCATTGCCTTTGGAATATGGGAGTACTGGCTGTCTATTGTTTTGTTCTCAACCTTTTGGAGCCTCAGCCAAATCTGAGAGAGCCTCAGCCAAATCTGAGATAAAGAATCCCATTTTAAGAATTTAGTTCTGAAAGCTAAAATATGAAAATGTATTGCAATCTATGTTTGTTCATTGTTTTCTGCTGGATTATAGTTGGACTTTTTAAAAAAAATAAAGGAAAACAAAACAGTTGTAACTCCACAGAACCTTGAGAAGAGAGATCTATGACAGTGAGAAGAGAAAGAAATATTATTTTATGGGTTGTGATCCATGATTTGATTAACTCAAACACATATAATTATTTAAATTTGTAATTCATATCATGCATAAAGGACATCCTCTTTTTTAATCTTAATTAAATTCATCTATTTTATTTTAGGCAAGTGTCAATCTTTGCAATTCAGTGTACTAAATCCATCTTTTCAACTCTTGTCCAGCATTCAGAAGTGAGAAAGTTTCTTAAGTAGGATGGAATTCAATAAACAAATGAGGCGGTGCAAGGGTAGTTCAGCGGTAGAATTCTGGCCTGTAATGCGGGAGACCCAGGTTCGATTCCTGGCCCATGTACTTCTCCAAAAAACAAGCAAACAAGGAAACAAACAAACAAAAAGCCAATGAAACAAAAATTCAACAAATGATGCAGCAATAATGGGATACTCACATGGAAAAAGAATGAAATGTGACCCCGACATACAGCATACAAAACAAACAAAAACAATAATAAACAAATGAAAGGCATTATATCTTCTTCATCTTTGTCTTGTGCCTATTTCTTTTTGGGTATTTGATGTGATTTGATAGTATCTAATGATGTAGAATTCATCATATCCCCTTTAATTGTAAGAATGAGGAGTTAACATCTACAAAACCCAAATAATTAGAATGACAATTTACCTCTGTGGAAGGATTTCCCAAAAATCCATAACCACAGTCTAATCATGACAAAAACATCGGACTAATTCCAATTGATGGACATTGTACAAAATACCTGACCAGTGCTCCTGAAAACTGTCAGAGTCATAAAAGCAAGGAAAGTCTGAAAAACTGGAGGGCAAAGGAGACATGGCAACTCAATGTAATATGGTATTCTGGATGAGATCCTAGAACAGAAAAAGTTCAATAGGTAAAAACTAAGGAGATCTGAAAAAAGCATGAACTTTTTATCAATACTGATTCGTTAATTGTTAACAAATATACCATACTAATGTAAAAATGTTAACAACAGGAGAGACAGAGTGTGGTGTATATGGAAACTTTGTACCATCTTTTCAACTTTTCTGTAAAATCTAAGATTATTCTAAAATTAAAAGTTCAAATATATAATAAATTATAAACAAATAAGCAACTAAATACCAAAATGTAAACAAACAAACAAAAAAAGGAGTATCACATACAGACAATAAAGGATAGGGTTCTGGGACCTCAGATTTCTGAATCTCCAAGTCAAGAGGCCAAAACCATTCACCTACATACTGTCTCATTTGCTCTTTACTGTTTCTCCCTCAGGTACAGGTGGTCCAGCTTAGGAGAGAAAAATTCTGTTTAGAATGGAAAGCAAAGTGTAATGTTTCTAGGCAGAAAGAGCTGGGAGAGAGATGTAAGTAGGTCATATCAATACGCTTGCCTCTTGGCTTGTTTGAGGTAGTAGGATGATGCTGACATGCCAAAGTAAGAAACTGCTGGGTGATCTCGACCCCCCTGAATTATCTGGGTGACCAGTTCCTGCAAAGAAGGTTGCTTTTTTAACTTGAATAATTCAGGCCAGAGTACATTTGGGTGGCCTGAATTATCTGGATAGTTGCCCTAATTCTTTGCCTTGACTGTGGAGACCTGGCCTTTGAGGGAAGTAGGCCATTCATTCCCTGAGATACTAGTTCCCTTCCAGGAGGATGAAACCTTCCTTAAAGATCTGGAAACTTCTCACATCTGGATTGGCTTATTAGTTTGTAAAAGGATTCACTCAACTGTAAACTCCTTGATAGCAGAGGTGAGTTATATGTAGCTCCCTCTCTTGGACAGAAGTAACCCCTCCTGTCTCTTCAGCAGATATTTGAGCGAGACAACCAGAATCAAAGCTCTTTGGGAACTCTGATTACAGGTATCCTCTCTTCAGTTTTTTTTTTAGTCAAATGAAAAGAGGAGGCATCCTGTCCTTGTGATTTCATTTAGATAGACAGCTATTTTCTGCCTGGCCTGTGAGTAAATGACATATTATCTCTATCAGTTTCACCAAGGGGATGGTGGATTGTTGAGTAGGTTCTTTTTGTAAATAGCGAAAGCAGAGAGAATGAAATATCACCTGTAAATTCCCTACTTGGTTTCTCTTCTTTTAAAAAGTTGTCTTTGTTTACAAAGGACTATTTTCATTTTATTGTTACTTTTAGACAGGCAAAAAGATGGTGCCTCTGCTTAGCAAGATGGTGACATCATTCTGAGTGAAGAATAAAGATTCATTTAATGACAATAGTCATTTTTGCAAGAGAGATTTTGATTTAGGCTAGGGTCGATATTTGAAGGGCAACACATGTACAACTTCCTCATTGATGAAATTACTGGACCATCCTTAGGCCTCTCTTTTGATGGGGCTTCTTGGGTGTTGGAAATGAAAACTAAAGAAAATCCTAAATGATAAACATGCAAATTGTAAATGAATTAAAAAATGCTTATTTCAAATGAAATCACATAAAAACATCGTGTGAAGAGTGTGTACTAACAACAGAATTTGGATTGCTTGTTTACTAATAGTCATTGAAGCAAATATAAACTCAGATAGTTTGTACCTCAGAGGCACATTTATGACATTTAAATCACATGCCCTGATGTACAGCGACACATTGAAAGTCAGATTTTTCTCTATTGTCATCTTCTTCCATTTTCTCTAGCCTAGTGAAGATTATGTTTTAGGAGGTCTTTCTTTGGCTTAGCCCAAAATTATGCCCTTCAGTTAAACTAACAGGTGATGCTGATGCTTCTGGGCCACAGACTGCCCTTTGAATAACAAAGTTCTAGTTCCTTCCTTTAGTAATCTAGTATTTAATTAATCCGTCCTCATTTTTTTCATGACTATTTTAAAAAGGAAATAATCCAAAGAAGAAAATAGCTCATTTGATGCAGATTTCATGCTATAGCAGTAACTTTTCCAGTTGTTTTAAAAGCTGCATTTGTTCAAAATGTTCTCTATCAGGTACCATATCCCAAATGACATTCCTTGGAACCCAGGTGAGATGTTTCAATACCCAAATATAGTTAGCGAATGTGGCATAAGGTGGAAAAGCATATTAAAGGATTTTAGAAGTTTGGTGAACCCTGATTGACCTTAAATTATTTGATTGTGGGATACTTCTTATTTTCACATATTACCCATGAATAACTGAGGTGTCCCATGAGAAAGTTTGGGAAGAAGAACTGAAAATATTGGAAATTTTCTAGTATCTAAATATAGTACCTTCAAATAATATATTCTCTTTATATATAGCACAATAACCTTGTATGAGTAGATTTCCATCCCCCTTCCACTTTCCTTGTGCTATTGATGAGTAAAAATACATTCTTATGATCTTTGCTTTAATCAGTTGTCTTTTTTTTGGCATGGACTGGCACCAGGATTCGAACCCAGGTCTCCAGCAAGGCAGGCGAGAACTCTGCCTGCTGAGCCATCATGGCCCGCCCTAATCAATTGTCTTATAAAATGATTTCTAAAATGTCTTTTATATTTAACTTTGTTTTAAAAATCATTTCCAGTGCTTTTTATCGTGTATCTCTGAATTCGTATGTGTCTGAATTTCCATCTTTTATTGTGTTCTTACTGCCTGAAGAACTTCGTGTAACTCTTCTGCCATTACTGGTCTGCTGGCAATGAATTCTCCTGGATATAATTTATCATAAAAACCCTTATTTTCTCTTCATTTGGGAAAGATCCTTTTTGCTGAGTATAGAACTTTAGATTGACAGTTATTTTTTCTTTTAGTGTTTTGAAGATATTTCTCTATTGTTTTCTGACTTGCATAGTTTCTGACAGAAGTCTGTAATTATCATCTTTGTTCTATATGTAATGATTCTTTTGTCTCTGCCTGCCGTCAAGATTTTGTCTTTATCTTTAGTTCTCAGAAGTTTGACTTTGGTGTATTTTTCTTTGGTGGGGGGGCGTGGTAGTTCTTTGGGATTCTTGGGTCTATACTTTGTTGTCTTTTATAAATTTTGGGATATTCTTAGCCATTATCTATTCAATTTGTTTCATCCTATTCTCTTTTTTTTCCTTCTAAGACTCGAATTGCATGCATATCAGACTACAGGCATACCTCGTTTAATTGTTCTTCACTTTATTCTGTTTTGCAGAGACTGCATATTTTACAAATTGAAGGTCTGTGGCAATCTTGAGTTGAGCAAGTCTGTTGGTATAATTTTTCCAACATGTGCTCACTTCATGTCGCTGTCATATCTTGGTAATCCTCATAATATTTCACACTTTTTCGTTATTATTATTATTATATCTGTCATGGTGATCTGTGATCAGTGATTTTTGGTGTTAATATTGTAATTGTTTTCCATGAACTGTGCCCATATAAGACAGTTAACTTATTAAATGTCCGTATTCTGATTGCTTCACTAACTTGCCATTCTCCATCTCTCTCCCTCTTCTTGGGCCTCCCTATTCTCTGAGACCCAGCAATCTTTTTTTTTTTTTTAAATTAACAACAAACAAAAACATTAACTTATCATTCCATTCTACATGTATAATCAGTAATTCTTAATATCATCACATAGTTGCATATTCATCATTTCTTAGAACATTTGCATCGATTTAGAAAAAGAAAAAGACAACAGAAAAAGAAATAAAACGATAACAGAAAAAAAGATTATACATACCAATCTTGAAATTAGGCCAATTAATTAAACTACAATGGCTTCTAAGTGTTCAATTGTAAGGAAGAGTCACGCATCTCTCATATTCAATCAAAAGTTAGAACTGATTAAGCTTAGTGAGGAAGGCATGTCAAAAGTTGAGAGACAGGCTAAAAGTGAGGTTTCTTGTGTCAGTTAGCCAAGTTGTGAATGCAAAGGAAATTAAAAGTGTGATTCCCGTAAACACATGAATGATAAAGTGAAACAGGCTCACTGCAGATACGGAGAAAGTTTTAGTGGTCTAGATCAAAGATCCAACCAGCCACAACATTCCCTTATGCCAAAGCCTAAATCAGAGCAAGGCCCTAACTCTTCAGTTCTATGAAGTCCAAGAGAGGTGAGGAAACTTTGAAGCTAGCAAAGGTTGGTTCAAGAGGCTTAAGGAAAGAAATTGTCTCCATAACAAAAAGTGCAAGGTGAAGCAGCAGACAGTTAGTTATCCAGAAGATCTAGCTAAGATCATTGAAGAAGGTGGCTATACTAAGCACAGATTTCCAATGTAGACAGAATGGCCTTGTATTGGAAGAAGATGCCATTCCAGGACTTTCATAGCTGAAGAAGAGAAGTCAATGCCTGGTTTCAAAGCTTTTCAAAGGATAGGATTACTCTCTTGTTAGGGACTAATCAAGCTGGTGACCTTAATAAGTAAAGCCAATACTCATTTGCCTTTCTGAAGATCCTAGACCCCTTAAGAATTATGCCAACTCTATTCTGCCTGTGCTGTACAAATGGAAAAACTAAGCCTGGGTGACAGCAAATCTGTTTACAAAATGGTTCACCAAATATTTTAAGCCTACTGTTGAGACCTTTTGCTGAGAAAAATTTCTTTTAAAATATTGCTGCTCATTGGCATCCAAGAGCTCTGATGGAGATCTACAATGAGATGAATGTTGTTTTCACGCCTGCTAACACAGCATCCATTCTGCAGCCATGGATCAAGGAACAATTTTGACTTTCAAGTCTTATTATTTAAGAAATATATTTCTTAAGGCTGTAGGTGCCTTAGTTATTCCTCAGATGGATTTGGGCAAAGTAAATTGAAAACCTTCTTGAAAGCATTCATCCATTCTAGGTGCCACTAAGAACATCTTGATTCATGGGACGAGGTCAAAATATCAACATTAACAGGAGTTTGTAAGAAGTTGATTCCAACCCTCATGGATGTGAAGACTTCAGTGGAGGAAGTGACTGCAGATAGGGTGGAAATGGCAAGAGAACTAGCATTGGAAGCGGAGCCAGAAGATGTGGCTGAATGCTGTAATCTCATGATAAAGCTTTCATGGATGAGGACTTGCTTCTTATGAATGAGCAAAGAAAATGGTTTCTCGAGATGGAAACTACTCCTGGTGAAGATGCTGTGAACATTGTTGAAATGACAACAAAGGATTTAGAATTTTACATGAACTTAGTTGATAAATCAGTGGCAGGGTTTTAGAAGATTGACTGCAATTTTGAAAGAACTTCTACTGTGGGTAAAATACTTTCGAACAGCATCATGTGATGGCTACAGAGAAATATTTCATGAAAGGAAGAGTCAGTCAATGTGGCAAACTTGATGATTGTCTGCTTTTAAGAAATTGCCATAACCACCTCAGTGTTCAGCAACCACCACCCTGATCAGCCAGTGACCATCAGCTCTGAGGCCAGACCCTTCACCAGCAAATGATTATGACTCACTGAAGGTCCAGATAATGGTTAGCATTTTTAGGAATAAAGCCTTTCATTAATAAGTATGTACACTCTTTTCTCTTTTTAGACACAATACTATTGCACACTTAATAGACTACAGTGTAGTTTAAACACAACTTTTATATCCACTGGAAAACCAAAAAATTCATGTGACTCACTTTATTGAAATATTTGCTTTAGTAGTCTGGAACTGACCCCTCAATATCTCTGAGATACACCTGTTTTAGGCATTGTCCCATAGATCTTGGATGCTCTGTTCTGTTCTTTCTTTCACTGTTTTCTCTTCATTTTTCAGTTTGGATAATTTTTATTTATTTATCTCTTAGTTCACGGATTCCTTACTCAGTTGTGTCCAGCAAACTGATAAGCTTTTTGTTGAAAGATTTTTTTTTCATATATCATTTAATATATTTTTAGAATTTCCATTAGAGTCTTATTTATTGTTTCCATCTTGCTGATGAAATTTTCTTTCTGTTCGTTGATAGTTTTTACCTTTTCTACTAGATCCTTTATCATATTAATCATACTTATTTTTAAGTCCCTTTTTGATAACACCAACATCAGTTTTGACTCTGCTTCTGTGGATTGCTTTGTTTCTTGACAATTAGAAAAATATTTTATATTGTGTTTCCATTAATTTTTGTTAAATGCCAAATATCATGTACAGAAGAATGATAGAAAATGAGGTAAGCATTTATGCTGAGGTAAGCATTTATGCCTAGAAATGGCCAGGTCCCTTCTTTACACTTGTTAATGTGGAAGTTTGAGTTAATCTATTTAGTAGTTGAATTTGGTTTGGGTTTTGGTGTTTCTATCACTTTCATTGTCCCATAGGCTTCTAATTTCCTCACAATGGGTGCTTTTACCTTGTGCTTACTATCATTCTATAATGGAAAGGGTTTTTCTCAGATTTTTGCTTTACCCTCTGCTTTTAGCAGGCCCCAAATATCTACACCACAAAAGTAATCTCTCTCCTTGCTTTTCTCCTCCCCCATCAGTAACTGCTGCTGCTTATTACTTAGTGCAAGACTTGTGGGACGTTAATCCAACTCTAGTCTTAGGCAAGTCTTCTTTACCTAGCGCTTGGGGATAAGATCTTTTCAGTGTTTCTGCCTCTCTCCCCTCTCCCCTGTCAAGGTCTTCCTTATATCTCTTGCACCTCTTAAGCAGCATAAAATCTTATCTTTCATCTCTCCCACCCCTGTCAATCAAGAGATAATTTCTGCTTTGTATTGGTGCAAGGTCCTGGTCCCCAAAACTTTTCCTGCTACTCTTCTGTGTATAGAGAGCTCTTGTTTCCACCCTTCTCCCAGAAGCAGTAGGTTTTCTCTTGTGTCCTGACAGTGAGAAGGTTTCTTATCCATCTCTCCAGTGCCTTAAGGCATTTTACTTCGCAGGAGAGAAGAGTCTGTAGAAATGGATGTTTTCTCATGTCTGCTCCACTGGCAGCCGGTTACCGCCTACATGGTATGTGGGCGGGGATTTCTCTCTACCCTTTTCCAAGTCTTTTTTGTGAGAACCTGATGGAAGCCTATGGAGGAGAGTGAATTCCCCATGTGTCTGGGGCTCCCAGTTATTCTAAACTTATATGTGAACTCATATTCAGTCTCTATGAATTTATTAAAACTTTAGTTTATTTCTTCTTTTATGGTGGCTCTCTTCCTCCCGTGCTTTGTCAAGGGTGAAATAGTTGATGTGTTCCATCTCTCCTTGGAGGGCCCTGTCACTCTGAAATTCAGTTCACTTGCCCGGCTCTGATGGCTTTGAGAAAATTGATCATTTTGTATGTTATCCAATTTTTTTTTCTCATTGTTAGGATGGGAGTGATGCTCGCTCAAAGATTTCTACATGTCATGAAGAAGCAGAACGCACTCATTCTGATGAGGGGACGTTGATGAATCAAGCTCCTCCCATAAAGCATTTTGTTTTTATTCAGAAAGATTCAGCCTCTAAGAAAAGTGGTCAGTGGCTGTCACTATCTTAATGAACTTTCAGTCAAGTGAGTGTTTAGTTGGTAATCTAGAATTTGTTCCTTTGTATTATCACTTAAGCCTCTTGGTTGATTTTTTTCCTTGTGCTTTTGGCAAATATAAATTCATGGTAAATAATATATTTTAATAGGAGGAGAAGACTCACAGATTTTAGTGGACTCTTATATTGACAAATAGATATTATACCCTTTATTCTAGATATATACTGTCACCCTGCTATATCATGGATAATAAAAGATGACATCCTGTGGTGGTTTGAAACTGTATGTACCCCAGAAAAGCACGTTCTTAAAGCTAATCGATCACTGTTGGTGTAAGCCTGTTGTAAGGAGAACGTTTTGATTAGGTGAGGGTGTGTCCCAGGGTGGGTCTAAATCCTTTTACTGGGGTCCTTTAGAAGAGAATGACATTCAGACAAAGCGAAACCAGAGAGACAAGAAGCAGAAAGCAATGAAACCTAGAAGAGAAGGGAGAGAACAGCAGACACCATCATGTGCTCTGCCATGTGACAGAGTCCAGGGTCACCAGCAGCTGACTTCAGGAAGAAAGCATTATCTTGATGATGCCCAAATTAGGACATTTTCACAGCTTCAAACTGTAAGCTACTAAATTCCCACAGTAAAAGCCAGTGCACTTCATGGTATCTGCTTTGAGCAGCTTAACAAACTAAAACAACATCCCTTCTTCACATGGGGAATATATTTCTTAACTTTTTGTGGCTAACAGCTTGATATCTTATGCACTGTCTCTTCACTGCAGACTTTGTGGCCAGAGTAAATCAGTAGCTGTCTCAAAGCTGAGCCGTTAGTAGTACTATTTACTACTACTGCTAAACCTGTAATTACTATGAGCCGTATACGCTGTTAGATACATATAATCCTCACAACTTTAGAAGTAAATATTTTTATCCCCATTTTATAGGTAATTGAGGCTCAGAAAGTTTATGTAAACTCCCCAGGGCCATGGAACCAGTAGGTGGAACAGCTAGATTTGAACTCAGAGACATCAGCCACCAAAGTTTGTGCCTCATCATAATAAACCACCACGCCTCAGCAGTGCCAACCAGGATGGTGGTGGGCAAAAATACCAAAACAAGAAGGATTTTACCATTAATGGCCCCCATGCCTCTGCTCCCGTATAAGAAAGGAGTAGACCTAATGCTTTAACCCAAAGAAGTGATTCCAATAATGGGTTTTTTAGACCCTGTGTCAGCACACAGCAGAACCTGTTGGCACTAAGGCCATTTAGTCTATCTCTAATGTCGTGCTATGCAGGTAGCTGCCTCTTTTGAGTATGCTAAGAAACATCCCTGTGTTCCTCTTCTTACCAGTTAGTAGGCTCTGGTTTCTGGTTGCACAGTGGACTTTGATTACCTCGGGAGAAAGATTCCCCTCTGCAGCTTCACGGGAGTGAAGGCTGCCAGATGTTACATTGCATTTTCCAAAACAGAATCCACCGGTTCCACTCTGACTCCTTTCAGTGCCGACTTCTAAATGGCACAGCGGGCTGCATCACAGTTACAATTAGCCCATCTGAATTAGGGAATTCAAACTGATTATTGGATAGGGGGATTTCATTTCCCCATAGTAAATTGCCGTCTCGTGCTCTGTTTGTTTGTAGAAGTTGTTCAGAACATGGGGGAGCGTGATGTGATGATGAGTTATTTTACTTCTAACAGAGGTTCATTACACAGAATAAGAATTTCAAACTGTTTCATAGAAAATAAATCATTTTCCAAAAGAACACACCGTGGAAGCTAAAATCGTACATTGGTCTGAACAACGACGAGGGAGAAGTTAAGTGGCTCTCTTAAGAGTTTGAAAAAGGTCTTTGTGGATTATGGTCATTTGTACTTGTTAGGTTTTAAACAGTAACCGACTAAAAAATCAGAGAAACTGAGTCCGAGTTTAAAAAGTTTATTTTCCCAGGGCGAGGTTCCCGGGTCCGGGTGCTCAGGGTGCGGCCGGGGAAGTGGCGCCCCCCTGGGGGTGGTGGGGCTAGATATAGGCTGGCTAGTGGGGGTGCTGATGATACCCACGGGGCCTCCTGTGGTAGGTCAGGAGTTTCCTGTGCTTTAGGGCCGGGGGCACAGCTACGGGTCATGTGCAGTGGGCATAGCTATGAGCCATGTGCAGTGGGCACAGCTACGGGCCGTGTGCAGTGGGCATAGCTATGGGCCGTGTGCAGGGGGCATAACTCTGGGCCGTGTACAGTGGGCATAGCTACGGGCCGTGTGCAGGGGGCATAGCTACGGGCCGTGTGCAGGGGGCATAGCTACGGGCCGTGTGCAGGGGGCATAGCTACGGGCCGTGTGCAGTGGGCATAGCTATGGGCCGTGTGCAGTGGGCACAGCTATGGGCCGTGTACAGTGGGCATAGCTATGGGCTGTGTGCAGTGGGCATAGCTATGGGCCGTGTGCAGGGGGCATAGCTACGGGCCGTGTGCAGTGGGCATAGCTACGGGCCGTGTGCAGTGGGCACAGCTATGGGCCGTGTGCAGGGGGCATAGCTATGGGTCGTGTGCAGGGGGCACAGCTACGGGCCGTGTGCAGTGGGCACAGCTACAGGCCGTGTGCAGTGGGCACAGCTACGGACCATGTGCAGTGGGCATAGCTATGGGCCGTGTGCAGTGGGGTCCTTTGTTTGTCAGGCCAGGTCCTGACTGGCTGAGTTTGCACAGCTGTATGCCCGGATGTGCATGGGTTTTAGTTCAGGTGGGGGCCTTCCAGCCAGAGGCTACTGGGCCAGGCCTTACAGTATTGAGTGCATTTACAATCTACAGACCCCCTGCACACGGCCCGTAGCTATGCCCACTGCACACGGCCCATAGCTGTGCCCATTGCACACAGCTCATAGCTGTGCCCCCTGCACACGGCCCATAGCTGTGCCCCCTGGCCAAGGCCCGTAGCACCCAGAATACTTTCATTGAACCCCTACTTTGTGCTGGACACTTTTCTAGGCACTGCAGATATGAAGATGGACACACTAAAATCATTGCCCACTGACATCCTGTAGTTTAGTGGGGGAAAGAGGTCATGAAATAAAGTTAGAAATAATGTGATGAATGCAACCTGAGAAATATTTAATTGCTTTCTTTGGAAAGAATTAGAAGGCATACCTAATAGTGCTACAATTTTATATATATATATTTTATACACACATACAACTACATCTGTCAATCCAGGCACATACATTCTGCATATGTCCCCAATGTTATCATATTTTATTGCAAACAATTTCCCAGTACCTTGGAAGCTGCATTCATAGCTAGAGTTTTAAAACAAACATCTTATAATTCAAGATAATGTCTGGGGTCTTGCTTTCTGGATGCTCAGGATTTTCCAAACCATCCATATCTGTATGCCGAGGAGTTCAGTTCTCAGCTTATCCCTTTCCTCTGGTATTTTACTATAAGCTGCAAGGAGAAACCAGGATGCACTTTCCACACTCAGCTTTGAAATCTCCTCAGCTAAATATCCAACTTCATCACTTTCAAATTCTGCCTTCCAACTAACATCAGAGCTCAATTTTGTCAAATTTCTGCCACTTTAATATAAAGATCATCTTCCTTCCAGTTTCCAATGACACATTCATCATTTCTGTCTAAGGCCTCATCAGACGTAGCTTTAGCATCCATATTTCTACCAATAGTCTCTTCAGCGCAATCTAGGCCTTTTCTATGGAGCAGCACACAATTCTTCCAACCTCTGCCCATTTCCTAAGTCCAAAGCTGTTTCTACATTTTTTGATATTTACAGTAGCAGCACTCCACTCTTCTGGTACCAAAATTGCTTTGGTTTCCTAGGCTACTCAGAGCAGTTACCATGAAATGGGTTGGCTTTTAATAATGGGAATTTACTAGCTTACAGTTTGAGGCCATGGAAATGTCCAAATCAAGGCATCATCAAGGTGATGCTTTCTTCCCTTGACTGGCTGTCAAGGATCCTTGGGTCGTCTGCCACATGACAAAGCACATGGCAGCATCTGCTAGTCTCTCCCTTTTCTTCTGGGTTTTGTTGCTTGTAGCGTCTTGCTTCCAAGGCATATTCTCTTTCTCTCCCTCTCTCTATTCATTCCATTTAAGAAGCACTCCAGTAAGAGGATAAGACCCATCCTGAATGAGGTGGGTTACACCTTAACTGAGGTAGTTTCATCATAAGATCCTATTTATCATAGGTCTAAATTCACAAGAATGGATTTGCTTAAAGAAAATTATTTTCTGGGGTACATACAGTTCCAAACCACCACATATGGTTATTTTGAAGTGGTTGAAAGAGCAAATCATTCTTCCACTAACTGGACTTATAGACTTATCACCCACTCACACTTACTATACAATACTTTTTAATCTTTAATGTCATCAAGTGAAAACAATTTGGCTTAACTCCAGTTTGTCCTATCAAAGATTAAAATTAGTCACAGAATATTGAAATTCGCCAGAGTTTGAACTTTAGTGGGTATGCACACAAACATACACACAATATGGAATTATTTTCATGTAGAACACAGCAGATGGGATTGAGATTCTGCTAAATTGGGGAGCATATTAAATAGGTTTAAAAGAACAAATGGAAATGATTTGGTAGATGTTGGGAAATAGATTATTGCACCCATATGGGACAATCTGTGGACAGATCAGGATGCAAAGTCTGCTGGTTGTCCTCCAGTATCCATTCTGCTCTTCTCCCACAGCAGAAGACATTTTAGCTGGACGCATGGCTACTGAGATAAAGACTACTTGTCCCAGCCTCCCTTATTATTAAATGTGGATCAATAGAATATTATTATAAATGATGTGTGCCACTTCTAAATTGTGCCTTTAAAGGAAAAGGGCATGTCTTTTCTTTCCTCTTTTTCCTGTTCCTCATCCTGCAACCAGGAACAAGGGCTTGGTAATGAGCCACCTTCAACCACACAGATGATATCCATGTCTTAGGTGTAACAGAGCAAAAAGACAGAAGGAGCCTGGGTCCCAACACTATGGTGCCACAATACTGACCTTGGATTAAGGCATTGCTATTTTGTATCATTGTTACAGCAAACAAACTTGATCCTAATACATTTGGGAAGTAGGGGGGAAGATAGGTCTGTAAAATGTCTTTATGTTGCAAATAACAGAAACCCAGTTCACACTGGTCAAAATAATAAAGCAATTGATTGGCTGATGAAACTGGAAAAATCTAGACGTTATAGAGTAGACAAGCTTCAGGGGGTGATTTGCCCCAGTGGATTATAATGACTTCAAGGCTATGATGCTTTGTACTTGTAGTTCTTTCCATCTGCCTTTATCTCCATGTCAGTAAGATGTTGTTGGCAGCTTCTGGGACTGCATGTGTCTTTCTCAACATCGAGGAGGAGAGAGAACGTCATATCCCTCAACCATTGAACAAAGATACTGAGTTTCATTTTGATTGGAACAATTTTAGATCACCTGTCTATACCTGGATTAGTCACTGTGGTCAAGATAATGCCATATATACTTACCACCTTATCTGTGAACTATTAATAATTGTGGTAAAGGGGATGGTGCCATCCTGATTGGTTTAAGCCAGTTGGTGTCACTGGGACTGGAGGAGGGGTGGGTCCAACTCAAGATTCATGGGTGCTGCTCACTGGGAGAGGAGTATAATGAACTCTGGGGAGAATTCTAGCACAATATCCACTGCTAAAGGTGAGCAGGCCTAAGGAGAAAGCATGAGGGCTCAGGTGGCTCTGAAGTGGATCACATGAGCTGTGTTGTAGGGCCAACGCGTATTTTAAGATTGGGCGGGACTGCTACAGAAAGTGCTTAAAGCCATGATCAGGATTTTGTATACATGATTAGCGCACTTGGGTTAAGGCTAAAGCAGGCCTTGATAATGATAATTTTTGATAGCAGCGCATCAGCAAGTACAAATTGGTATAACAGTTGCTAAGTGAGTCTAAGTAAAAGTGAGTCTGAGCTCATTATTCTGAGTGTGTGTGCATGTGCATGCGTACATCTGAGTGTGTTATTCCCTGATAAAAGGCCCTGAGTCCAGGGAATGTAACACGTATGATTGAACCGAACCCCCCCCATACGTGCGTACATACATAAGGAATCTCCCACTAGACTTATAAGGTCATGAAGCGGATATTACTTTTGTTGTTACTGTGTTTGCATTTTGCCTGAACTGTCCAGACACTTGACATAATCATTTTGCTTGTCTTGGCTGAACAGATTTGGAAGGAGCCTAGTGCTTCTGCACTTAAGAAATAGGGATAGTATTTATGATTTTGCCTCGCGTCTGATCCTCAGGAGTCTTGGCGGTGGAAGCCAAGCCCTGTAGTTTTCCCACCCTGACTCATCTGACAGTGCCGAGTACAGAGTGTGCCCCCCTATTAGTCACTGGGCAGGATGAATAAAACCAGGTCATCAAATTCTGTAGGAAAAACAAATCTTAGTTTTGTCTAGAACAAAATAAAATGCTACATATCGATTAAAAAATTTACAGACTATGTTAATAAGTAAAGGCAGATCTGTTAATGCTAAGCCTCTGTTTCTCAGTAGAATTACTCTGATGTGAGCTCTTCCAGTTGTGTCAGTCTCAGTAATTTCTTCCTGGGGTTACTGTGGTTTGACATGGGGGCTAGAGTGGGGCAGTTGCTTGCAGTGGTATTTTTATAGCCTTTAAAAAAAATCAGGTCAAATCAGTCACATAATTTCAAGAAAGTTCTCATTGTCTTACCATCTTGATGTTGATAAAGTAATTTGGATAATTCAATCCAACATTACACAGAATGAAAAAGAAGACTTTGTGTTCATTCTGGGGGCCACAGACAAACTCCTTTTAACAACTCTCTTTATTGATAGAAAAATATTTACTAGAACACCCAGGAAATCTGGAAAGGAATATAGATGAGTTCTTGCTTCCTACTAGTACTTTTTGAGGCATTCTGCTTTTCAAATCTGCTTTTGAGATTTTTTGAAGGTTGTAATAGTCACCATTAAGTGTGATCATACTAAAAATATGTTGAATACACCTTGGCATTTCATCAGAAATGGGAGTTACAGTAAGTACAAAGAAAGCATGAAATGGAGGATTATGACCCCTTTTCAGAACTGAGCCATAAAGAGTATTGTTGATACTGGTTTAAATTCCCTGGTGATATTAAGTGATTGCTGTCTTGTTATTTTTTATAACCACCTAAAGCGTCCCCAGTTGCATTGTCCAGTTTTCTATCCAGTGTTCACATTTATTTATACATCCATACACATACATGCGTGCATTTAAATAGGTCTGTTACTTTGGAACCTTTTTTTTTTTTAAATCATTCTTTTATATTTTCATTCTTCAAGAGTAAAACGTACTTTGAGGTACTTTTGTGAATATAGTCCCTGACATATACAACCATAACTAGTACTTCCAAGATTAGATGGTGGGATAAAGCCAAAATTCAGAGTTGTCTTCTCCCCAAAGCCAATGACATGCAATTAAAAAACAAACAAAAAACAAACTAAAGCTCTCCAGGGTATGCTAGCAGTCATCAAGTGAGACGTACAGTGTGGTGCAATGTATCAGCTAGGGGAAGGCAATGCTCATGACTGAAGGAACCTCTAGAACCTCTCATTCTCTTCCATTATTTCTTGCCCTCCAAGGGAAGTTGAGGGGACAGAACTCAAAAGGACAAAATCCTAAGACATCTCTTAGTACTCCCCAACTTAGATAGAAGCAATCTGAGGGGTGTGCCATCCTGGGGAAGGCTGTGGAAAGCCCTCCCTACAACCTCGGAGTCTCATCAGAAGAAAAACCATGAAAACTAGCTGTCTTTATGAAACTGAGCAGATGGAAAGGAGGGTGAGAGGGTGGAGAGGATGACTTATCGTAACCCTAAGCTAATTTCTCTGGTTAAGCTTTGAAGCTAGAGAATGGATTTTCACACATAAAAGCAAATCATGTCAGTGTAGGAAAAATCAGTCTGGTTTCATAATTATTTAACACAACAAAATTGAAGCCTACCTGAATTGAGTTTCCTGATAAAAGGCCCTGAGTCCAACAAAATTGAAGCCCACCAAGTTTGGCAGAAAAATATAGTGACTCAAGAATTTCATATTGGGTGGGCCATGGTGGCTGAGCAGGCAAGAATGCTTGCCTGCCATGCCAGAGGACCCGGGTTCGATTCCTGGTGTCTGTACATGTTTAAAAAAAAGAAAAAAAGAAAAAGAATTTCATATTATTATTAGTTTTAAATTTATTTTAAAAAAACATAAAAAATGAAAAACCCAAACTTCTATTGTTATTACTCAGAAATAATGGCTGATAATGTTTTACCACAATTCCTACCACTTTTCCCTATGTGTGTGTGAGTATATGTATATATCAAACATAATGAATGATTACGTTGCTGCCATTTTAAAAGAAACAAAATTACAGATAAAATTAAAATCTCCTATGATATGCCCATTAGACTTTGTTATAAGTTTAGTATGTCTATTCTTCCAATCTTCATTTTTATATTTTTATATATTGCATGTCCATTAAAACCATACAACATTTTTTGTGTAGTCTTTAATATCTATATAAAGGATACCCTGATGTATGTATCACTTTGCAATTTTACTTTTTCACAACATATTTTTTTAACTTTTTTTATCGTGAAATATACCATATATACAAAAAAGCAATACATTTCAAAGCACACTGCAACAATTAGTTGTAGAACGTATTTCAGTGATTGGTATGGGTTATAATTCCGCAATTTTAGGTTTTTACTTTTGACTACTCCAAGACACTGGAGACTAAAAGAAATATCAATATAATGATTCAGCAGTCATATTCATTTGTTAAACTGCCATCTCCTTCGATCTTTCTCCCAATCTTTAGGGTTATTTGGGCTATGCCCATTCTAAATTTTTCATGTTGGAAGGTGCTATTGATAATATAGGGTAGAGGGATGGAACTTGCTGATGTTCTGCAGAGGATGGCCTCTCTGCACTTCAGGTCTTATCTGGCCTAGGAACCCATCTGGAAAGCGTAGGTTTCTGGAAAGTAATCACAGTGCATGGAATTTTATAGAATCTCAGATAAAGCCCTAGGTGTTCTTTAGGGTTGGCAGGAATGGTTTTGGTTGGTGTTTGGCAAACCATGAGTAGCAATGTCTAGCTGAAGCTTGCATTAAGAGTAGTCTCTCGACTATATTTGAACTTTCTCAATCATTGAGATCTCATTTGTTACACTTCTTTTTCCCTATTTGGTCAGAAAGCCATGGTTAATCCCATGGTGCCAGGGCCAGATTCATCCTTGAGAGTCATCTCCCACATTGCCAGGGAGACTTTCACCCCTCGATGTCATGTCCCACATGGGGGGAGGGCAATGATTTCACTTGCAGAGTTGGACTCAGAGAGAGTGAGGCCACATCTGAGCAGCAAAAGAGTTCCTCCAGAAGTAACTCTCAGGCATGACTATAGGTAAGCCAAGCATCTCTGCTGCATAAATAAGCTTCACAAGAGCAATCCTCAAGATCAAGGGCTTGGCCTATTGACTTGGGAGTTCATAATGTTTGATACAGTATCAGGGGTTTCTCCAATGGTAAAGTTTGATAATTTCATATTTTTTCTCCCATCCTTCAAGGGACTTTGCCAATACTTTTTGATTATCTGCTTAACATACTCTGGGATGTATCTAGGTATTACAGTAAGCTATACAGAATTACAGGCCCTCATTCCTGTACTGGGCTCCCTATGTTTGGGTTGTTTAAATGATCTGTCTAGACAGGTTAAGGTAGATTATGTGCTACAGAAAATTTAGGTTCTGGACACAACAAATTTTTTAGATCTGTTTTCATTGGTGCCCATCAATGTTCTTTATTCTTCTTAACTTCTGTATTATTATTATATGTAGGTATTTATGTTATTTCTAATTTTGTTAGTTTTACAAATAAACCTGTAATGGGTATCCTTTACGTGTCTCCTTGTGCACGAATACAAGGAGGCATTAAAGGAAAACAAATATTAGAAGAAGAATTTGTGAGATGCAGGATTTATGTACTTGAAATTTTGCCCGGAGAAACATCATGTCCAGCCAAATTGTTGCTGCGGTCTAAAGACAACGGATGGGATTTTCAAAAGCACAAGACCCTCAGGTGCATTTATTTCCTAAGAAGCATGTACTTCAACCAGGCTTTCAAACTGATTTGCATAAAAGATTGCAAAGTATTTTCTTATGATTCATTTTATTTCCCCTAGTCATATTTTTTTAAAAGATAAAAGCATATGATCATTTTAATAGTTGCCAAATAGGCACTTGATAAAATTTAACCCTGAAAAAAAGGAAGAAGTAACTTTTAGCAAAATAGGAATGGATGAATATTTCCTTAAGCTTAGCTAAAACAAAACAAAGCAAAGCAAAAAGACTAAGTCTTGTGTTTTAGTTTACTAATTCTGCTGAAATGCAATATACCAAAATGGGTTGGATTTTATAAAGGGAATTTATTAAGTTACAAGTTGACAGTTCTAAGGCCATAAAAATGTCCAAACTAAGGCATCCAGAGAAAGATATCTTGACTCTGAAGAAAGGGCTGGATGGCATTGGGTTTCCTCTGTCATGTGGGAAGGCAGGTGGTCAGTATCTGCTGGTATTTTTCTTAGCTTTTCTGGGGCAAAGCCTGGGTTTCTTCTCTTCATCCCCCTTGGCTCTCTCCACGTCGGGTTTTCAGTACTGTGGGTACTTGCTTAGCATCTCCTGGGAAAGCACATGGCAATGTCGGCTGAGCTCTGCATGTCCAGATGTCTGTGTCGAAGCATCTGCTCTCTCTGTTGGCACTCTAAGCATCTCCAAATGTCTGCGTTTAAGCTTTCTTCTAAAAATATTTCCCTGTGTCGGCTCTTTAAAGGATCCAGCAAACTAGTCAAGTCCCACCTTGAATGGGTGGAGTCATATCTCCATCTAATCAAAGGGTCACACTCACAATTGTTACATCTCCATGAAAGTAATCTAATCGAAAGGTCATACTGACTATTTCATGTCACATCTCCATGGAAATAACCTAAACAAGAGGTCCTCCTCTACAATATTGGATCAGAATTAAGGAAACATGGGTTTTTTGGGGTATATAACAATTTCAGACCATCATATCATGCAACACTACATGTCTTCCCATTAAAGTCATAAACAAATGTCATTATTTAACATTTTCCTGTATTAGCAAATACAGTTAGAAGAAAGAAATGAGCAGTGCTAATGAGGAGGCAAATCTTGCATGAGAATACTTGAGAGAGTCAACTTAAAACCTATTTAAAATATGAAAAGAATATGTTAAATTGGTTGGTTATATAATTAAGTTAAATATATAAATAATAGAAAATATTCAGAAAATGGTTCCTTTTATGATAATAACCAAATTATAAAAATATGTAGGAATAACACTGACAATAATAGGCAAGACCTTTGCAAAATTAACATTAAAAGGCTATCAAAGGGCATGAAAGAGGCCTCAACTTCAAACTGAGACTCTATAAAAATTTCATGTGCCAAGTTTGCTTTCCTGGAGCCTATAATTTCCAGAGGGTTCCCTAGGCCAGATAGATCCTGAAACCCAGTGAGACCAGTCTCTCCAAGATTATCAACTAATTACATCCCCCATCCCTTTCAACATGAAAAAGTCAGAATGGGCATTGCCTCAAGATGCCTGAAGATTGGGAGGAGGATTAAAGGAGTAGGAAGAGGTATAGCAGAGAAATTAGCAATAAAAAATGAGCATGGCTGTTGAATTACTATATTGATACTTCTTCTAGCCTCCAGTGTTTTGGAGCAGGTAGAAGGAAAAATCTGAAATAGTGGTATAGTAGCCCACAATAAACTCTGAAATCTGTCCTGTGACTACTTGTTGAAGTGTGCTTTACAAATTATTGTTTTTTTCTTTCTTTTCATTGTTTCTTTGTTACATTTCACAATAAAAAACAAATTTTATAAAAAAGCAGCCTTAAGTAAATGAAAATCAGTAACATTCTTTTTTAAATTTTATTTTCTGATTTTGATTAATTTGTAACTTATTCTTGAGTAGGAAGATTCTAAAATAAAGATGATAGTTTCCCCTAATTTAATCTCTAAATTAAATACCGATAAGAAATCAAAGTATACGTTTTGGAATTTGACAAAATGATAACCAACTTCATCTGGAAAAATAAACCTGTTATAATAACCAGATGATTACAGGGAGAGGAGAGTGATAATCAAGCTACTAAAATAAATTATGAAGCTGTTTAGAAATGAAAAAGAAATAGATCAGTGGAAAAGGTAAAATGATCTAGAAATAAACTCAAATTTGTAGAAGCACTTGGAATAAAAAAAACTGGAGCATTTCAAATTGGTAGGAAAAAAAGAGATAAATTGCTTATGCAAATGGTTTAGTGGAAATTTGCTTAACATTTAGGGCAAAAAAATCTAGATCCCTATCTTATCTCATAAACCAAAATAAATTCCAAAAGATCCAAAGATTTAAATATTTAAAAAACACTTCAAAAGTACTGGAATAAACCTGGATGACTTTATTAAAAAATAAATTTGAGTTTATTCATGTCCAAAGTCCTAAATGAAAAGATAGGTAATTCTAAAACTTTCATTCACAAATAACACTAAAATCAAAATAATAAAAAATGAGGGAAATTATTTTCAAGTATCATAAATGACTAATCTACTTAACTGACAGGGAATGAACACATCTTTTAAAAATAGAGAACTGGGCAAAGAATATCAATGGGAGTTTCGTAGAAGAGTAAATACAAAAGACAAACAAATATGAAAAGCAAATGAGCATTGTGATTACCTAATTCATAACCAAAGAAATGCCAAACTACATGAGATGCCACTTTCTGTGTATCATATGGCAACATTTTCAGCATTTGCTAACACTCAGTGTTAGCCAGGGTGAACAGAAGTAGGGACTTCCGTGCTGTTAGTAGAAGTGCAATACTCATCAGGTTTTATTTTTAAAGGAAAAATGCGGCAGTATTTCCTAACAGAAAAAAAAGTACATACCCTTTAATTTAGCAGCCCCATTGCTGAAAACTTATTCCCTCAAGGAACTTGCAAAAAGTACATCAATTGTACGTACAAGGATGTTTATTGAACTATTTTTATAACAAATGCTGGGGGAAAAGTAAATATCAACTAATAGGGGTCAGATTACAAAACCTAAGTCCATTCATGCAATGGAATATCTTTATATCACTACAGAGAAAGAGGCAGATCTATATTTGAAGATGTGGAAAGAGTTCTAAGATGTGTTAGTTAGTGGGGGGTGGAAAAGGCGAGAAAGACCACATATAGAATAACCCCCTTGTGTAAATAAAGAGGAAGAAGTTTAAATACAGGTAAAGGTATGGAAAAAGGTATAGAGGTTGACTTAGGCTAATATATGCATAAAGGAAATTCTTAAAGCACACTCAAGAATATGCAACGTTGGCGAGGGGTTAGGTAGCGGGAGGAAACGCTTTTCTTTTCGCCTTATGCCTTTTGTCTTGTTTTCACTTTTAACCACATGCCTGTATAAATGTTATACAAATCAACGGTCTCTCCATGGTCCAGCCACTCTCCAGCCCTGGCATCAGTCTCTTCTCCACCTCGCAGTACCGGAGCTACGGACTGGTTGGCCATAAGTTCCCATCTGTTTCCTCCCTGGCAGGGGAGTATGGTTCTTACACTTGCATGGGATTTTCTTTCGTTTTGAGTTCACTCACATAGGTGAAAGCTGCATAGAAGACAGAGGAACTCAGGCTTGCACTTCTGCTAATAGCCCTAATCACTGCCATTTACTGGTGCTGACCAGGTGCTGACCAGGTGCTGGCATTGTGCCCAGTCAAACACAGGCCTGTGGCAGTTGCTCTTCAACCAGGCCCATTTGATGAGAGAATAAGCGGAGGATTATAGAGACATACTTGCTCCCTGGGCCCTGCATTACTAAGAGACAGTTCAAGGATTTAAGCCCTGCTGGATTTAACTCCAGTGCTAGTGCTTTTAATGGCCGTTACACTCCCTCATAGGATGCTCAGCAGCATGGTGAGTCAAATAGGTTTTCTGGACCAGTGCAACTGCCATTTATAACCTCTTTTTCTTGGTGGGGAGATGCATTTCAGGGTCAAAATACTGACCCAAGACACACTTTTGGGAATGCGTCTTCCTTTAAGGTGAGAATCATCTGAACCTTATGTCCTTTTTCTTTTCAATGGTGCCGGCCCAGTGGGGTTCCTTAAGTACTTTTCTGTCCCTTAATTGATTTTCCCAAATGACTTTCGACTGTTCACATTTTATTTTTGCATGGGCAGGCACTGGGACTCGAACCCGCACCTCTGCATAGCAGGCAAGAATTTTGCCACTGAGCCACTTTACATAACTTGTCCTGCCCTGTCCTAAAATCCAGAAGCTGAAAGGGTCTTGCCAAAGCTAGTGGTAATCTTTCCTACTCATAACAATAGTAATCATAATACTAATAGTAGTAGCAATAATAGCAGCTAGTAATTACTGAATGTCCATAATGGAACAAGCACTGCAGATAGTTTATATACAATATCATTTACTTCTCATAAAACTCCTTTGATGTGGTTTTATTCGCTCCATTTTACAGATGAATGAAGACTCTAAAAAATTGCACCCACAGTCATATATTTAGTAAATAGCATCACTGGGATTCAAACCTAGGCCCTTCTGACTGCAAATCCTCTGTTCTTTCTATGTATCCTGGCCAACATAGGACTTCAACTCAACCAACCTAGACAGAGGATTTGGTAACATCAATGAAGGGCTGGTCCCCATTTCTACTCCATGCTGCCTATGGGTATCACTGGGAATGGACTTCTGTAGGGTATTGATGGGCTGTTCTGCCTTCTCAGTGGTGAGGCAAAGAGTTTCCTTCTGTACTTTCCTGGTTCCTGATTGAAGGGAAAAATTCTGGGACCTTTGGTCCCAGAGAGAGCCCAAGGATGACTTTTGAAAGAAAGGAAGAGGAAAGGACTGCTTCCATCGGTTGTCCATGCCTGCTGGGGTGTCAGCCTTCAAAACCTCCCTGAGATATGCTCCCTCCCAAGAGAGATTATTAAAGGCTCTGAAACTGGAGTCTGAGTCAAGGAACAAACACCACAACGACCTGCAAGGATGAGTAACGGCGGAAGGATCTCATGTTTGAAAGAGCAGGTAGTGAGGTGCTAGGCAAACCTAGTCCATATTTCACATATACCACTTAAGAACTATATGCATTTAGGCAAGTTACCTTGCCTTTTTCAGTATCAGTTTATTTATCTGTATAATGGAGATAGTAGTTTTAGCATAGAGGGCGTGTTGGGGACTAAATAATAAAGCATGCAAAGCTTCCTCAAATAAAGATATTTTCCATTTAATATGGAAGCCAGATTAATTCTGGGACAAATGTTCATTTACTTAAATAAATTCCCAAACAGATGGGAGGGAAACAAACATTTAGGTAGAGACAAAACGCCAGATGACAAAATTTATCTTGGCACTCAGATCTTAGGAGTTTTACTTTTGCTAAAAATTTTCGCATGGATTTTAGCAATGTGCTTATTTCATTAGACACTAAAATCAACTGGCATAATGCAAAAGGAAGAAAGAAAAACTGAAATCAGTGCTGCAGGGAGAATTCAGATGGAACAACTTGAGCGTTGATGAGTTTCATGAATTAGATTAACATAAATGATTGGAAAATATATTATCGTGTCAATGGAAAAGGTATTCAAGAAAATAAAGGAAGAATTAGGTTTAGTAAAAACTCAGCTCAGTTTGGACATAAGCCTGCATATTTATGGTTCTAAGACTCATGTATTTTTTCATTTGAAGCACTTTAGGATGGATGCAGTGAGATGAACACTAGATCAAGTTTTACATTGTTGTAGGAACTATGAAAACAGGTCAAATATGAAACAAAGGGTGACAATTAGAAATAGATCAAAATCTCATCAGGAAGTTTAGATACCTTTCTATTTTTAAGATATGTCAGTTCAAAACTGGGATATATAACTTTGTGAATGAGCCCAAGAAGTTGCATTTCCCACTCTGTTTTTCATCCTATCTTCCCTGCAGTGTATGGTCTTGTAAATTATCAAATCAAAAGTGTCATCGCTTACTCTTCATCCATTAACATTCACTTACCAATCACAGCATATAGGGTTGTGCATATTTGACATATAGTTTCTTTTTAACAACATTCAAATAAGTGGGAATAGCATGTTTCACAAAAGTGAATTTTCAGTGTGAAAAAGAAGTACTTCAGAATTGCTTTCTCAAAACATATTTCCAAAGTATACTCCTAAAGGACTAGAGTAATATTTTACTCACAATACACAAAAAGAATACACATAACAGCAAATATCTACAGATTTGACCACATGCAAATTAAAAGTTTTGTAAGCAAAAGATATGGTAATTAGAATTGAAAATAAAAGGTGACATTGGAGAAGATTTTTGAAACATATGTAAAGACAAGATCAATAATCATCATATATAAAGAGTTCCAACAAAGTAGTATGAAAAAGACAAATGGGCTAATAGAAAATGTACAAGGATGTGAATTGATTCAAAGAGGAACAAATGCCAGTTAACCAAGAAGCCCTTTTCAACACGTGCACCATTTCTAGAAACCAAGGAAATACAAACTCAAACCATGAGACACTATTGTTTGTGGCAATTGACAAATTATATGATCCCTTTTCTAATTTGTCCATTTTTTATCTATACCATACGATTTTAAATACTGTAGGTTTATAGTACATTCTGCTAGCTGATGAGGAAATGCTCTTCATTGTTCTTAAAAAAAAACTCGTTTATTTTTATGTACTGTACAATTCTAGAGAAGCATTAAAATTGGTATTTCAAATTTATCAAAAGAAAATCCCCTCAGGATTTTGAGTAGGTTTTTATTGAATTTCTAGATGTTTATGTATGTAAAATGTCGACAACTTTCCAATATTTATTATCTCCATGCAGGAAAAGGATGTGTTCCGTTTTTCTAGGTCTTTTATATTATTGGTAATGCTTTATAATTTTCTCCATAGGGGGCTCACACATTTTTTTTTTAGGTTTATTCCCAAGTATTTTATATTTCTGTTGATTTTGTGAATGTGAGATTTGCTTTTCAAATTCTCTTTTTTATATGGCAACTGAAGATATATGGAAGGGCTATTAATTTTTGTGTATTTATCTTGTCATGGTAACCTTTCTTAATGCAAATATATATTTAATAGACTTTATTTTTTTTAGAACAGTTTTAGATTTACAGAAAAACTGAGAAGACAGTACAGGTAATTCCCATATACGCTTACCAATTTCCCCTATTGTTAACATCTTACGTTAGTTGATATTACTACTAATGAACCAATATTGAAGCATTGTTGTTAATTAAAGTCCATAATTTATTCAGGGTTCCGTAGTCTTTACCTGATGTCTTTTTCTCCTTCAGGATCCCATCCAGGGTACATTATATCTAGTCATCATGTCTTCTTAGGCTGCTCTTGGCTGTGACTGTTTCTCAGACTTTTTGTTTGTGTTTGATGGCCCTGACCGTTTTGAGGAGTACTGGTCAAGTGTTTTATAGACGGCCCCTTTATTAAGGATCATCTGATGTTTTACTCATGAATGCACTGAGGATATGGATTTTGAGGAGGAAGACCCCAGGTGGACAGTGCCGTTTTCATTACGTCATATTAAGGGTACCTACTTTTGACATGATTTATCACTGATGATATTAACCTATTGATCATCTGGCTGAGGAAGTGTTTGTCAGGTTTATCTACTATAAAGATACTTAAAAAGTTTTTTTTTAATTTTAATTTTTTATTGACATATATCATATGTTCACATACCATGTAATTATCCAAAGTGTGCAATCAACGGTTCACAATACCGCCATATAGCTGTGCGGTTACCATCACATTTGACTTTTCTTTTCTTTTTTTGTGAAAAGTAACATATACAAAAAGCAATAAACTTCAAACCACATCACAACAATTAGTTGTGGAACAGATTTCAGAGCTTGGTATAGGCTACAATTCCACAGTTTTAGGTTTTTACTTCTAGCTGTTCTAAGATATTGGAGACTGAAAGAGATATTAATATAGTGATTCAGCAATTATACTCATTTGTTAAACCCCACCTTCTCTGTATAACTCCACCATCACCTTTGATCTTTCTCCCACTCTTTAGTGGTATTTGGGCTATGGCCATTAAAGATACTATTTTGTACTCCTTTTCTTCCTGTACTCTTGGGAAGGAAGTCACTATGTGCAACCAAGCTTAAGGAATGGGAATTTAAGCCCCACCTACCCACATCCCTTGCAGACAGAGGTTTAATCCTTTTTTTTTAGTCCGTTTTTTTTATTAATTAAAAAAAATTAACAACAAACAAAACATCAAGATATCATTCCATTCTACATATACAATCAGTAATTCTTAATATCATCACATAGTTGCATATTCATCATTTCTTAGAACATTTGCATCGATTTAGAAAAAGAAATAAAAAGACAACAGAAAAAGAAATAAAACGATAACAGAGAAAAAAAAAGATTATACATACCATACCCCTTACCCCTCGCTTTCATTTACCACTAGCATTTCAAACTAAATTTATTTTAACATTTGTTCCCCTTAGTATTTATTTTTATCCAATATGTTTTACTCATCTGTTGATATGGTAGATAAAAGGAGCATCAGACACAAGGTTTTCACAATCACACGGTCACATTGTGAAAGCTGTATCATTATTCAATCATCATCAAGAAACGTGGCTACTGGAACACAGCTCTACATTTTCAGGCAGTTCCCTCCAGCCTCTCTGCTACATCTTGAACAACAAGGTGATATCTACTTAATGCGTAAGAATAACCTCCAGGATAAAAAAATTTCTAATAAATTTAGTTGTTTTACTTGAATTTTATTGTTAGACAATTTTAAATTTCTTTCAAATATTTATATAATTTTTCTTAATTTATTGCATTGGTTAAGGGATTCAGAACAATGTTAACTCTAGTGGCAACAGTGGTCCTTCTTGCCTTTTCCCTGATGTTAACAGATGTGCTTCTGATGCTTCACCATTCATTTGTTGCTCATTTCTGATAGCTATCCTTTATTTGGTGAAAAAGGCCTTTTTTTTCCCCATTGACTTGGATTTTAAAATACATCTGAGTCAATATTGGCCATGAATTTTCTCTGCACTGTACTAGGAGAGATGAGATACCTGTACGTATAATCCTTCTCTGAAGATATATTGTGAGAATTTCTAGTTGTGGGATTTTTGACTCAATGGAGGTGATCTTTAATCCGTCTTATCTGCCCAAAGATGAAATGTTCAAGTATAGGGCATATCTACTGGGTGGAGATGTTATAAAGACCACATAGACTTCAGATTGATGGTTGCTCTCAAGCCTCGGGAACCTATGAATAACAGGATGAGACCTGGCGACTAACCTTTCAGTCAAATCTGCTGTCAGGTCCGGATTTGGTTTTATGGATGGATGAGTGCAGAGCTGATGGATGCTGTAAGTCGACTCCTCACAATGGCCAGAAACCAACCTATTAATTCTTCCCATTTCCAAGCTCCTGATCTCTGCAGAACCACACTCAGTTCCTACTGAGGAGGGACACTCTTAGCTTTCTAAATATCTGTTAGGCAAAGATGATGAACATAGCCAGGGCTCAAAGGATGATCATGGTTTTCCTTTTTTAGGACACCTGCTCATCCTCAAACTTCCATCTGAGACTTATTTATTCCTGTGGGGTGGTGTAGTGGGGTGGTACTCTTAGAAGCTACCAGTACCATCCTAAACTGCCCATCACAGGCCCAGTGCCCACCAAGGTTGAAGAGAGTTGCTTGCTTTGGGTGTGGTCTAGGCCAGTTGTGGCAGGCCAACTGCTTGACAGAAAGTCTGGCCACATCCTGAACTGCTTTGGACCCCAGGACAATGCATGTAAAAAGCTGTGGGGCTAAGCCAGAAGTAAGCTTCAGTTAACTGAGCTCACCCAGGCCGAACTTCCTGTCCATTGCCCAGTTTCAGACCCCAGCTGCTTAGAAAGATAGGAAGATCATTTCTACCCTTCCCTATGAGTTATCCAGCTGTGTCGGTTCCTGTGGATTATTCAGTGTCTCCCCCTTCTGCAGCTATAAATCCTGCCCCAACTTGACCTAGCTCAAGCCCCACGTCTCCTGGGAATTCTTTAAAAATGATTACATTCCTGTTTGTGTAACCTTACATAGGCTTTGTAATGTATCTTTGGTCAATTTCTTCATCTGAAAAAATGGGATAAACAACCAGCTACCTAATGGAATTGCAGTGAGTTTAGAAAATTCTTAGTGCAGTGACTGGCGTATGGAAGATGCTCAGTTAATGCCAGTACCCTTGTTTTCACCCAGCCTTCAGCTCCATGCTACCAACCATTTCTGATTGTATGTGATTTAGAATAAGCTCAGCATATCCAAAAGGGCTTTATGAAGGAGTTAATGTTAGCAACATGTCAGGAGAAGGAAAGGCGCTGACCCTGTCTGGCTGTGCTAGTGTGTGTGCTGAAAGAGGGTCAGTGTGTAAGAGTCATGCAGGGAATGGAAAGGGGAACTGCTCTACTACAAGGCAATCCCCAAAAACTATAAGACTGAGATAACAGAAAAAATGCCTTATATCATTATTGGCATGTGACTTCTATTGGAGATGCCTCTGGAACCGAAATGTGCTTTTGAGGATGGGCATGCTAGGAGATTTATGATTCTGTTATAAGCTCGTAATCACTTCAGTTTCTGCCTTTTATACAGGGTCTTGATAGATATGGGAAGAATGTGACTTAGTTGGGGCTCAGTGAGAACCTTACTTGTTTTGTTTGGGCTTGCTCTGTCCTTGACTCCTTTTATCCTATGTTTCCTCAAAGAAAGGAACAATAACTCAATGTCCCAGAGGATGTCTTTCGTGTCTGATACACCTGTGCTGGTCAGGTGCCACTGGCCCTACTCCCTTCCCCTGTTTCTTACAGGAGAAAGCAGAAGGTTTGGTCTCACTGCTTCCACTGCACCATAACCTTTGAGTCTGGAGGCTGCTCCTTCATTGCTCTCAACAAGAACTCCCAACCCACAGAGCGTTTTGTCCTTTCATCGCTTTGCTGAAAATCAGAGGGACTGTGGCGAGGAATCCTATCCCATGTCACACAGCTTTGACCACCTCGTCTGTTCTTCCTTTCTCTCACCTTTCTGCATCCCCAGTCATCTCGTCCTCCATGTCTCCAGTGCTCTGTGATACTCCCTAGTGCACCCAGGCTCCTGGACGCTGTAATGCAAGCCCCATTCCAACCAGGTGTGGCTCTTCCTAGGCAGTTTTCTTGCCTAGTTCTCCATTTACTCCCCACCTCACTCAGAATTGTGATGAGTATATTTTTCTCCATATGACTGCACACATGCAATGGTAATTCAAAGATATTCGTGATTGACCAGCAAAACACATACATAGGCATGTGGAGAGAAAACATAGTATAGGAACAAAAGATAGATTTGGATTCACAACTTATTTCAGTCACTAACTGTGTCCCCTTGGACAACCTATTAACCTCTCTTGGTCTTGCTTTCCTTGTGTCTAAAATCAGGCCAACAGGACTTTCTTGATGAGGTTATTGTTAGGTGTAAAGTAGCTGATACTTTCAAAATTGTGCAACATGCTCAACAGAGTAATTAGTAATTAGTCATAGTAATGAGGGCCACTGCATCCAACCGCTGAATGGTCATCCAACATGGACTGCAGGGATGCAACTCCAACCATCCCCTCTACCACTCTTGCAGCCCTTAAAATAAAACAATCATTCCCCTTTTCAAAAATGGGAGACTCATAGCTGAGAGAGGAAAGAGAAAAATTACACCGACACATTAACTGCTGCTGCTTGATAGCATATATAGCAACCTCCTGGAAAGGCTGTGACAATATGTGTTCCTTTTCTTGTGGTTGTATGTCAGCCACAAATCAGGGATGAGGCCAGAAAAACAGAACCTTAGAAACTTCTCAGAAGATCATCGTCAGGTATTTCTCTGCCTCATCCATTTGGCAGCATTTTAGCTCTTCACTGGCTCTTAATAATTAATTTAGGTAAAATACAGGATAAAAAGCTGACTTAACTTCTTTCCACTCTGCAATTGTGTACAGTGAGGTTTTATTGGTGTTTTTAAGACACTTCTAGCTTTGCCAACCCAGGGGAAAATTGCTCTATCTGAATTGAAAGAAAGTTATTTAATCTTTTCAACTTTAATTCTTCTTCTTCCGAGTTCTTTTCTGCTTTAAAAGAAAAGTCCAAAACTAAAGAATTATAATCCCAATTGACTTTTCCTTCCCTGACATAGATTTTGTTGAATATCATTTCTGGGGAGCTGCTCTTCCAGTAACAATGCCTTCATGACTCACCTTTCTTTACTATGAGTCTATATATCCTCTCGTCAGATTGTCAAGAAATGTTCATTTTTGTTCCACAGAAGCTTCCGAAGCTATGTTAGTTTGTTTTAAAAAAATAATTCTTACAAAACCCATTCAATTTAACATCCTTGCAATTTTAATCAAGTCAGATATCCAAAGAACTCAGTGTACCAAAAAAGGGTAAATTTTAAATTATAGGTACTTCAAAAAATCTTGTCATTTGAAAACAATTCAATGGCAAAAGAGTAGAATGTGGGGGAAAAAGTACATGAAAATTAGCCGTGATTATTTACCAAAAAAACAAAAATTGTTCAAAATGAAGTATTTTATGGCTTTTAAAATGACAAGTGATGGGAACCATGTCAGAACACGGTGGGGGGGGGGGTCTATTTTTTATATAACATTGAGTAGAAAAAGCTGAGACTCAAAAATATACCCTGATTACAATGAAGTAAAACGTCAGCATGTACAGTAACAACAACTGAGAACAGTAATAGAAAAACAGCTGATGATCGAAATTTGGGGGATTTTGGTTTCTATAAAGATATTGACGTCTTCAATGAAGTTACTGAAAAATAAAGAAGACGGTCTGAAAGATATGCTCTGGCCTTTGTTTGGTGAAGAAAGTAGAAGGGAGGTGGCTGTGATGGCATCTGTGAGACCAGGGTCCAGATTCCAGCCCCACCATCCTGCCCATGTGACCTTGTTCCAGACACTTTAGTTTCTTTATCTGCAAAATGGGGATAAAATGCCAGTTCTTCTGGGTTGTCGGGGGACTCAGTGAGATGACGGATGTGAAGGGTGTCTGTGTGGTCTGCTCAGTATTATTGTGTTATTACTGCATTTTATTATATACTAATAGACATACCTCCCAGGCACTGCCTCTCCCTGTAGTGGCATTAGGTGCTGTAGGGAAAAGGAGAGATGGAATCAGAACATAAAAGGCTTCTACTTGCTTCTACATCTAACGCCTCCGCCTCTAACATCATATCTATTGCTGCAAGAGGTGCGTGTGCAATGAATAAATATTTGTGGAACAAATCACACTGCAGCACCTTCCTGTGCTTACCTTGCACTCTACAATAAAATTGAATTCACTGCTACCAAAATGATCTTACGTTGCAGCAGTTCACACCCTCCTCAGTCTTCTTTTTGTCAGCAGCAATAAGAAGAACCAAATAGAAATGAAATTGCCCTTAAACAGTTTTAAAAAAAGAAAGAAAAAGTGGCGAGGTGCATGTAATCTGCCCCAGACCTCTGCTTTGTTCTTTCCTAGCTTCTTCATTCCAGCTTAAAATGCTTCTCTTTCCTATTTTCTTTGGAATCTGATAACCACCAACTTCGATTACTTGGCATGATTATGTAACACTTCCTTCTGCTAAGGTTTTTCTCCTTCTGAGCTTCCTCTCAGTTTTGCAACAGTTGGATATAAATCCAAATTGTTGTGAAGTTTTATTAATATTGCCTATCACCTCTCATTCATTTGAATTTCTTAGCCTTTGTGGTTAAGCCTGCACATTAAGAAAGTCAGGTTTCAGTACATGCATTGCGCCCCTGGAGAGCCCTTTCCATGCCCCAGGAGAGAGTCCAGCGTTCAACTCTCCACCCTTCGTGGCAATGCACAAAGCCTCTTTCACAGCAGGGGCCACAGTGTCTTCTCATTGTTCCTTTGCCAGCACAGGCTCCCACCAGCCCAGGAATTTCCTGAGGACAAGGACCATGTATGCTCATCTTTTATCCATGCTTCGGACACGGTGCCTGGCACAGAGTGGTGAAATAAGGACCAAGGTCAGAATATGCAGGAATACCAATTAGTGCACAATTATCTGTGAATTTTTCTTTCAAGCTCTGCTAGAACTAAAATGTAAGAAGGGAAAGTCAATGATTCTGTGTTTAAATCCCTGCCCTGCTATTGACTAGCGATATAGCCCTTGCTAAATCCTTTAACATCTTTGCCTTAATGTTCTCCTCTGAGATGGCAATGTGGAGGTGGGGGGAGGGAGGAAAACAATAAAGTTATGAGCAGTAATTAAAGAATTTAGCAACATGCAGACAATTTAAATGTGTATCTGCACAGCATTAAAAAGGTCAGGCAAAGTCTCAGAATCAGTAAGCAGCCTATTAAGAATACCAAAAACACAAGAAACTGTCTGGGAAAAGAGTGGAATGTATCAGGAAGAGAGTATGATTTTTGTCTGTGTTAGGGGCAGATTCCCATTCTCTATCATTTGGAATGAAAAGATAGAAACTTTGTCTCCTTTGCTGGCTCCAGCTCCTCAGTCCACTCTTTAAATGTACGTTTGGTTCCTTGGGATTTCCTTCCCTCTCTGCAGCCTTTCCCAAACGGCCTCTTTCGTAACCATGGCTCTGCCTTCTGCCATTAGGCTGAGGTTTCATTTATTTAGCCCAGGAGGCAGCTCAACTTGTACGTCTCCCAGGCAGAGCAAACTTGAGGGATTCCAAAGAGAATTGATCTCTTTCTGCCCTTTGTATGTGGCAAAGCAATACTACCATCCACCCAGCCAGCCATGCCTGAAGCTCAGGGCTCACCCAGGCTTCTCCTCCACTCTCAGGTTTCACACCCACTGAATATCAACTCGAGTTGATTTCTCCTTCTTTAACATCTACATCTGCTCCCCTCCATCCCATTGCTTCTGCACCTCCAGTCTGTTTTCTCTACTCAGGCAACTCGCTCTTGTGTTCTTGCATGGCTTTTCTCCCAGGGCTCTCTCTGTCCTAAAGCCTCTTATTACTTGTCTATTTGTTTATACTTTAAGATTCACTGCCCTTTCAGCTGTGTACTGGACAAACATCCCAACACATGTAACACTTTATTTGACTTATGTGTTTAGACACTCACGCAAATAGGAGAGAAGCTCCTGCAAAGCCCTGTGAGTTATTTGTTGTTTTATCTCAGTGTCTGGCACAGAGAAAAGCATACAGTGGTCACCCAATAAATATTGGAAGAATTTCCAATGAATATTGGAAAAGTATGTGTCAGACTTTAATCATGTTCTGTGAATTGGACAGATCCTTTATCTCAGCAAACAGTGCTTCTTTATCTTTCAAAAAATGGAATTTAATTCCCGGTCCATACACTTTCTCCAAAACAAACAACAAGCAAAACAAACAAAAATTCAACAAATGGTGCTACAATAACGGGATACTCACATGGAAAAATAATGAAATGTGACCCTGCCAAACAGCATACTAAAAAAATGGAATTTAAAATATCTACAGCACAAGATTTTCTGAGAATTAAAGGAAATTATTCATTTGCTCAGCAACACCATTTTATTGAGTGACTATTATGGGCCAGGCACTATGCTGACTCAAAACACACATCATCTCTATCATGGAGCATGCAATCTAGTTAGAGAGAGAGAGAGAAAACATAAAATAATATAAAAAATGAAATTAAAATTACAGTTGTGAGCAGTGCTTCCTAGTAGAGCCATATGGGGCTAGAGGAGTCTGTGGGAAAGTTACTGACCTGGCCAGAGAAGTTAGGGAAGCCTTCCTGGAGGAAGCAATGAGTGAGCAGAGTTCTGAGGGATAAGGAGGAGCTGTTAAGAGAAGGAGGAAATTGTTTCCTAAGGCAGGGAATAGTGCATATGAAGCCCATAAGAGCACAGCACATTCAATGAATGGAAGGAAAGCCAGTGTGCCTGGACATGGCGAGGAAGGGTGCACCTGGAGCAAGAGGAGGCTGAAAGGACAGGGAGGGGCTGCATTGTATAACCCAGGTTAGGCACAGGAAAGACACAAAATAAATTCGTTTTCCTTGTTTTGACTTTTCCCCCATCTTTGATCTCCAAAAGTTTAGAAAAAAATGGAGGAAAAAAGATCATTCTGTCTTGCTTAACAGGTAGAGTCAATCTCATTCGGTACACCTTCCCCCCCCCCCCCCCAGAAAGGGAGGAATTCTGACAAAAAAAGCTAGAATTCCCTCACTAAAAATTCCTTCAGCTATGCTGAAGACGCCTTCATAGACTTCCTTTTTATTTGGAAAGATTGTCATCTTGTGGATGGCCAAAGGGAAGAAAGAGCTAGTAGCAGGTGGCAGTCACAATAGAAGGACAAAGAGCAGACTCAGGAGGTGATATTGCTAAAATGGTATGTGGCCTCACTGTTTCAGCCCTAGCAAGTATAAGGCACTCCATTGCCGACTGATGAGTAATTATTAATGGGAGAAGAGGAAGTGTTGAGGGATAAAGAAAGAAGTGAAAGTTTGTGGGCCAACATAAAAGCCAAACAAAGAAAAGCAAGCAGACACCCAGGGAAAGGATTTTAGAGTATGCGTCTAAACCAATGATGCCTCTAAACATGATGATGATGAGGGACAATGTTTTCTTCCTCACATAACATGGTATCAGACAAAGGAGCGTGCGAGGCAGAGAGTCTGCATACTTCCCGGTAGTATGGGCAGAATCCCATTACTGAGGGTTCCGTGCACGAAGGACCAAGCTTGCTAATGCTGACACATTGGTCTTTCCAGGTGAGAGGCATATCACCCCTTGTTTGAACACTAGCCCTCAGCCATGACAGGGAACGGCAAATGGATTATTTTTAGTTTGGAAGAAATCTTTCAATAAATAATTCAGGTTATCTGTGAGAGTTTCAGAGTGCCAGTTCATCTCATGCCTTCCCCTCTGCCTTCTGAACCGATGCAGCTGGATAGGCGCCATTTATTTCAGGCACACCTGAGTTGGAGGGCTCAGCCTGCACCCCAAGTGGTGGTAAAATGGGCTTCGTCTCCTCCCGAATGAACTGTCCATCCAGCAGAACCTCCTATTTGGTGAAGGAGAGGAGTAGACGTGCAGCTGGAGAGAAGCAGAGAGAGGCAGGCCGTGGAGGGGGAAGATTGGGGTCCCTTTGCCCCACCCAGCACAGCAGCACAAAAAGGCTCATTCATTCTTTTCTTGGGGAGAAGTAAATGAGATCGAGAAAAGGGCTAAGGTGTTTTTTGTTGTTGTTGTTTGTTTGTTCGTTTTTTAACCTCAAAGCACTTTCAAGATTGAGAAAGTTTCTATTTTATGGGCCTTGTCAGAAATGAGGAGAGACAAGAATAATGGTTCAGCAACATCGCCGAACTCTTTCTAACAAGCATTGTAACATGGTATTTATTCTCAAAGACCCAACAGGCCTTTGAATGTGGGATAAAAAGGCAAGTGAAAGAAATGAGCTAAATATGATTATAATATGACATTTTATTGAATCAAATTTATTCCAATTTTCTATTATTGGATATTATTTTTGCTGATTTGATTTCAGCTACCCCCAAAACTGCTTATTCCTGGCTGTGAAAAGACCAATTCAGACTTTAAATGGTTTCCCTTCTTCATTTTAGTTATTAGAGACAACTTTCTATTTCCTGAATGACGGTCTTTTTAGTAAACCAGATTACCAGTCCATAATTTTTATTGCCTATCTGCAGAATGTATTAAATTACAAATAGAAATACATTATTTGTCATATGAAATATAGAGTAGAGATGTCTTGTTTTTGACCTGGAAATGTTTGATCTGTTATTTCAGTTCAATTTCTGTTACTGTGTGATCTTAACCTCATTATGCCTCAGTTTTCTCATCTGTGAAATGGGAATAATTAATAGTACCTATCTCATAAAGCTGTGGTAAGGACTGAATGAGTTGAGACCTGTAAAGGATTTAAGACAGTAGACAGTTTGTAAGTCTAAGCTGTCATCATCATCTCTTCAGCAGCAGCATCGTGTTGCCATCATTACCATCTAGTGAAGGAAGCCTCCTAGAGAAATGCATCTTGTTCACAATGTTGAGATAAGAAAAAAAATGCTAGGATAAGATTTGCCCAAGTTAGAGTATATAAAAAACAAAGCCAAAAAATGTATAATAACTTAAAAACAAGTGAGGTTTATCGCTCACTCCCAAAAGTCTAAATTAGATGTTCCTAACCAGGAGACTATCCCTCGAACGATGGTTCCAGGGACCAGGTTGCTCCCGTCTTTTGTCTTTACCATCTTCAACAACATATTTTCAAGGTTACATGGGAAAGAGATATTCAGTCAATAGAACTGCGCGCGCGCACGCACACACACACACACACACACACCATATAAAAAAAGAGGGATTGCAGAGATACTCTCTTTTCTTAACGTCCTCAGCCTGGAAGAGACACACATGATTTCTGCTTACATCCTGTTGGCAAGACTTAGCTATGGGGCCCCTGCCTAGGAGGAGAGCTGGGAAATGGAGTCCCTGGCTGGGTAACCGCGTCTCAACAACACTTCTATGGCATGGAAGGGTACCATGAGTAGGTTGATGTCAGCCATCTCTACCACAGATTTAAAGGAGGTTTCTATTTATTATTGCAAACATTTGCCCCTGAAATGTTAATTCAGCAAAGCAATATAGAAGTAGTTTCTTGGTTATCTTCGTCTCTTCAATTAATGGAAAAAAGATGGTAATTTAAATGTCAGGCAAAATTTTCAGAAGAATGATTTGAGGTCATATAATCTCCCTGTGAGGATATTTGGGGATATGCCATGAGTTGACTCTTGGCTGATTTTCCAATACTAGTTGTATTAGTTGGGATTCTCTAAAGAAACACAATCAACAGGGAACACTCACAAATATAAAATTTATAAAAGTGTCTTACGTAACTGTGGGAACGCAGAGTACAAAATCCACAGGGCAGGCTGTGAAGCTGACAATTCCGATGGAGGGTCTGGACGAACTCCACAGGAGAGGCTCACCAGCCGAGACAGGAAGAGAGCCTGTCTCTTCTGAATCCTCCTTAAAAGGCTTCCAGTGATTATATTAAGCATCACTCATTAAAGAAGACACTCCCCTTGGCTGATTACAAATGAAATCGGCTGTGGATGCAGCTGATGTGATCATGATTTAATTCTATGAAATGTCCTCATCACAGCAGACAGCCAGCGCTTGCCCAACCAGACAAACAGGTTCCACAACTTGGCCAAGTTGACATATGAACCTGACCATGAAACTATTCCTCAAATTTCAACTGGTGGTAAGACTATTTTGACTAGATATATCCACATTCATTGCAATTTATTTGGAAGGGAACCTTAAGATGGGATATATAAATATGAAATTCCTAGTGAAAATTACTTGAATTTCATCGGGCTACCTTTTTTTGTTTGTAGTCTGTGGGAGGGTGGGGGAGCGGGAGAATGTGTAAAAACTGGACTGTTGTGAATGATTTTGATCAGTGTAAAAAGAAACTTCCAAATAGCTTCTTTCTCAGTCATAATTTTGGCCTGAATTATTTGTCTAATTACTTTGGCTCTCAATTTTGCCTGTGTTGGCTCAGTTAAAACAGCAGGTGACACAACCCAAACCACAGAAGTTGAAAGAAACCTACCCTTTAGAGCCAAAATGTAATAGTCTGCATGGTGTTTTACAGATTATAAATCACTTACACACATTCTTATTCAGACTTGATTCCACATCCTACTGGGTGGGATATGGAATACTTTTGGAGAAAATTCAGCCATTAAAAAATCTGCTCAGAAACTCACATTCCTCATCATAGAAAAATAAAGACCTGTATCATTATTAATCTAACAGTTGCATTACACTTTTAAAGCTTCGCCCTCACTTAAATAGAATTTTTAGGTCATTATAGAACACCTTACTGTAGATTCTTGTCCAAAAATGTAAATCTGATATACCATTTAGTCAACATAGATTCAGGCTTATCCTAATCTTTCAACAATGGAGAAATAACAGGAACTCTCCTTTATTCCTATTAAAAGGAAGGAGATTTTGAATGAATAAAACCTTTAGATCATCTGAAACCCTCATTTCAGCCACTATAGTCTATTATTCTGTTACTGTATCATCCTTCCTGGAAGTGTGAAAAATGAAATATTGGAGGATGGGCTCAATAGTCACCTCTTTTCCTACCTTCTGTCCCTTCTTTTCCTCCTCTCTTGGGAAAGATAATTATTGAGATGGTGAAAAGCAGATAGAAAAAAGAAGAAAAACAAGTGAAAAGCCAACATAAATCAGCACCTAAATAATTGAGAAATCATCCTCCGACATGATTTTAATCTCATGTTCTCGTACCATTAAATCCCAGGCATAGATAACATATGAGTTGGTGACTCAAGAGGGGACATGGAAGTGTCTTCAGGAGATTCTGAGCTAGATGGAAAAACTACTTCCAATGCTCAATTAAAGAAAGTTTAGCAGTCATGAGATATTTATAGGATTAATCCAAAATATATATAATTTGTGCATGAATATTGTTACTGGTTTCAAGTTAGTTCTCTTTTTTGATACAGGTTTGCTCATCAGAAATAACTTTTAGCATCAGATAATACATAATAGATATATAAGTTTTTTTCATTTACTTTTGATACCGGAACAGTAAATTACATGATATGGTGCTATTTTTTAGTTTTTCTTGAATAGTCTTACTAAGTTGTTGTTTGCACCTTAAAGAATAAGTGATGAGAATGGAGATGGGTTTTTTTTCTTATATAGCTAACTAGGTTTGGTAGTAGTTAATAGCTGAGAATATCGATTACTCTCTGAAATATTTCTCATAGATCCACACTTTGTTATCAGCTTTCAACTAAAATACTTAGGGAAAGAATAATGCAGTTAAGACTTAATTTATAAACTAGTTTAAAGAAAGGAATTGTATCCTTAATTAACAAACTTACCATTATATTAATTTATAGAAAACAATCTGAAATTACTTGCTCTGGAATTTTACTCTCACACTACTCATCAAAGACAGAATGTACGATAAGGTGGGCACGACTTAAGCCTCATCCAAGGGACTGCAGTGGCTGGTGGGGTAAAGAGCTCTGTTCTAGTTTGATAGCTGCCGGAATGCAATATACCAGAAATGGAATGGCTTTTAACACGGGGAATTTAATAAGTTGCTAGTTTACAGTTCTAAGGCCGAGAAAATGTCCCAATCAAAACAAGTCTATAGAAAGGTCCAATTTAAGGCATCCGGGAAAAGATACCTTGGTTCAAGAAGGCCGACGACGTTCAACATTTCTCTCTCAGCTGGAAGGGCACGTGGGGAACATGGCGGCATCTGCTGACTTTCACACGTGGCTCTATCAAAAGGGGACTCTCTCCAAAATGTTTCCTCTTTTAAAGGATTCCAGCAAGCAACTCCACCTTCAGTGGGTGGAGACACACCTCCATGGAAATCATCTAATCAAAAGTTACCGCCCACAATTGGGTGGGTCACATCTTCATGGAAACAATCAAAATGCTCCTACCCAGCAATATTGAATGAGGATAAAAGGGCATGGCTTTTCTGGGGTCCACCCCAGATTCAGACCAGCACAACCTCCGTTATCAGGTTGTGCCACTTACCTGGAATTCATTCACAGGGACTCCAGGGTTTCATAAGTAATACAACCTTTTAATTTTTTCTAAGCCCCTATTTTCCATCTCTAAATGCTAAAGGGTCCTTTGTTGGCTAATGAGGATATTACTACTGAGTTGCCCAAGTGCTGTGAGGACCTGAGATGTTAAGCAATGAAGGACAAGGGCTGTGTCTGTCTTGTTGATCTTTGCACAGCCCAAGAGCTCCCTAGAGAAGAAAGGAAGTAAAATCTGAAAGATACACAATCAAAGCTTTATCATTTAACATTATGTTAATTAAGTAATCAGCAGTCAGGAACTATTTTCCCCCTACTGCGTATATATTTTAATTTGGGGAGAAGGAGAGGGAGGGATTAAGTGGTCATAGAAATTAATTTGGAAACATGTGGTCTCTAATTTGACCTTCTTTTGCTTCTTCTTTAGCCCCCAAACTACCTAATAAGGGAGCTGAGCACATTAAAGGCAGTTACATGTACATGTTGAAAACCTTTAACATTGTAATTGGCATATGACAAGAAAATTTGTAAATTGAAGTGACTAAGGCATCAATAAAAATCTAAGAAGGATAAGATAAGCCACTCAGATTTAAAATATCTCAGGATCTTTCTAAAAGATGTAGAAACAATAGTTTGATTCAGACAGTTTAGTTTCTCAAGTCAATTACATAATATAAAAGCAAACATTATTTTCATGTTCTCTAGACAAAACATCAGTTGAGAGACTAAAATTTTAATTTTCTCAGATAGCTGTGTATGTCCTCAGCCTCCAGATATAAAAAGCAATTTTGGTACTGTTGTCTTCAAATGTTCTATTTGTTCAGCTTTTATGATTTTTTTTTACAGTATAGACAGTCTCAGAAGTAATTACAAAAGGCAATGGCAATAAATATTGGATGGTATAATCAAGAGTCTAAAATAAAATTGTTCTTTGGAAATTTAAATGTAGACATTCCTTCTCACTCTATGTCTAATTGTTTCATGATTTTTAAAAACACAGTGCAAAATGATATGAATCCATATGAGAAATTCTTCCAGGAATGCCTTGTCAGACCCACAAGGAAGCATGATTGGAAACGCATAAAAGCTTTTGTTTACTGATAAGTACAATTGAACATGAAGCACTACAGTGAAGGTTTCACCATGTGGGAGAAGTTAGCTCATTCCACTGTTCATGTGAAATTTATGACAGGGATATTTGCAGAAAAAGAATAATCTTTATGACCTCCAGAAGCAGTTTGGCATTCTATTGTGAGGCATTTTCATGGTTGGAGATACAGCATTCTGTTGCCATGTGTATACAGTATGTGGGTGTTTAATAAATACTATTTGTTGATAAGACTTAATTTAGGCGTGACATTTTATGAATGTGTTATGATTCATAGAACTCCATGGTGCTCACAGATGTACTTGGGTTTTAATTCTATAAAAGTGAAGAAGCCAGCTTGGCACCTTAAAATGTGATGCCCCCACTTCTTGCAGATCGTTCATAATGTGATGCCCCCACTTCTTGCAGATCGTTCATATTGAAGGATTTATGCCAACTCATGTTTATTCTTAGTTAAACCACTTGGTGGGAAAACTGCCGATGGCTCCTGTTGAGGCTGTTTGTATTGATTCCTACCCCAAGCCAATCATTTGGCAAACATGGGACCAAAATGTTGTTTTGGAAATTAGAATATAAGTGGATAGTCACAAATCCATCATAACTACTAGAAAAATAATTCAAAATACATATCCTCTTGATGATGGGTGACTTAGCTATAAAGAAGAATGCTCACATTGTTACATGGCATTTAGATGAAATATTCAAAGTTGTCAAGGCTTCAGAGGAAAAACCCTGGTTTGAAAATCTAAGTCTTTATTTTTGATTTTCAATACCTATAGTTGACCTTTTCAATATAAATCTAATGAAGTTGTGGTTTATGAAAATAAACACATATATACAGCCTAAAACTTGACCATAACATTAAGGTTTTCAATGATAAATTCTGTGGGAAAAAACCCATGTAAACAAGTAGAGTTCTGGGAATATCAAACTGGCCTTAATGCAAATCTTACATATTTCCATTTAAGAGAAAAAGCAAAAGTGTTCTTCCTCTTTGCCTTTTTGCCTTTATCACACAAGAGGTTGCACAATCCCTGGAAACAGCAAGCATCTAAACAAAATGAAGTTTCAAGAGTTTGGCCAACTATACAATTAGAGGGTGCAGTTCCCCCGAGACCATCCTTACTGATGCCAATTGCAAGTTTAGAAGGCTCCCCAAATCACCCTCAGTTTTGATAACTTATTAAGAGGACTCACAGAATTTATTGAAAACTCATATACTCAAGTAAGAATTTATTATAAGGAAAGGATTCATATTAAAATCAACCAAAGAGCCTGCCATGCCAGAGACCAGGGCTTGATTCCCAGTGCCTGCCCATGTAAAATAAAATAAAATCAACCAAAGAAAGAAGCACATAGGGCAGAGTCCAGGAGAAGAACCAAATGTGGAACTTCTGCCATCTTCTCCCTATGGAATTAGGACAGCATTACTCTTCAGGTATCTCCGTGTGATACTATGCACAGAATATTGCCAACCAAGGAAGTTCAAGCAAGCCTTGGTGCTAAGCATTTTTATTAGGGTTCAATCACATACTTCTCACATGACTGAACTTTTTCTCCAGGACTTCCAGAGATCAGCCTGACATATCTAGTCTCTAGTCCCTTTGGAGGCATTGCTGATACGATGTGGCTCAAAGCCCCTATTATAAATAACTTTCTTAGACTGTCCAATGGCCAAAGTTCCCCAGCAAACAAAGATCTTCCTATCAGACATGACATTCCAAGGGCCTTGAGATTACCTCCCAGTGGCTGAGGGCAAAGGTCAGACCTCGCTACATACGAAATCAAGCAATAATCTCTGAAATACCAAATTCCATGTGGTTTTCAGCTTTTGGTTTTTTATTTTATTGTGTTCTCCACTGTAGCACCAGTTACACTGGGCATTCTCCTTTTCCTTAAGACTTGCTGTACTTTCCCATGCATTTGTTCACTCTGTTTTCTCTGCTGAGGGAGAGTGGGGCTCCTGATCTCCTTCTGTTGCTATCAAGCCATCTACGAAAACACCAACTCCTCTGCGTCCCACAGGTCAGATGTGATCATTCCATCCTCTCATTCCCACAGCACTTGACCCTTCCTGTGTCTTTCATTCTTTACCTTTCATCATAACTGTAGCCAATGCATTGCAAAAACCTCGAGGGCAGAAAACTGCATCTTACCTTGTTATCACGATAAGGGCTTATGTAATGCGCTGCACTTCATGGATAGTTTCCCAGTGACCATGTGAGGAATTAAGGTGATTTGTTCTCTGATAGAGCTAAGAGGTACCTAGGACTTTGAGGTGTCATGGACTTTGTAGACTGTTTTGTGAGAAAGGCAAAGAGTTAGATGCCCTTTTTCCTTTCTCTCGATTTGTTTCTGTTTAATCTTAAAGGAAAAACAGGCAGGCATGGCCGATGTTTCAGCATTCCTCTTTCTCAGCTTCTTCCACAGTGGAAGTAACTTTTTTATTCTACAAAAAGCTGTGTGTGCTCCAGAAAGGTTCTCACCAGTTATTCTGAAATTCTAGAGGCAGAATAACTCTTGCTGAGGAAAGTGTCTGTGAAAAATGTATTTCATTTTTAATTAGGATTAGTAGCGAATCTTTTCATATTCATGCTTATATTATGTAGCCAGTGCTTTAAGCCTTAGAAATGCTTGATACTGACTTTATTCAGGCACCAAATCAAAAGGTATCTTTCTCAAAGTGTATATGCTAATAGTGTTTTGAAACGCACCCTAATGGAGATTGCAGTGCAGAATGACCGTGTGCAAGAATTTTGGATATCACTGTTTTAACACTTATTAGATGCCCTGGATGCATTTTATTTTTATTTATTTATTTTTTTTTAGTGTTCCAACCCAGCTCTTGTGGTTTGGGTCAGGGAGGCCCAAAGACCCTGTGCCAGTCTGAATCTGTTGTCTACCCCAGAAAAGTCAAGTTCTTTAATCTGGGTCAGGGAGGCCCAAAGACCCTGTGCCAGTCTGAATCTGTTGTCTACCCCAGAAAAGTCAAGTTCTTTAATCCTCATTCAATATTGCTGGGTGGGAACTTTTTGATCGTTTCCATGGAGATGTGACCCATCGATTGCGGGTGGTAACTTTTAATGATGGTTTCCATGGAGATGTGTCTCTACCCATTCAAGGTGGGGTTGCTTGCTGGAGCCCTTTAAGAGGCAAACTTTTTTTTTTTTTAAATTAAGAGGGAACCATTTTGGAAAAAGCTTTATAGCCAACAGAGTCCACACAGCCAGATATCTTGACGCCTTTGGAGATGAAGAAGGAAAACACCTCTGGGGGAGCGTCATGACACAAAAAGCTGGGAGAGAAAGCTAGCAGACTTCGCCATGTGACTTTCCAACTGAGAGAGAAACCCTGAACTCCATTGGCCTTTCTTGAGTAAAGATAATCTCTTGTTGGTGCCTTAATTTTGACATTTTCATAGCCTTGCCTTGATTTGGACGTTTTCACGGCCTTAGAACTATAAACTTAATGCATTCTCCTTTTTAAAAGCTGTTCTATTTCTGGTAAATCACATTCCAGAAGCTTGCAAACTAGAACAGACCCAAAGACCAAAGGATATGTAAGACACGGAGTTAGACATGAATTTTACTGGGACTGATGAAGAGGAGAGGGTTCTTCCTGATGGTGGCAGGTCGGGAAATAGAAGCTAATGCTCCACAAATAGGGCCGGGGAGTAAAGGACTCATAAAGCCTTAGGAAAAGGGTGTGAAAATAGAGTTTCAGCAGGGTCTTGTGACACAGGCATTTGTTATTAACAGTGATCGAGGGAGGGAAGTTTCAATGCTTTGTTTATGATACCACTTTTACATTCTTTCCTCCTGAGGAGGTTTAATGATCTTTAATGTCTGTCTTGGCTATACAGGTGGATATGTTTAATGACTTATTCTCAAAATGGAGATGGGCTTTAACCCTGGGTCTCCACAGTTCACTCCCATGCAGTAGACTATATTGCCCACAGGACAGACACTGCATCCATATTCCACACAAATGTGTAAGAGACAACAGAACTAGAAGTCCCCCCCACAGAGATAACAGCCCCACAAAGAGATGCCACTATGGCCAAGAAAAGAAAATAAACCACTTCTCAATTACTAGGAGTATGAGGTACAAAGTTATGTAAAGTAGTAGGGATGATAGAGGTCAACTTGGGATGTTCCCCATGGATAGCTGTCCTGCTATCTGTTGCAAAATAGTTAGCAACCCTGCTGGAGTTTTCAGATTGTCCTATATTCTTGTGGTGGTCCCCATTCATCTGGGAAGGCAGACACATGGAGAGAGGCCAACTTGGGATTTTCCACAGAGTCTCCCTTCCCAAAACTCATGCCTGCCATGGCCGGTGGCTCTTCAGCATCCTGGCCGGCTCACCAATTGTTCTTATCCAGCTGAGTTAATTTGTTAATCTGCTGGCATGCAATACTCCAGAAATGGCACAGCTTTTAAAAAGGGAATTTAATAAGTTACAGGTTTATAGTTCCAGTGCCGAGAAAATGTCCAAACTAAGGCACCAATAAGAGGCTACCTTCACTCAAGAAAGGGTGATGCTATCTGGAACACCTCTGTCAACTGGGAAGGTGTGTGGGTGACATCTGCTGGTCTCTTGCTCCTGGGCTCCATTGCTTTCAGCCTCTGTTTCTCTGGGGGTTCCTCATGTTGCTTCTCCGGGACCAGCTTTTATCTCTTGGCTTCCCATGGCTCTCTGCAGGTTCTAGCTTGCTTAACATCTCATGGGCAGGCACATGGCAATGTGTGTTGGGCTCCAAGCATTTCCAAACATCTGTGTCTCTGTTCTATCAGCTCTAAAGTTTCTGTTGGCTCTGAAGCAACTGTTCTCCAAGTGTCTCTCTCATTTCTGAGGTTTCCCCAAAATGTTTCCTCTTTTGGGAGAGGAAGACCCACCTAGAATGGATGGAGTCACATCTCCATCTAATCAGAAGGTGATACCCACAACTAGGTGTGTCACATCTCCATGTCTCCATGGAGATAATCTAATTAAAATGTCTGTCCTACCATATTGAATCAGGTTTAAAAGAGACATCTGCACCCATGAGACTGGATCAGGATTAAAACATGGCTTGTTTGGGGTACATAACTGGCACATCAGCTCTTGGGGGACTTTGGACAGGGCAGCCCAAAGACTAAAGGACATATCAGGCACAGAGTTAGAGATGGATTTTATGATGATTTATGAATAGGAGAGGATTTTTCCTGATGGCGGCAGGTCTGGAAATGGAAATTAATGCTCTGCAAAGGGGGCAGGGGAGTGCAAGTGCTATAAGGGTTTAGGAAAAGGGTGTGAGGATAGTTTCAGCAGGGTCTTGTGACACAGTGGTTTGTTATCAACAGTGATCCAGGGAGGGGAATTTTAATGCTTTGTTCACAATACTATTTGTACATTCTTTCCCCCATGAGGAGGACTGATGACATTTAATGTCAGTCCCAGTCATGTAGGCAGCTGAGTGCAATGACCTGCTGTCAGTATGGAGGAGAGTCCTGGGCCCTGGATCCCCACCTTTAGTGAGTTCTTTTAAACAACTGGGCAGTCTATAAAGCTTAATGTTTTAAGAGGAACCACTTGGGAGTCCAACTGCATAGGTTCAAATTCTGCTTCAACTACTTTTATGGTGATCAACTTGTTCCAGTGGCAGTTGAATTATGTATCCCCATAAAAACATATTATTAACCTTAATCCATTCCTGTGAGTACAAACCCATTGTAAGTCGGATCTTTGGAAGTTGATACATTAAGCTGTGGCCAGCTGAATCAGGTTGGGCTTTAGCCTGGATTACCAGAGTCCTTTACAACCAGAATGAAACCTGGACATAGAAAGCTGTGGGAGAACCAAGAAGATGGAAATCAGTGGAATTGGATGAGAAAGGAGAGGACATTAGCATGTGATAGAAAAGCCAAGGAATCCCTAAATTGCTGGCAGCCATTCCCAGTAATGCCACAGGCTTCAAGAACAAGCATCACCTCGCTGACATCTTAATTTTGGACTTCCCCTACCTTAAAAACCATGAGTCAATAAATTCCTGTTGTTTAAGCCAACCCATTGACTGGTTTGTTTCAGCAGATGGAAAACTAAGACATCCCCATTTGTTCAGAACTCTCCCAGTTTTATCAGTGAAAGTCTGGCATTTGGGGAAAACTCTCAGTCCTGGATAAATTGAAAAAAATTGGTCACCCTAGAACTGTGAAACTTTTTAAAAGTCACTTATTTTCTCTAATTCTTGGTTTTCTAATCTATAAAATGGGAGGAATAGTAGTGCCTGCCTCATAGCGTTGTTTATAGAGCTTAAATGAGTGAATACATGCACAGCAATTAGCACATAAGTAATTAGGTAAATCCTGCTGTCATTATTATTAGTTAGTATAGGGTTGTTTTGATTTATGGGATTAAATGACAGGTGGGGAACAGAACCGTATTAGAATGTTAGTGACAAAGTTCAATGTCCTAATACAGTGTCATTCCATGGCTAAAGCTTCCCCCATCCCTGACCATCCCTCAGTCATTGACAGGACAGAAACATGGGATGGCAAAGTGGGGGTGTGAAGCCCTTCTAAACACAAACCAGGACTCTGTGGCATGTGGTATTTTTGTTTAGTGAAATTCTGCTTTGGGCAATGGTGACAAAAAAAGACCAGAAGAAGAACACGATGTGTCCAATGTTCTAGGGGCAGGGCTGCACCTCAGTTACCTCTATTTGTCCAGCTCGAGACAGGGCAGGACAGAGGACCTAAGCAGTGACTTTAGCTGTTGGACTGTTCGCATGCCTTTGGAAGAACTGTTTTATAAGCTAGAACTGCATGAGGTCCTAGCTTCATGTTGCTAAACAAAGGCCTGTAGCAAGATAGAGCTATTCACAGGGGGAATTTATTAAAACATTTTCCAAGTGGTATTTTGCAAATTTAGTCACTCACTAAAATGTATTGAATTCTTAGGTACTGTGCTAAGGACTCAGGGATAAAGGAAACAACTCTTGTCTCCAAGTATCTTCCAGTCTGGCCTGATGATAATACAAGGTAGAAGCCACTGAATAAAATTTGTCACTTCATAATTAACTGTTTTACATAGCTTTCCACATAAAGGTGGTGGTGTGACACATTCAGAGGGATCAGGTATACCAGTCTTTGGCCTCTCCCAGGGCTTTTATAGCAAGTGTATGGTATTTGTACTCTGGCCCATTGGCAAGGGTAAAGGAAACAAAGCGGTCAAAACATAAGGACAGAGGGCAGTGCAAGGGTAGCTCAGTGGTAGAGTTCTTGCCTGACATGCAGGAGCCCTGGGTTCGATTCCCAGAGCCTGCACATGCCAAAATAAATAAATAAATAAAAAAACATAAGGAGGGAGCAAAAGTTGAGGAAAAGGGAAAGCCACTAAAAATTTGTTTTGCCTCTTCTCATTCTTAGCATCTCGGTTTAAATGTCACCTCCTGAGAGAGGCCTGAGTATCTTTTCTAAAGAATTGCTCCCTTCCCTGCTGACCTGTTTTTATTCTTTCTCTTATAGACTTGCTTGCTTCTTTCCATGCACTTACTATAACTGTGAATTATTTTCTCTCTCGGCTGTATTTGTTAGGGAATAGCCTACACTCCTACAACAAAGAGAAACAAAGTAGAAAAGTTCCAGCAAGTCAGACGTGTTCCAGGGATAGGTGCGCAGTCACTTAGTGGTCTGTCCCGTTTAGGACGAGACCCGGAAGCAGTAGGCCAGAGTGGGAGGCACCCGGCCCGGCTTCTTTAGGACGTGACCCGGAAGCAGCAGGCCAGAGTGGGCGGCACCGTGCCGGCTTCTTTAAGACGTGACCCGGAAGCAGTAGGCTGGAGTGGGTGGCACCCGGCCTGTCTTCTTTAGGACGTGACCCGGAAGCAGCAGGCCAGAGTGGGAGGCACCCGGCCTGTCTTCTTTAGGACGTGACCCGGAAGCAGCAGGCCAGAGTGGGAGGCACCCGGCCTGTCTTCTTTAGGACGTGACCCGGAAGCAGTAGGCCGGAGTGGGTGGCACCCTGCCTGGCTGCTTTAGGACGTGACCCGGAAGCAGTACTCATCACGTGTCCACGCCTAGGGAAGATGAGGACGTGCAATCTTTAGCGGCGTGGCCCATATGCTGAAATTTCCAGGGGGTAAGAGAGCCTATTGCTAAAGGGAAGGAGGGCAGAATGGACACTGGTGGACAATCAGCAGTCTCTGCTGTGTGTGCATATTTTGGTTTTGTTTATTTGTGTCTGCCCTCCATGAGGAGAGGGACTATTTCTGTCTGGATCTGTTTTGTTTATTCCCAGGAACCTCTTACAGTGCCTGAGGTAGTTGGCACTCAGTATATATCGGATGAATAAATGAATGAAGTTAAATAACTAAACGCTGAACATTATTACATTGATGATGCCATTATTGGGCTTGGCTTGCTTTCAGAATTCTCATGGTATTACTTTAGAATTTCCATTACTTACTAATTTGCATGATTGAGATTTTTAAGCACCTAACATGTTGGCTGGCACATAACAAATAGTCAACACATGCTACTTTTCTTTCCGTTTTCTCTAGTTAAAAAAAAAAACTCAGTTATCAGATACAAAGCTGTGTTAAGAAATAATATTGAAACTATCTTACTGTTCAGATAAGAAACCTGAAGTGTTTTCCCACAAAGAATGCTTTAGGTTTTTCAACAATGACCAGCAGACAACACAATTGGATAACTCTGCTTTAATCTTTTGTTTCTTCCCCAAATTCAGACCATATTCCTTTACCAGTGTTACCAACTTCTAGGTAAGTAAAACTTAATTTTAAGGACAATAGATATGAGTTTGGAGCAAAAAAAACTTTATAAAAAGATAGACTGGAAAGTTTACATTGATTATGATGTGTTTTTACACACTTAGGAAAAACTATTGATTGTTTTTTTTTCCCAGCTGCTCTTTTCAAGTGATATCTATGTCTTTTTTTTTTGCTTGGGCAGACACTGGGAATTGAACTCAGGATTCCAGCATCAAGTGGTGTTTATCTTTAAAACCATTTTCTGTTGAGGGACACGTTAAAATTCCATATAATTGTTTACCAAATTTTTAAAAAAGACCCTGTAAATGGAATTGCTTTTTTGTTTTGTGACCCAGTACGTTTTAACTAGAACAGAGTTCAATCCTTAAGGATCACGAGTAGATGATTAGAACTCCAAACACCAGATTGGGTAGATAATGTCCTGCAGATGATTTTTCGGAGTTTTTAAAAAATCATGAAAATTTAATGCTCACGTTGAATTACAGATATAACAATCGGTTGCTGGTTCCTTTTCCAGGACACCTTGGGTTTGATTTCCACTTGCATTTTATGAAATCTTGGAGAATGAAGAATTGCAGGATCATCTGCAGGCTTTTGATTTATTCATCGATTGTGTTTTACCCAGGCTGTTTTGACTGTTTATATACTCGCTTGTTTATGGACTCTACTTTGCTCTCAAACATGGCCAATCCATTTCAAACTATTCAAAAAGGATTGTGATGGTGTCTAAAGTTTAGATGGAATATGTAGAAAGTCAAATAACTGAATTTATTTGGCTGAACATCAAGATTCCTTGTCCTTGGAAATTCATTACCTATTTTTTAGCCTATATAAATTTTCCATAGCCTTCAAGACTGAGCTCAAATCCATTCAGTTCTGTGAAAGTTCCCGTTTCTTTAAGAATTTTACTATCCGTGAAGTCTAGTGCTCAGGGCTATACTTAAATGTGAGTCCCAGTAAATGTTCCCTATTTCTTCAGAGCATCTGCTCAAACTACTCACTTTTTTTTCTCAGCCTCTGTATTGCTGAATCCTACCCCTTCTTTGCTTAGTTTTCAGCTAGCTCTGCCAGTTTGTGTTATAGGCTTGGCACAAAGAAGTACATTTCATTAGGCTGTTTTCAAATACCTTGTGTTGTAACTTAAAAACATCTTTTAAAAAATTTGTATCCTTACGCTGTTTCCATCTTTGTCAATTATGACTAATGCTGCTGCATCCATCAATAGATGAAGGAATAAATAAAATGTAGTATATACATGCAATGGAACATTATTTAGCCATAAAAAGGAATGAAATTCTGATACATGTGGCAACACGGGTGAACCTTGAAGACATCACGTTGAATGAAATAAGCCAGACACAAACGTATGATGTCACTGCTATGAACTAGTTAGAATAAGCAAATTCATACAGTCAGGTGGTGGTTTATAGGTTACCAGAGGCTGGGGAAGGAGCAGGGAATAGGGAGTTAAAACTTAATTGGTACACTTACCCCTAGAATGAGCGGAAACTCAGCATCAAGGAATGGAGAAAACCTTCTCGACCAAAAGGGGGAAAAGTGAAACGAGACAAAATGAAGTGTCAATGGCTGAGAGATTCCAATCAGAGTTGAGAGGTTATCCTGGAGGTTATTGTTACGCATTAAGTAGATATCACCTTGTTGTTCAAGATGTAGTGGAGAGGCTGGAGGGAACTGCCTGAAAATGTAGAGCTGTGTTCCAGTAGCCATGTTTCTTGAAGATGATTGTATAATGATATAGCTTTCACAATGTGACTGTGTGACTGTGAAAACCTTGAGTCTGATGCTCCTTTTATCTACATTGTTAACAGGCAGGTAGAACGTGGAATAAAAATAAATAATAGGGGGAACACATTGAAATGCTAGTGATCAATGAAGGAGAGGGGTAAGGGGTATGGTATGTATGAATTTTTTACTGTTTTCTTTTTACTTTCTTTTTCTGAGTAGATAGAAATGTTCTAAGAAAAACAAAAACAACTTAATTGGTGCAGAGTTTCTATTTGAGGGTGATGGAAAAGCTTTGGTAATAGATAATAGTGATGGTAGCACAACATTGTGAATTTAATTAACACCACTGAATTACAGATTTGAATGTGGTTATAAAGGAAATTTTAGGTTGTATATATGTCACTAGAATAAAAAATTTTTAAAAACCCATAAAGCTGTACAACATAAACAGTGAACCCTAATGTAAACTATGGACTGTAGTTAATAGCATAACATAATATTGTTTCATCAATTGTAAAATGTCACCACACTAATGCAAGGTGTTAATGTTAGGAGAAACTGTGTGTGTGTGTGTGTGTGTGTGTGTGTGTGTGTAAGGGGAGGGGCAGTATATGGGAACTCTTTTATTCTGCATGCTTTTTCTGTAAACCTGCAATTTCTTAAATAAAGAAATAACATCCCTGAGGCTCAATGGCCTTATTAAAAGTCACGGGCTGCAAGGATGTTCTTTGCAACATTATTCATAATAATAGCAAAAAAACCAAAACAAAATGAACAAGGCAACATAAGTGTCCAACAAAAGAGGAATATTTAAATGAATTTTACAACATTCATTTTATGGAGGAGTAACTTTAAAAATTTATTAGGTAGATCTTTATATACCTAAATGGAAGAGTGCCCCTGATATAGTAAAAAGTAGATATTGAAGCAAAATATATAGCTTGAGCCCAATCATATAGAAAATAATAAATATTGATGACTCCCCAAATATTATCAGTTGTTATTTCTGAGGAATAGGAATATGGGTAGGGGCTTTTGCTTTTTATTTTTCTTTTCGCATGAGCAGTCACCGGGAAAAGAACCTGGGTCTCCAATATGGCAGGCAAGAATTCTGCCACTGAGCCACCATCACACCGCCCTTGCTTTTTAATGTGTATATTTCTGTATTTAAAAACTTTTTATAATGATCACATATTATTTATTTACTTTTAAAAAATCACAAACTCATATGACATAAATCCAAAATCTGTATGTGCCATTGTGGGAAGTTATTATGACACTAATGATTCAAGTCACTTCTGTGCTCTAAAACAATTACTGCATCATAGTTTACCATCACATCTCCAAAAGCACCGGGCTGGCTTCGTGATTCCAGCTTCCTCTTCCGGCTGGAGTTCCCACTGCTGGCAAATCCCTCTTGCTGGGGTCGGTAAAGCTGTAAATCTTCCTCATTGCTTTACCTTTGCTGTTATTTATCTCCCTGAAATGACTTCCTACTGCTTCCCTCCATCCATCCAAAATCCTAGTATTTTAAAGCCCCAGTTCAAGTCTCTCTTTCCTCACAAAGGCAATCCTTCTCTAGATTCCTAAAAGCACAGTGTATTTTTATTGGTCATCATGTAGGTAGATTACAATATGACAATGTAACATTTTGCTTACCCCCTTAGAATGTACAGTGAATTGAAATTTTGCATGAACATCAGAAATGGTGTGTGTGTTTTAAATTTATAACTGATTATTTATCATCCTTTTTCTTCCTGGGAGAAAAAAGAAAAGAAAATGGGAAGGTAAGAAATCTTCATGTCGTTTCCTGATTGAACACATGAAGGCTCTTGGATCAATATTCCCAGACTTCAATGACATGTCAGCAGCTGAGTAATTGTATTGCTTTCCAGTTTGCATCAGCTCATAGGTCTGATAGTTCAGAGGGACAAAATGAACATTGTTGCTGATTGTGGTAGTTAGATTCAGTTGTCAACTTGGCCTGGTGAAGGCACCTAGTTTTGTTGCTGCGGACATGAGCCAATGGTACGTGAACCTCATCTGTTGCTAATTACATCTGCAGTCAGCTAGGAGGCGGGCCTGCTGTAATGAGTGATGTTTGACTTAACTGGCTGGGGCTTAAATGAGAGAGTGCAACATAGCACAACCCGAGCAGCTCAGCATACCTCATCTTGGCACTCGCAGCTTATCCCAGGCCTTTGGAGATGCAGAAAGGAATCACTCCGGGGAAAGCTGTTGGAACCCAGAGTCCTGGAGAGAAGGCCAGCAGCGATCACCCTGAGCCTTCCCACATAAGAAAGAACCTCAGTTGAAAGTTAGCTGCCTTTCCTCTGAAGAACTAATGAAATAAATCCCCTTTTATTAAAAGCCAATCCACCTCTGGTGTGTTGCATTCTGGCAGCTAGCAAACTAGAACACTGATGAAGGACATTAATCCTTTCGGTGATTTTCCTTGATCTGTGTGGTTACCTCTGGGACCCATCTTTTAAACAATAATGGAATGAATTTTCTACTTAGTTTTTGATCGCGCGTGTGTGTGTGTTCAAGTCAATTGGTTTTGCCTTTGAGTCTATCAAGTGGTGTGCTCTGAATTCCAGTTTTATTTTAATTTACCCCAAGATGTCATTTACCTGTTCCTGTTTTAGCAACCTGCATTCCACCATGAGGATTAGAAATTCTCAAAGCCCAATATTAAACCTCAAATATGCCATGACTAGCGGAACATCTGAGTTAGATTTTGAAAACTTGAGGCAGAAGTCTTACTGTGTAGAGGCAAAATGGTAGGTAGTTATTGATAATTACAAAATTAAAGCATTCTCAAATGTACAGGCAACTTAAAAACATGTTCTGCCTAAGAATTTTTGAAATCAGTTTTGCTGTATTCTCAGTAAAAAAATGACTTCTGGTATATACTCTTTCTTCCCACAAATGTATATGAGAAATGAACATTGATCAGCTGTTGAGTCTGCTTTGTGCAGAGGTGGTTTCTTTCTGTTCTCTTGCATCATTAGCTGTGATGTGATTCCAATTCAGGCCCATCCAGCTTTGCATGAGAAGCCTGCCACAAACCATACGTCTTCTTTAATCCTCACAGAAATTCCAAGAACGGAACATGATCTGGAAAATCCATGTAAAATTTTTTGGCCTTCCCTTTGTACCAGCAAAGAAGTCTGAATTTTTTCTTTCTCTTTTATAGGAGAAACATATTGCATTTATATCAAAAGATATTTTTAAAAAATGACCTTTGAAACTTACTGTGGGCGCTCACCATTAGCCTGTGGTACATCTGTGCCGGCCTTTGCTTGTCATCTGTGGCTTCCACAAAACTCTCCCCAAATTACCATTTGATTTCTTATGCCACCTGCAATATATTGAAACTGTGATGGAGAAAGTCACAATGTGGAAGGGATAACTGTAGTAAGCGTATAGTTTAAATGTGATTTTTTTTGTAAGTGTGTGGGATTTATTTTTTTCTGTAAACTTTTTTATTGTGACTGTAACATAAATGCAAAAAAGCAATAAATTTTCAAGTACATTTTAAGAAGTAGTTATAGAACAGCTTTTGAAGTTTGGTATGGGTTACAGTTCCACAATTTTTTGTTTTTTCTTCTAGCTGCTCTAAGACATTGGAGACCAGCAGAAATATCAATATAATGATTCAGCACACATACTCATTTGTTAAATTCTATCTTCTCTGTTACACTCCTCCTTCTCTTTATTATTTATTTAGTTGTTGCATGGGTAGGCACTGGGAATCGAACCCGGGTCTCCAGCATGGCAGGTGAGAAATCTGCTGCTGAGCCACCATCGCACTGCCCACTCGCCCTTCTCTTCAAATAACATAGATACACAAAAGCAGTAAATTTCATAGTACATCACAACAATTAGTTGTAGAACAGATTTCAGAGTTTGGTATGGGTAACAATTTCACAATTTTAGATTTTTTATTTCTAGCTGCTCCAAGGTACTGGAGGCTAAAAGAAATATCAGTATAATGATTCTGCACTCATACTCATTTGTTAAACTCAACCTTCTTTGTAGAACTCCACCATCACCTTTGATCTTTTTCCCACTCTTTAGGGGTATTTTAGGGGTAAAAAACCCTAACTTTTTCATGTTGGAAGGGACTGTTGATAATATGGGACAGGGGGATGGAGCTTGTTGACGTCCTGGAAGGACTGGTTCCTCTGCATTTCAGGACTTATCTGGTCCAGGGACCCATCTGGAGGTTGTAGGTTTTGGAAGGTTACCCTAGTGCGTGGAAAATTTATAGAATCTTATATAATGCCCTAGGTGTTCTTTAAGATGGACAGGAATGGCTTTCATTTGGGTTTGGCAAGTTATGCTAGGTAGCAATGTCTAACTGAAGCATGTGTAAGAGTGATCTCCAGAGTAGCCTCTGGACTCTATTTGAACTGTCTCAGCCACTGATACTTTATTTGTTACACTTCTTTTCCCCTTTTGGTCAGGATGGCATTGTTGATCCCACGATGCCAGAACCAGAGTCATCCCTGGGGATCATCTCCCATACCGCCTAAATGTAATTTAAATATTATTCAATGTTGTTATCATTATCTTCATTTTTAAAATGAGGAACCTGGGACTCAAAGGGTTTACTAACTTATTGAATGTCAGGAATTTGATGGAAATGAAGCTCCGCGTACCAGGTCCTCTTCTGCTAGTGATGTCTCTACCACAGCATGGCACACCCCAGAGCATACCACACTGCACACAGAGTCCTGTCATACTATACCACTTTCCCTGTCTTGTCACACCCCAGCACAGCCCAGCCCAGCACACTGCACCACACCACATCCTGTCATGCCACGCCACTGCATGTCAGACCACACTACATACCATATCTCGCCCCATCAGGTGCCATGTCATGTTTCTAATAGCATTAGGCTTCAGTCACCATCCGCATTTTTCCTTCCTCATGTGCCCCAATCCTCCCCAGTCCATCACTTTACATGACACAGTTTCAGAACCCAGAGACCCATGTTTAAATCCCCAGTATTGGTATAATATCCAAGACTTTCAGCATAGACTTGGGACTGGTATCTAAGCATGCAAGCCAGTTACAACAAAGCAGACACTTTGGCCAATACTTTTGCTTAAGTGACTAAAGACCTACATAGGTATGATTTAAGGGATTATGGTGGAGGGACATTCTATATTTTTATTTCTTCTTATAATGAAGAGTCAGTGTCTTGTACAGACTACTTAATCACTCCTGTTGCTGCCAGTTCAATTCAACGTAACAATTGAAACTTCAATAACTGATGGTATTTTAGTAGGGCCCCAGCTTGCTGAGAAATAACTTTAGTGTGAAGTATAACAAAAGACCCTATTCTCCCAACTAACCGATCAAAGAACTGAGGCTTGGCAAGCACAGCAAAGGTTGAAGTACAACCCCTACTTGCCCTCAGCTGGGTGCCTGCAACCCACCCATTATGCGTTCTTTTGGTGCAGATCTGTGCCCATCAGGAGAAGGGAACTTTTTCCCCTAGATACTGTATGGACTGGTGACAGCCCTGCAAAGGATGGCCTGTGCTCCATGGCTCTCCATCTCCCTTTATAAAACACATTCTATTGGGAAGAGCCTAACTCCAGCTTCAACTTGACCTTGTGGATTATTCCGTTCTAGGAACTCTTTCAGTCTTCTTAAACAATAGATGTAGGGCTGAGACAATTACCATGAAATGAAAACAGTCCTTGCTTGTAACTTTCATGTCTTTCAAAGTTATGATATACACCCAGTGCTGTGCCTAAAAGTGCATTTTCAATTATGTTGTTGATTAAAACAAATAAACAAATAAAACAAAAATCTACAGAATGTCTTGGTCAACCGCAAATGCATCATGAGCTGATAGCATGGGGCAGCAGGAATAAAAGTAGGTGAATAAAAACAGGAAGTATAACTCAAGGGAATGAAGACTGGAGGGGAAATAGTCTCACTGACCCACTCTATCTTTTTCAGCTTATGTTCAGTTCCAGGTCAGAATTTAAAGGAATGGTGACAAGCTAGAACGTATTCCTTGGTTGTAATCAGTGTGAGGATGAGTCTGGAAATATATTCATTGATTAGTTCCTCAAGTACTTACAAAGCAAAATATATGTGCTTAGCATGAAAGAAGAGTGAAGCACAAGCTCCAGTCCGTATTTTCTAGGAGCTTACAAAATAGTATGAGGAAAACACAATGTGAAAAAGAGAATGAATAAGGTTCTAGCCGAATCATGGAAAGACAGAGTACGTATCTATCTTCAATGTTGGAGGGCTCTCATGTGGAAGAAGGAAGCTGGGTTGGGGCTTCCCATCGTAGCTTACATGGTGTTATTACTATCATCCTACACTGTTTTTCTTTTCTTTGTTTTTAAATGGAATTAAATTTTTAAATAGTAATATATCTGCTCAGTTGAAAAGAAAAAACTATTTTTTAAAAAAGAAATACAAAATGAAAATCTCCTTTCCGTTTCTGTCACTTTCTACCCAAATCCCCCCTGTATCTAATCACTTTATTCTTTCCTACAGCTACACAGTATTCTATTTGTAGAAGTATGTAATTTGTTTGACTCTGCCTTAATGATGGATATTTTAGTTGTTTCTAATTTTATAATTGCAAACTATCATGAATAACCTTGTTCATATTCATTTTGAACATGTGCAGGTGCCTTAGTTTTGTAGCGCTGCTGTAGCAAAGTACCACAAAATTAGATGGCTTAAAACAACAGAAATTTATTGTCTCACAGATCTGGAGCTAGAGGTCTGAAACCAAGTAATCTTTCAAAGTCTGTGAGGAAGAATCTGTTCCATGCATCTCTCCTAGTTTTTGGAGGTGGCTTGCTGGTAATCCAAGGCATTCTCAGTTGTCACATGACATTCTCCCTTCTCTCTCTGTGTCTCCTTGTGTCCCAATTTCCTCTTATAAAGACACCAGTCATGTTGGGTAAAGAGTCCACCCTACTCCAGTATGACCTCATTTTAACTAGCCTAATTCCGTCTGTGATGACCTTATTTAAGAATAAGTTCATTACATTCTGAGGTCCTGGAGATTAGGATTTCAACATATCTTTTCTGGGATAACGTGATTCAATTCACAACAGTAAGTATGTCAATAAATTTCCTGTAAGTGAGACCGGTGATTCAAAACCTAAACACAGGATTCAGAGACATGCGTTTTTATCCCCAGGCCTGGACTCTTAACCACAACACTTACAAATAATTAGATTTGCATAGCAAAGCAGTGAGATCCCCAACAATGGAATATTCAAACTAAGGTTGGGAGATGTTCAATCAGGAATCTTGTAGATGAGATTCTGGTGTTGGGAAAGTGTTTAATTAGATGACTTGAAAGCACCTTCCAACCACAGATTCCTTATTTTTTTCTGATAGTGATATGCCTGATCAGAAAGATGAACCATAATATAAAGTGCCAGGGCTCCACAGGGACCTTCCTGCTCTAATTATGTTCCCCCAACAGACAGAGCTACCCCCAGTACTACTTACTGCCACTGAGCCAGACTGACCCAAATTTCCAGTTACAAACAGTGGGTTCTTAATCAATTTTTGTCACACACTAAGTTACTAAGCCTGCATGTGATTGGGACTGTGCTTCTTTTTTTGCACATGGTAAGTGTTAAGGGAATCTTTTGAATGAAAAATTAATACCTGATTGATGATTAAGTTACTTAAATCTCTTGACTGTAACCCAGTATGGATAATATGGAGGTAACCACCTAATCAGTAGCCTTTGAGCTCCTGCTATGTAAAAAGTTCAGTACTAGGTACTGAGGGATGTAAAGACATGTAAGATACAGTTATTGACAAAAAAATTGTACAGCTATGTACAAAATAAAGGGAACTGACAACAGAGGCAGAAAAGCCAATGAGGGCCAAATGGCTATAACCCTTGGAGTAAAGATGAGGAAGAAATTGTAGAGGTGTCAAGTAGTAGGGATATACTTCTCAGAGGAGGTTTCAGTTGAGAGGAAGGGCTTGAGAAAAGGCACAGAAATAGAAGATTTCATGGTGTGTTTGGGAGATTCAGTCTGAAAAATAAAACCAAAGAGCTAGGCTGGGGCCCTACTGAAGAGGTTCCTGAATTCTAAGCCAATGGATGGGCAATGGATGGGCAAAGCCTTTGGAAGAGGGAGGTGACATGGTGAAAGCGGTGTTTTAAGAAGATGAATATGCCAGCCTTGTGGGAAGAGATGAGGCTGGAGGCAGAAGACAGCTTAGGATATTATCATAGTAATCCAGGGAGTAGGTGATGAAAGGTCCACTGGGGAGGTAGCTGTGGTTGAGAAGGAAGAGAGAGAGGTCAGGTAAAAAGAATTACGGGAATTACCCAAATAATTCTATGTAGGAAGAGGGAGCAAAAGAGCTATCAAAATAAAGTGCAGAAATGTACAGCACACACTTTTTGCTACTATTCATGTTACATGTAACATTGAAGAAATATAACCAAGAACTCTATTTTTCTCTTTGGAAATCAGAGAGAGCAAAATTCTTCCAACATGTGATTAATAGAAAGATGATTTCATTTTGTTCCAAGGTAGTTCTTTGTATGGTAGAGTTAACCTAAGGGTTTGCTCTGCATTGAAAACATTAAGAGTACAATGCTTTTTTTCTGTTTATTTCTTTTTCTGTTGTCTTTTTATTTCTTTTTCTGAATTGATGCAAATGTTCTAAGACATGATCATGAGGATGAATATGCAACTATGTGATGATATTGTGAATTACTGATTATATATGTAGAACGGAATGATCATATGTTAAGAATGTTTTTGTTTGTTAATTTTTTTAAATTTTTTTTAATTAATAAATTAAGTGCAATACATCTAAAAAAGAGGTGGATGAATTAAATAGTGGTGATGGTTTCACAACTCCATGAATATACTAAAAACTGCTAAATTATACAATTTAAAAGTGAATTTTATGATGTGGGAATTATATGTCAATAAAATCATTTTAAAAAAAGCAAGGGGGAGCCTCTATAGGGTTTTTTTTTTGTTTTTTTTATTAATTAATGGAAAAAAAGAAATTTAACCCAACATTTAGAAATCATACCCTTCTATAGGGTTTTAACTATTTTTTCTTAAGATCTAAGTAAATAATAAATAATTCATCTCCTTTACCAACCTCTAAATATCTGTGTGATTGTTCCTCAAAGAAGGCCACTGAATCACATTTCCACAGCGCATTTCCACCTGTGAACTGCAGGCAAAGCCTGCCTCACGCTGAAAAGCTCATCATTGCATCTCAGTACTCTGCAGCTTTATGCTTTCCAAGGCCCTGCTGAAAGCGTTATGCTTTCCAGGGCAGGTAGTGGCCTATCTGCCAGGCCGTATCCTTTCTGCTCTAACCAAATTTTCTGCTAAAGTGAAAACCCTGCAGTCTGTGCAAGCCCTGACTCTTTTTAGGGGAAAAAAAAACTTGTTGAATCATTTTTTGTTTGTTTTTAAAAGGAATTTTTTTTTTTAGAGAATTTGTGAGTTTACAGAACAACTATCCATAAAATACAGGACTACTGTACACCATCCATCAGCTACAGCTTGTATTGGTGTGGAGTTTTTGTTACTTAATGATAGCACTTTTTAAAATTATTATTAAAATAAAGTTATCTTTGTTACAATTGGTGAAAGATTATTACCATAGTTCTTGCATCCATTATTTACATTAGGTCTATTTTTTCACATGTATCACTCTATTATTATAACCTTGTATTAGCATCATACATTTGTTATAACCCAATGAAAGAACATTCTTTTGCTTGTACTGTTAACCACAGTCCATCTTCCACAGCAGAGTTCACTGTGAAGTACGGTTCTGTTTTCACTTTTAATTTTTATTCTGGTAACATATACATTGTAAACTTTCCTCTTTTAACCACATTCACCTATGTAGTTCAGTTCTTTATATTACACTCACTATATTCTGCTACCATCACCACCATCCATTTCCAAACCTTTACCATCAGCCTACATAGAAATTCTGTACAAGTTAAACATCAACTCCTTACTCTCTAACTCTAATCTATCTGGTGACTTATATTATAGATTCTAATTCTTTGAGTTTGCTTATTGTAATTAGTGAATAACAGTGAGATAATACAATAGTTGGTCTTTTGTATTTGGCTTATTTCACTCAGCATAATATCCTCAAGCTTCATCCATGTTGTAGCATACATCAGGAATTCATTCCTTCTTACAGCTGAATAATATTCTATCTGATGTATATACCACATTTTGTTTATCCCTTAATTGGTTGATGGACACTTGGGCAGCTTCCATCTTTTGTCAAGTGTGAATAATGCCACTACAAACATTGGTGTGCCAATGTCTATTCGAATCCCTGCTTTCAGTTCTTCTGGGTATATGCCAAGTAATGGGATTGTCAGATCATATAGCAATTCTATACTTAGCTTCCTAGGGAAGGGCCAAACTTTCCTCCACAGCACTATTTTACATTCCCACCAGCAATGAATGAATATTCTGATTTCTCCACATCCTCTCTAACACTTGTAGCTTTCTTTCTTTCTTTTTAAATAGTGTTCATTCTAGTGGGCATGAAATGACATCTCTTTATGGCTTTGATTTGCATTTCTCTAAAATCTAGTGATGTTGAGCATCTTTTCATGAGCTTGTTAACCATTTGTATATCCTCTTTGGAAAAATGTCCATTCAAGTCTTTTGCCTATTTTTAATTGGGCTGTTTTTCTTTTTATTCTTGAGTTGTAGGATTTCTTTATATATGCTGGATATTAAACCCTTATCAGATATGTGGTTTTCAAATATTTTCTACCATTGAGTTTCTACCTTTTTACTTTCTTGACCAAGCCCTCTGAAACACAAAAGGTGTTCATTTTGAGATGGTCCCATTTATCCATTTTTCTTTCATTGCTTGTGCTTTGGATATAAATATTGAGAAACAATTTCCTATAACAAGATCCTGAGGATGCTTCCCTACATTTTCTTCCATGAGTTTTATTGGCCTGTTTCTTATATTTAGGTCTTTGAACCATTTTAAATTAATTTTGTATAAGGTGTGATATATTGGTCATCTTCTTTCTTTTGCTTGTGGGTATCCAGTTCTCTAAGCACAATTTATTGAGGATCCTATACTTTCCCTGTTGAGTTGACTTGGCAGCCTTGTCAAATATCAATTGGCCAAAGATGTGAGGGTCTATTCTGAAACTGTCAATTCAATTCCATTGGTCAATATATCTAACTTTATGCCTTACCATGCTATTTTGACAACTGTAGCTTTGTAATATGCTTTAAAGTCAGGACATGTGAGTCCTCCAATTTCATTCTTTTTCAAGATGTTTTTTGGCTGTTCAGGACCACTTATCTTTCCAAATAAATCTGATAGTTGGCTTTTCCATTTCTGCAAAGTAGGCTGTTGGAATTTTTATAGGGATTGCATTGGATCTGTAAATTAATTTGGGTAGAATTGACTTCAATGATATTTGGTCTTCTAATCCATGAACATGGAATGTTGTTCTATTTATCTAATCTTTGATTTCTTTTAGCAATGTTTTATAGATTTCTTTGTGCACTTCCTTTACATCCTTGGTAAATTTACTCCTAGATATTTCACTCTTTTAGTTGCTATTGTAAATGGATTTTTTCCCTTTATTTCCTCCTCAGATTGCTCTTTACTAGTGTATAGAAACACTACTGATTTCTGCATGTGGATCTTGTATCCCTCCCACTTTGCTGAATTCATTTATTGTGTCGAGTATTTTGTTGTAAGTTTTTTTAGACTTTCCATATATAGGATTATATAATTTGCAAAGATGAAAGTTTTACTTTTTCCTTTCCAATTTGGGAAATTTTATTTCTTTTTCTTGTCTGACTGTTTTAGCTAGAAATTCTAACACAGGTGTTGAATAACAGTGGTGACTGTTGTCTTGTTGCAGATCTTAGAGGAAAACTATCAGTCTTTCCTTATTGAGTATGATGTTAGCTACAGCATTTCATTCATGTTGGGGAAGTTTCCTTCTATTCCTCTTTCTCAAAGTTTTTTCATCAAGAAAGATTATATTGACATCAAGAAAGATATCAAATGCCATTTCTCCTTCAATTGGAACGATTATGTAGTTTTTCCCCTTCAATTTGTTAATGTGGTATACTACATTAAGTGCTTTTCTTGTGTTGAAGAATCATCCATGCATACTGAGATAAAACCCCCTTGATCATGGTGTATAGTTGTTTTAATGTGCTGTTGGATTTGCCACTCTTTTCTTTTTTTTTTTTTTGCATGGGCAGGCACCGGGAATCAAACTTGGGTTTCCAGCATGGCAGGCAAGAACTCTGCCTGCTGAACCACTGGGGCCCACCCTGTGCTGTTGGATTTCATTTGCAAGTATTTTATTGAGGGTTTTTGCATCTACATTATTAGAGAAATTGGTTTGTAATTTTCCTTTCTTGCAGTATCTTTATGTAACTTTGGCTTTAGGGTGATGTTGGCTTCATAGACTGAATTAGGTAGTGCATTCCCTCCTCTTTTTTCCATTCTTATAGCAACTTTATCTTAACTTTGGCTTTAGGATGATGTTAGCTCAGAATAAATTAGGTAGCATTTCCTCCTCTTCAATTTTTTGGAAAAGTTTGAATAGGATTGGTATTAATTCTTCTTGGAATGATTAGTAGAATCCACCAGTGAAGCCATCTGATTCTGGGCTTTTCTTTGTTGGGAGGATTTAGATGATTGAGTCAATCTCTTCAGTTGTAATTGGTCTGTTGAGGTTTCTGTTTCTTCTAAAGTCAGTGTAGATTGTTCATGTGTTTCTAGGAATTTGTTCATTTATCTGAATTGTCTAATTTGTTGGCATACAGTTATTCATAGTATCTTCTTATGAGCCTTTTTATTTCTGTGAGGTCAGTAGCAATGTTGTCCCCCCTCATTTCTGATTTTATTTATTTGAATCGTCTTTCTTTTTTTTCATTGCTAAGGGTTTGTCAATTTTATTGATTTTCTCAGATAACTAACTTTTGGTTTTGTTAATTCTATTGTTTTTTATTCCCAATTTTATTTATTTCACTTTAATCTTAGTTATTTCTTACCTTCTGCTTGCTTTGGGATTAGTTTGCTGTTTTTTTTACAAGTTCCTTAGATGTGCAGTTAGGTCTTTGATTTGATCTCTTTTTTCTTTTTTAATGTCGGCATGTAGGATTATAAATTTCCCTCATGGTACTCCTTTCACTGCATCCCATAAGGTTTTTTTAAATTATTTTATTTCATTTTTCTCATAAATTTTGATATGTTGTGTCTAATTTTCAATCTTCTCAAGATTTTTGCTGATTTATCTTGCAATTTCTACTTTGACCCACTGATCGTTTGAGCTGTGTTGTTTAACTTCCATATGTTTGTGAATTTTCCAGTCTACCCTAGCTATTGATTTCCATTCATTCCATTATAATTGGAGAAAGTGTTTTGCATATTTTAATCTTTTAAATTTTTTGAGATTTGTTTTATTACCCAACAGGTCATATATCCTGAAGAATGATTCAGAGCACTTGTATGCATGTACGCTCTGTTGTTTTGGGGTGCGATGCTCTGTAAATATTTGTTAGTCCAGCTCATTTATCATATTATTGAAGTTCTCTGTTTCTTTATTGATCATCTGTGTAAATATTCTATCTATTGATGCCTCCATTGTTATTGTAGAGGTATCTATTTCTCTCTTCAGTTTTGCCAGTGTTTGCCTCATGTATTTTGGAACACCATGATTAGGTGCATAAGTATTTAGGATTATTGTTTCTTCTTGGTGGATGGTCCTTTTTTTTTTAATTTTATAGTGTCCTTTGTTGTCTCTTACAACACTTTCGCATTTAAAGTCTATTTTGTTTGATATTAGTATAGCTACCCCAGATCTTTTTTGGTTACTGTTTGCATGGAATATTTTTTCCTAACCCTTCACTTTCAGCCTATTTTTTACTTTAGGTCTAAGATGAATCTCTTGTAGAGTTAGATCATACTTTTTTCATCCATTCTAACAATCTGTGTCTTTTGATTAGAGGGGTTAAATCCATTAGCATTCAGTGTTATTGTAAAGGTAGTACTTACTTCTAATATTTTATACTTTGGTTTTTTTAATGCAATTTTGGAAATATATTCACACATCAAAGAATCCATCCAAAATATACAATCAATAGCTCACAGTATCCTTTGGTTTTTATATGTCAGATCTTATTCTTGTCTCCCTTTTTTCCCTTTTAGTTACCCCTTCTGATAATCTTCATTTCTACACTCTATCCAAGTCTCTCTCTCCTAGTCTTTTCCTTTCAGCCTGCAGAGCTCCCTATAGTATTTCTTGTATGGCAGATCTCTCATTGACAAATTCTCTCTGTTTCCATTAATCTGTGAGTATTTTAAACTACCCCTCATTTTTGAAGGATATATTTTTTTCCTAGATAAAAAATTCTTGGCTGGGAAGTTTTTCTCTTTCATTCCTTAACTATATCATACCACACCTTTCTCGTGTCCATGGTTTCTGATGAGAAATCGGAACTTACTCTTATTGTGGTTCCCTTATATGTGACAAATGACTTTTCTCTTGCTGCTTACAGGATTTTTCTCTTTTCTTCTGGCATTTGACATCTGAGTATTATGTGTCTTAGGAGTAGTTCTATTCGGATTTATTCTGTTTGGAGTATGTTGCACTTCTTGGACATGTATATTTATGTCTTTAAAGTATGGAAATTTTCAGCCATTATTTCCTGAAATATTCTTTCTGTCCCCTTTCCATTTTCTTCTCCTTCTGGTACAACCCTTGATGCTTATGTTTGTGCATTCTGTGCTGTCATTCAAATCCCTAAGGCCTTGTTCTTCTTTTTCCATTTTTTTCTCCATCTGTTTTTCTGTTTGTAAGAGTTCAATTGTCCTGTCTTCTAGTTTGCTGAGTTTTCCTTCTGCCTATTCAAATCTGCTGTTTTATGCTTCTATTATATTTTTAAGCTTTTTTATTGTGCCTCTCATGCCTATAATTTCTGTTATGGTTCTTTTTATACTTTCTAATTCTTCTTTATGTTCACCCAGTGTCTTCTTAATATCATATATTTCTTTAGCCATATTTTCCTTTGTATCCTTGTTTTGGTTTAGGAGAGTTTTTTGAACATCATTGATTAGCTGTTCCAAATTCTATCTCCTCCAAAGTTTTAATTTCTTTCTCTGACTGGACCATATCTTCCTGTTTCTTAATATGGCTTGTAATTTTTTTGCTGATCTCTAGCCATCTGATTATCTTCACAAGTTGCTTCTGAAGGTCATTTTCTCTCTCTTGCCTAGGGTTTTATTGTTGATTGGCTTTTTGGGGGGGTGCATGATCCAGGAACCGAACCCAGGTCTCCCATATGGAAGGCGGATGTTCTAACCTCTGAACTACATGTGCACCCAAGTTTCTTCTTTGATGCTTGGTTCAACTTACTCTAGACCTCTAGAATTGTCCATTGTTTAACTGATCAGATTTTTTTCAGTCCTTCTTCATCTAATTCTTGCCCTGGATATGCAGTACCATTTTAAAGATTTGTGCAGCTGTGTCACCCTTCAGGAGAATGCTTCCTTTCCTCTGTTCCTTCTCCAGGAATCTTGATCTAATATTTTTTTTTGTTTTGCCCTTTTCTTTTATACTCCTTTCATTGCCTCTAGCTGCTTTTGCCTAGAGGGAAAATTCTAGTACAAGGGTCACCCTGGAGAGGATTTTCCTACGTCAGTATTTCCCAGCCCAAAGATGCCAGGACTCATAAAGGCTCTGCCAAACAGCTCCAGAGAGCTTTTGGGAGAGGATCAGGAAGACACCCTAAATGCTTTTTGACAGTTCCATGAGGCTGGACTTTCCTGGCCTTCCCTGCAGATGGCACCCTTCAGCAAACTGTTCCCTACAGCTTTAAGGAGGCGTTGTGTATTCAAACCATCACCACCTTCACCACCTTCACCACCTTCGTCCCCTGCTTGGGGCAGGGATGAAGCAATGGCTATGGCATTGTCTGGTGCGGATTCAAGAAGGTTCGGAACAGTAGCTCAGAGCCAAGACCCAGAAATCTGAGTTTGCTCATCAAGCACCGTAATCAGTGCTCACCTGTGCCACCCTTATTCGTGTGGAAGAGGATTTGTATGTCCCTTTCTGTCCATAGCAGGCAGCCAGGGGCTAGTCATCAGAGTGGGGGATGGGTGCTGGCAGCTGCCACAGAGCAAGCTGCTCACAGTTCTTTACCACAGCTTTCTAGCCTCTTCCATCCCTCTTCCCTGGATGCTGTGCAGGGTTCTTCTGGCCGCCAGAGTCCCCAAACAGCTGTTTCGTACAGTTCTGGCCTGTTTCCTACCTGTTTTAGAGGAAGGAGTGAGTCCTGAAACTCCCTACTTTGACATCTTCCCCAGAAATTCTTCTCTGAATTATGTCTTATTAAGTATTAATTTTGCAGTCCTGGCAGCTAAACCCATTGTTCCAGCAGACAAGCTTTAAATAAGGCAGCAAGTTGGGGAAAGAAAGAGTAGTTACTCATAGACTTAAGCCCTGAAACATTTCAGTGTTGTTGTCTGCATTCTCAGCCAAAGCCAGTGACATGCTTCTTAGAGAATGCAGGCTCATTTTTTTTTTACCCTATTAAGTAATCACACAGATGAAAATTGGTAAAGCATGGGTGTACCTGTATTTCTCAGCACACATTTGTCATATTAGATCAAAGAGAATATTTCGAGGTGATAGGGAATGTTTTCTATATGGCATAGCCATCTTTCATAGATGTCCCTGTTGTCCAATGTGTTGCAGCCTCCTTGCTGCGAGCCTACTGATTTCTTAGTACTCAGGAGAGATGAGTGGGAGTCTTCAAGGAAAAAGCCTCAAGGCCTAACCTCTGCTCAGGCTACTGAATGTGTACACCCTAAGGAGAAAGGATTCTGGAAAAAAGTGACTGCAGGGTTTGAGTCACTGATTCTGGCCATTTATTTTTTTAGTTTAAATGTACTCCCCACTCCACCTCTGCCATCACTCCAGGTTTATATTATGCTCCCCTTGCCCTTATTTTATGTTCCTAAGCTACTTAAGGCAGTACCATGAAATCGGTGGGCTAAACAGTAGGAGTTCATTTATTCTTGGTTTTGAGGCTAGGAAAATGTTCAAATGAAGCCATCATCAAGGCAATGCTTTTTTCCCAAACACTGTGGCATTCTGACACTGGCTGCCAGTGACCCTTTGTTCTTTTGCTGCATGGCAAGGCGCATGTTGGTGTCTCCTCATCGCTTTCTTCTCTTCTGGGTACTGCTGCAGCTTCTTGCTTCCTGTAGCTTTTCCTCTGTCTCTCTGAATTTCACTCCCCTATAAAGAACTCCAGTAATACGGTTACGATCCATCCTGACTGAGGTGGGTCACACCTTCTTAACTGAAGCATCCTCATCAAAAGATCCTTTTTACAATGCTTCCACACTCACAGGGATGGATACATCAAAGAACATGTTCTTCTGGGACACATACACCTTCAACCTACCACACCTCCTTTTAGATTTTCGATATTAAGGGGAGAAATATTCCCTATGCACTGTTCGTATTGGCTCTATTCAAACAATAATTTGCTTTTTGTTTTTTAATTGAAAAATAAAGGTAAACCAGATGTTTCTCTAATAGAACATTTCTATATCTGTGCTTAGAAAACATTTATGGTCTAATCAATCTGTCTTAGTTTCCTGGCTGCTATGATAAATAACACACAATGGATTGGCTTAACAACAGGAATTTATTGGCTCATGGTTTCAGAAGCTAAAAGGCTTACTTTCTCCATGGGTCAGTAGCGTTCTGGTTGGCCAGCAGTCTTTGGGGTTCCTTGGCTTTCTCATCACATGGAGAAGTCCCTTCCTTCCTCTCCTGAGCTCCACTGACTTCCTACTTCCTCATCTTCCCCATGGCTTCCCCTCTTCTAAGGCCTCCAGTAACAGGATTAAGACCCGTCCTGATTCAGTTGGCCACACCTTATCTAAAAGTAACAATAACATCTTGAAAAGTCTGCTGCGATGATGGGTTCACACTCACAGACAGGAGATTAAGATGAAGAACGTGTCTTTCTTCTGGGGTACATAATCCAACCTACCACACAGACTTCCTTCCTGGCATATCTAGGTTTCCATTTCAGAGGAGTGAAAGAGGCTTTTTGAGTTATAAAAGCACCATCTGAAGCCGTAGACCCCTTATCTCAACCTTGAGGGGCCAGAATTAGTTTTATGCACAAGGGAGGAAGCTCGTCCATGGGCACTGAGCACTCCCGTTCCTCTTCTGTCTATCATTTTGGTGAATCTCAGCTATTAGTGCTCACCATATTCCCGAGAGGATCCATGTCAGTTGTGTCATTAGAAAGTACTTAATGACTAGCGACCTGCTCATGGAGCTGTGCAGACAGCCTTGCACTCTCGGGACTCTACCTTCTGAAGCAAATCCCAGAAGACTACATGGGTATGGCCATAGGTAGCTCCTTCTGGTTCAAACTATCTTGGTCAGATGTCATTAGAGATGTAATAACAAACTAATGGACAGATGGTAATATGTTGCAAATGACTAGTGTCTTCCTTGTGAAACAGAAATAATAATAAAATCAACAGTTCTCATGTACTGAGTGTGTACTCTGTGTTAGGCACAGAAACTAAGTAAATTATCTCATTTAATCCTTATAACAACTCAGTAAGGTGGGAACTATTATTGGCCCCATTTTAAAGATGAACAAACTGAAGCTCAGAGACATTCATTTGCCCAGAGTCTCATAACTATTGATTAGTGGTAGGGCCAGAATACAAACTGCCTAAACTGTAAGTCACCAATTGAAGAGTCACAGAGTTGAGAAATAAGATTTTAGGGTTGACTCTTTGCTTAGGGAAAGGAAAACCATCTTGAGCAAGTCATATTTGTCCTCCCATTCCTTAGGATTGCCAAAAAGTTAAAAATCAAACATCCACCCTTTATGAGGCTGTTGAATTCATCAACCTCATGATTAGTTTTCCTGATTGTGACGTCAGTGGATATAAAAGTCTGATTTTGTCTGCCATGTTGGGACTTAATGACAATAATTTCTTCTTATTTTTATCCTTTTACTCTTAGCTTTTGACGAGATGCAGTGGATCCTTCAGTTTTTGAATTATTGTTATAAATATGTTCCTGAAAAGTTGCTTATAAATTGAAATTTTAAAAATAATACCATTTTCAGTAGACCCAGGTAACTGATCCTGCTGTACCCTCCTTATCCAACCACCTCCTGAGGGGACATCCATGGGTTCACAGGTTGTATGTTCCCTATGTGAACCTTACTTCTGAGGGCCCAGGAGAGTGGGAGAGAATGAGGAAGTCAGAGGTTCCCAGGAATTCTTGCTTATATAAAAAGATGGTAATTTCTAGTCTAGACAGGGAAAGCACTTTGATTTAGTGGATTTGTAGTTAACATTATAGCATATTATTTCCTAGCTAGGGCAACAGGCTTATTCTCTCTACCTCAGTCCCCATGTCTGCTAGCTCTGCAGGAAGTGCTGACAAGAATTAATTGACTTTCCTGAGCCTTTAGCCTTAGTCTGCCTACCAGTTCTCCAAAGGACTCTGCTCTTACATAATTTACTGTCTAGAAGGCCTTTCTGTTTTCAAGAGTTCTATCTTATAGGCACCATATAATGTATATATATTTTCAAATTCAGTAAGTTAGAAACATAAAGATTTTTTGTAGTATTTAATTCAATTTAAGAAAATGGAACATGGTCACATTCAAAGTATTCAGCTTAGTACTTCTTATAAGAGGGTTCTCACACAGGGCCATCTGAAATGTGGCTTCCTTCCTTTTTCTCTGCTAGGTGGCATTTATAGAATGTCACAAAGGGGTTCTCCCATTGGTTGAGCTTGCTATACCAGATAGAGTGGTAGTATAAGAAATTCAGGGGTAAGAGTTCTTACTGATTTTATTTATTATCTCTCATATAATGTAGATGTAATTTAAGTCCTGCTTCTTCAGTTACTACCATACATCTCCAAAGCCCCTATTCTCTGAGGCATGACCTGAGGGAAAATTATATTGATTCTGTTTTACAAGAAGGGAAGAAGTAGTGGAAGAAATTGTGTCAGACTACATAATGGCAGCCAATTAGTACAAAGTCTTAGAAGGTGAGAGAGGCTTCTGTGATTGTCTTCTCGAACTTCCCACAGAAACGCTGGTTCCTGTCCGTGACTTATCATAGGCTGATGCTGGCCTCTGTCTGCCTCAGTGTCTCCACTATCAGAAATGCTCTTGTTCCTAAGGTACAGCTCTACTCCATTTTTGGGTAACCTGAATTGTTAGATTGTTCTTTCACATGACAAATTAAAAACATCTATTTAACTTGTATTAACTAGTCCTAGCTTGTTCTCTGTAGCAGCATAGATTAAGTGTACTCATTGACTGATACATTCATTCATTTATTTTTTTTGTATTGGCTCCCTACTATATAAAATGAAATATGAACATCAAACTCCAGGAGCTTACAGGTCCATAGGAGATCCATGGCATATATACATTGTATGCCATGCATGCCACATGGACAACATAAATTAAGTGCTAAAGGAATGAGTAGGGAGAACAATAGAAAGGGGTCAGGTCCAAGCAGGTATGGTCAACATGGAAGAGGTGGCATTTAAAGCTGTTTATTTTTTATGGTATGAGGTTAGAAAGCAGAGATTTAGGTGTTGCAATGGTTAGATTCTGTCTAACCATCTAACCATCTACCAAGTCATTATGCCCAGTTGTCTGGTCAGGCAAGCACTGGCCTGACCATTGCTGCAAGGATATTTTGTGGATGGTTGATAAACTATAAGGCTGGTGTAGTAAATCATCAGTCAGTTGATTGCATCTGTGGTTGATTATACCCATGATCAACTAAGGCGCATCTCTCACAAAGAGATAATTCAATCAGTTGAAGGCTCTTAAGGAAGAAGAGAGGCTCTTTTACTGCTTCTTCAGTCAGTGAGCCTCTCCTGTGAAGGTGGTCCAGACCCTTCATCGAAGGTGCCAGCTTCACAGCTTGCCCTGTGGATTTTGGACTCTTCCATTCTGATGGTTGCATGAAACACCTTTATAAATCTCATATTTACAGATCTCTCCTGTTGGTTCTATTTCTCTAGAGAACCCTGACTACACAGGTATGCCTATTGGAAGGAGAAAGTGTTGGAGGAGGGATGGGCAGTTTAACCAGTTTGGAGTTTGAATTGGAGAATAGAGATGGGGCTAAGAATAGTTGGTCAAGTGAGTTCAAGATTGTGAAGGACTTTGTAGGCCTGGAGTGGAGGATAAGTGAGAGGAGCAGTGGATCTTGGGCTCTGATGCCAGGTGGTAGTCACACCTTCTCAAGTACCAGGTGGCTGCAGAGCTTAAGGGTTATTCATTCAGACAGGGCAGAGCCCTGGGGGTTTGCTTAGCAGGTGACAGTGTGTTTGGTCCAGTAGCTTTGGTGGTACAGTTGGTGGGGGGCTAAGTAACATGCCAGGGATCAGTGAAAAGGGCCAGGAGTCTTTTGATCTACCTGCAATGGAAGCATTGAGTGATACTTGAATGATAACTGATGAGGCACAGCCCTGAAATGACCTACTGTGTGTTTGCCAGGAGGGTGTCCCCTTTCCCATTCCCCACACCCCCAGACTATTTATATTCAAGGGCAAAGTTCCTCTTACTTTCTAATGAACCATCAATTATTAACATCCAGAAGTGGTTCTAAATAACTCTGGCAGAGAATCCCAAAACCCAAATGTTAGCAGTGAAATATTTTAGGATTGTTCTCCCCACTTCTAGTGAGGTCTGCCTGTAGGCTGAGCCCAGGCCACCAAAAAAGCTTTAACAATTCTTTAGGATAAAAAGAGTGTGAACAAACATGGATTTATGAGCAAACATGGATTTTGATTGAACAGCTTTCCTTTGGTAGTCCACATGTGCGTAGGCAATAAGGCCCATTGTTACTATTATTCTTTTAGCTATTATTTTTTGTTTGTTTAATTTATGAAGAGAAGCAGCCACATGGAAAGGAAGTATAAATAGAAGCTTATTTAGTTGAAATATATGGATTTAACTGGCATGTAGCTCACAAAATTAGGTCACTTGCAAGATGAGGCAAGTATCATTAGTAGTTTGGGGGAAATGTCATACAATTCTGATTTTGTGCTTTAGTGCTTGTTTTAATTTTCTAGGCTGCTGCAGTGAATACCATGAAATGGGTTGGCAAATGTAATAGTTTATAGTTTTGAAGTTGAGAAAATGTCCAAATCAAGGATCATCAAGGCCATGCTTTCTTCCCCAAAACCTCCTGCTGGTGATCTCTGGCTTCTCTGCCAGGTGGCAAGGCACACGGAGGTGTCTCCTGATCTCTCCTTTCTCTTCTGGATTTCACTGATTTCAGTTTCTTGTTTCTGTTCTTTCCCTCTCTGTTCATTCTATTTATAAAGGACTCCAGTAATAGGATTAAGACTCATCCTGAATGAGGTGGGTCATACCTTAACAGAAGTAACTTCATCAAAAGGCCCTATTTACAGTGGGTTTACACCCACAGGAATGGATTAAGTTTAAGAACATGTTTTTCTGGGGTGCATATAGCTTCAAACCACCACAGTGATGAACTTCAGAATTAATTTCTTTCATTGTGCAAATATTTCTTGAGTAGCTACTAAGTGCCAGGTCTTGTTCTAGGTGTTGAACTCTACTAGTGAACAAAATAGTCAGATTCCTGCCCTCATGAAGGTCATCTAGCAAGGGGAGATAAGCAATAAACAATAAATAAATTTATATTATATTATTATTCATATAATAAAGAAAATTATATAGTGTGTTAGCAGGAGATAAATGTTACAATAAAAAAAAAAGCAGAGAAGAGTAGAAAAGAACAGGAGTGGCAAGGAGGAGAGGGCAGATTGCAAATGTAGATAGGGTGGCCAGGAAAGGCTTTCTTGAAAAAGTAACCATTGAGCAGACTTGTAGGGGAGGAAGTTAGGTTCTCAGCTAGCTGGGGAAAGAGTGTTCCAAGAAAGGGGAACAGCCATTGCAAAGGTGGTATAAGGCAGGAGAGGGCTGGAACAGCGAGGAGGCTTTGTGCATTTCCATCCCCATAGACAAACAATGGCTCATGCAACCAAGAAGAATGCCCAGGAAAGATAAAGTTAAGTCTATTTGTCCTAGCAGTGATTCAAATTATTTGTTGCTGCTGGTTCTTAATTTCACAAACTGGCTTAAAGAGGTGCAAAGGTCATGAGGAGAGATTTTCTGCCTTCAAGAATGGTTGGATTTGAATCCTGGCTCTGCCAGTTATGGTCTGTATTATTCAGTTATTTAACCCCTCCCATTCCTCAATTTTCTCATCTATGAAATGAGGCTAATAATAGTGCTAACCTTCTAGAATTGCTTTGATAACTAAATGAATCAATATTAATAATAAAAAGCTTGGTACTATGAATGACATCAAGCATTCAAATGTTGTCTATTAATATTATTCTATTATTGCTACTGCCCTGATTACTTTTATATGAGTTGGGTCATAGTTGAGGATATGGATTGGGTATGTCTTTAATAGTTTTTATATTGTGCATGGTGTGTGGGTGTCAGTATGTGTTGTGAGTGTGGGGCTTCCCAATTATTGTAAGAATTAGGTAAGTTCTCATTGCTTCACACATACAAAGGCCTCAAAAAATGTTAATTTTCTTCCCTCCTGGAAGCATTTTCCAGCAAAGAAAAGTTGAGTTTTTCTTTTATTCTCACTATGAATGAACTTTTTGTTTGGTTTATTAGTGGAATAAAGGCCAGATGCAAACATTATAAAAACTCAAACTTGGAAACTTGTTTTGCCCTTAGTACCATCAGTGAAACTAAGAAATTCCCAGTAGGTCATTTCAATTATGACTGGAAGCCCAAGGATGGGCAGTAGAGGAGTGAAAGTGGAAAAGAAAAAAAATGAGAGGGAAATTGAGGAAATAATGAAGTATGTCATTAAGGTGATACCACTTTGGGATGCAGCCATCAGAAAAACAGGAGCCACTAACTCTAAGAGGCTTTATTTAAAATGGGCATGAATGGTATCAAACCAAGAGGGGGAAGGAGCCTGTAAATGCAAGTTCTGATGTAGAAGACTTCTTAGTCTCTTCCAGTTCTGGAAGAGTCTAAAAGTAGGTCCCCCATTCTCCCAGTCTACTCTCCTACTGTTGCATTTGCAACCTAAAGCAGCCACATTTCCACTTCAACCTAAGGAGCCATTAATACTAAGAGGGATCCTTTTTAATAAAACTGAGTGACACGAAGTGACTGTGTATTGAGGTCATAGATGTTGAAAATCAGTTTTCTATTTCTCTGCAATCTTTCCCCCAACTTATTTAGGCATGGCAGCTTGTGTGGGCCTCTGGTCTGCCATCCAGAAAATACCATGCACTGTAGAATGTCAGGCAGGCAGGTAAATTATGCCAGTGCCCTGGGGGAACTCTGAGGCCTTGAGAACAAAGGTGTCATGTCTTCACAAGGCATGGGGGGCATGGTGATGGGTGAGGCAGGACAGAGGACCGAAGCCAGGTGCCTACTCACTGTGTGCTGTTGTTTCAATGCACAGGTGTGGCAGATGTCCCCAGCACCATGGGTCAGACCTTTACAACAACATCAAATGACAGGGACCAAGCCTGTTACACATCTCTGATTTCTGACATCTGTTACCCACCTCGGGAGGATTCTACATATTTCATAGGAATTCTTCAGAAGGAAAATGGCCACATCACCAGTTCAGAGAGCCCTGAGGGGTTGATCACCCCTGGACCCTCCTTGCCAAGTGTGCCTGCCACAGAGTCTCAAGGCTTATTTAGTTCTGATTCTAGAATAGTGGTGACTCCTGCAGAGTCCACTGAAGTCAACAAGATGTTCACAGACTCCCTAGACCAAATGAAAGCAGAAGCCTATAAATACATTGACTTAACCAGGTCAGAGGAGGTGAAAGGTCAGGAGCAATCCCACCCCAAGTTGGAAGATAAAGACCTGGACTTGAACAATAAGGACACCGAAATCTCAGCCAAATCTGAAGGAGTCTGCAGACCTGCAAAACCAGCTCCTGTGGAGGGAAAGATCCTGAAGGACCATTTATTTGAAGAGTCAACATTTGCGCCTTATATACATGACCTCTCCAAAGAGCAGCACGGGGTCCCTGAGGTCACGGCCCCTGTCAGGATCACGCTGACTGAGATCAAACCTTCTGCTGAAACTGTCACCCAAGAGGAGACCCCTGAGAAGCAAGACCTGTGTCTGAAGCTGAGTACTGACATGGTCCCCACCATCACTGTCTCTGAGCCTGAAGATGACAGCCCAGGGTCTGTCACTCCTCCATCTTCTGGAACAGGTAAGAGAGCCAGAGTGCTTGGCCTGGGGAAAAGCCAGCATTTGGAAATATGAATACTTAAAGCATATCCTAAGGCACAAAGGTTTACACTCAAAATGCTTTGCTGGTGAGACTCCTAAAATATCACTTACTGTAAAGCAATTGAATGAACATTAAACCTTTTCAGTCCCAGGCCCATTGTACAATGGTTGGGATCTGAGATTTTCCTTAAAGTCCTAGCAGATATGCTTTGGAAAATGTTTCTTCTTCAATTGAGAGACAGGTAAGGATGACAACATTGGAAATATTAAAACCCTCATGTGGCCCCACCATTCAGAGACTGGAGGGAGGTATTGTCAGCATGTAGGTTAGCTCCCCTCCCTGGGCCTCACAGTCACCTGGAGGCTTCATGGGGAGAGTGTCTGCTGCTCTCCGTGCCCACCTGGGCCACCTTGACCTTCCTGACCCCTGACCCCAGCCCACAGTGAAAGGAAACCTAAACAAAGGGGACTCCTCCCTCCACCTTCAACCTCGTTTTTATCTTTTAGGTTTATTCACGTTCTACATATAATCTGATGTTTCCGATGAAATGCTTTAGTTGGATAGAATAAAAAAAAGTTTGGGGTCCATTTGGCATTTCAATTTGAACACTCTCCTCCTCTGACTCAGGGCAGGGTATTAAGCCACACTTAGACACCTTCTCTCAAACACGAAGGGGACCTGCTACGACTTGTTGGAAGGGCTGGAGTGGCAGCAAGAGCTTCTCGAATGCCCATGAGGCTTCAGGACAAAGGGAACAGTGGGAGGTATGTGAATCTTCCCCCCTGCCTCTGGTGGCTGACCTGTACCCAAAGAGCTTGCTTAGGTGAAAGAGCTTTCACTGAACTCCTAAAATGTGTCAAAAGTGTCAAGATGGGGGCTGATTGCTCTAAATCCTGATGCTGTGGTACAGTACCATGCCCTTGTTACAAGAGAGCACATTTAATGAAAGTCTCTCCTAACTTGTTTCTCCAAAGACTTTAGGATGAAATCCTCCTCTTCCCCACCTTACCTCAGATTCATTCAATTATAAAGACCCTCTGTGCCATGTCCCTGGATTTCAGATTCATTCGTTCATGCAATAAGCACTTACTATACACTTTCTTTTAAACAGACATTCTTCTAGGTGCTGGTGATGCAGGAATTAAAAACAAAATGAAACGAAACAGAGCTCCTGTCTTCCAGGGGGACAGAGGACCAGTTAGTGAGCTCAAATTCATGATATCGGGCTGCCCTTTCGGCAGCATGGGGGTTAGTGAATGGTTTTCTCTGCTCTTGCTCCAAATGAACATTCTAAGCAAGGTGTATTTAAGAAAGAGAAAGTCCCCTGACCCAGTTCGCAGCACTATCCCTTGTTCTTTTCCTCCCACCACACCCAGCACACATCATAACACCTGAGTGATATGACAGCAGATAAAAGAAGATTAACAGGAGAGATAGGAGGAAAGAGCTTGTCACTGGGGCCTTCCTCCTTGCTCTTTTCATTCTGTGAGTTTATCCAATCCCCTTCCAATTTTCTTGTGAGCTCCTGGCATGATGTAATGCTCTGCCCTCAGACCTGGATGCTACAGACTTTATTATGCCTGTTGGGTCTTGGGTTACTCTGCCATTCCCAGTACCACCAGTTAAGAGAAACACTCATATAATCCTACATAGAAACGAAGGAAAAAGAGAGCATGCCAAGCAAAAGGAATTCAGTTTATCATTGTTTAATAAATAAGGAAGTCCTCAAGTTTGGGTAATAATAGAAGAGAATTCCTAATTTAGAACAGTGAAAGCCACAGACCCTGAAGCTTAAGCAAGGAGTCCAATATATTTCCCCAACTCCATAGATAGATCATTCCATTTTGTAACTTTCTCCAACATACTTAACTATACTCATCTTGTTAAATAACAGACCCTGAGGTGGGGAGGCAGAATTTCTTATGGCTTAAATACAGGACGTTTCTTCTCACCAAAGATCAGGCAGAATGCTAGTGAAGCATTTCAGGAAAATGTAATAAATGTCCTGATGCACCAAACCATTGGGCCATCTTCACCACCAAGAGGCAACACCAAGGGGTATATGATGGTGGCCACGGTGGTTCTTTGAGAGCTAGCCTCAGGGAGGACATCACCAGGAGTTCCTCATTAGCCACCCAGCTTCCCTTAATAAGAAGTAATCAGTAAAAAGTAAATCGATTTTAAACTTCGAAAACTACTGTCAATACTTTCTTGTAGTGATGAGATCTGTGATTCTCCTATTCATTTTGAAAATTTGTTATTTTATTCAAAAACATTTATCGAGTGACCCCTCAATGAGTCAGATGTATACTGGGCACCCGAGACACTGCACTGAACAAGCCATTTGAGGTCCTTGACTGCATGGAATGGACCTACCAGTCAGAGGAGACAGACAATGTAAAGGAAATATGTCAGTAAATAATATAATTTCAGAGAGGATGAATACCGTAAAGACTTTAGAATGTCGACTGTGAGGGGTCAGGGATGGCCTCCCTGAGGAGGTGACATGTGATCTGAGATTTGTATAAGGAGAAGGAGCCTACAGTTCAAAGAGAGGAGCTAAAAGTGGTCTTAGGTACAGGGAATAGCACATGCATGGGCCCTGGGGCTGTGATATTTGGGAAGCGAAAGTAGGCTGATGCAGCAGAGGAGCAAGGGCCTAGTACACAGCTGGGCAGGTACACAGGTGCCAGCACGTGCAGGGCTTCACAGTCCAGGAAGAGGAGTTTGGATTTTGTTTCAAATGCAATGGGAAACTGTGATTGGAGGGTTTCAGTTGGGAAAAGACAGCATTTACTCATCCATCCATTCATTCATTTAACAAGTATTTGTTGACCATTTACTCCATGCCAGGCATTGTTCCATCATGGCCAAGGATACAGTGGTGAATCACAACCAAATCCCTGACCTCATGGAGCTTGTCAGACCCCTGGCCCCCACTACCATGCAAGCGGGACTCCTCATTGCTCAGAACTGGGACGGGGGCTGAGAATCACTGGGACTCCCACTCTTAACCGCCAGAGATGGACTGGCACCTGTACCATCTGGCAGAGCCACCCACTGATGGTTAGGAAAGATTTCCCTGAGCTGATGGCTTTGAGCAGAGACCTGAGCCAGGAGGCAGGAGGACACTGTAATGGCAGCATCCGTCACACCTGTATATTGCCCTCTGTGACAGGATAAACTGGCCCATGTTCACCTTTCTTTTTATTCTGCTTAATTATATCATCATAATTATCATCAGCAGCAAATACATATCCCCAGGTGGAGTGGTTTTAGCTCTGTTTTTATATTCCATTTGATTATTTTAGCTGTCTGTTTCTAGCTTTGCTGTTTCAATCTTGACACATAATAGCCGATATCTTAGCTATTGAACCAGAAGCCTTTAAAAAAGGATGGAAACTTTTTATTCTAAATTTCTCTCCTGATTTTTCCTGGTATTTTGTTAAACATTTAGCTTGCATTATGAATGAAGGATAGGGCAGGCAATGGTGGCTCAGGGGCAGAGTTCTCGCCTGCCATGCCATAGACTGGGGTTCGATTCCCAGTGCCTGCCCATGTGGAAAAAAAGAAAAAGAATGAAAGACAGTGGGAGACCTGGGTTCGATTCCCAGTCCATGCACTTACTCCCCAAAAAAACAAACAAAAATTCAGCAAACAGTGCTGTAATAATGGGTCAGTCACATGGAAAAATAATGAAATATGACCCTGCCATACAGCATACAAAAGAAAAAAAGAATGAGGGACAATGTCTACAAGAGCCACTGAGTTCCTTTTGACTCCCAAGTATGGGTTGTTTTTAATGTAGCACTTTCACTTGCCCACAATGAAACTTATCAGGACCTTTCCTTCCACACCCCAAAGCTGACTAGCATCCTTTCTCTTGAGTAAGTAAAGCAAGAGCCTTTAATATTCTTTGTTGAATGCTCTGAAGGAGTGGTTTTCACATGGTGGTAGGGTTTTCAGTAAAAAAAAAAATTCATGGGACAAAAAATAAAAATTGTTCATTGTTTGCCAGAAATTCAAATGTAATGGAGTGTGTGGTATTTTTATTTGCTAAATCTGGCAACCCTAACTGGAGGTATATATTAAAATCACCTGTGGAGTTATAAAATGCAGATGTCTACGCCCCGTCTAGATTATTCCTAATAATGAGAATTTCTGAGGGCAGTTTTAAGGCACTCGCCTGGTTAAGAACCAATGTTCTAAATATCTGAACTGCCCTCACATAAGCATTATTTATTGAGTACCACTATATGCCAGGCATTGAACTTAGTACTAGGGCTTTGACAGTGAACAAAAACATGTTGGCTGCCCCTTGCACTTAGGATGCTTTCAATCTAGAGTCAGGGAGGGTAGCAGAGGGTGGAAAGACAGACTTTAATCAAGTCATCACAGGAACAAATATAAAGCTGTGCAGGAGTTCTTGGTTGTACAGAGTGAGGGGACACAAGCCCATCTCCTGAACAATGTGGTGTTCGGCCAGCTGGCACACAGGGTCAGCCATGCCCCTGTCTGTCACATGGTCTCCCAGGTATGTCGCACAAGCAGGAGTCTGATCAGTCCCTATCATGAGTAGCTTTTTCAATATGAGAAAGTCAAAGGAGGTGTATGTGTGCTGTAGGAAGGAAAAAAACATCCAAGATTAAAATGTCATCCCTTTTCCCATCAAACCAGCATGTTCTCCCAATGCCTATGCTTCTGGGGATGGAATCTCTATGCATTCTATTCACCCATGTTTACCACTTCCAATTGATGCCTGACACTCTTCCTTTACTCACCCACCACGTGACTCAGCCCCCCCAAACTGTAGTTTCTCTCTCTTCATTGTCTCTTGACTTTCTCTCTCCTTTCCATTCCAACAGACACTACCACTCATTAGGACATCATAACTCCTCTTCTGGTCTATTGCAATATGCTCTTCAGAGGGTCTTCCTCCTTCTACATCTTTCTTTCATCCCAATCCTTCCAGAACTTCCAGGATTCACCAGTGCCTATCTGATCAAGTACCAGCTCTTAACCTAGTTTCCAAAGCTTTCCAGAATCAGGGGCCTGCTCACTTTACCAGTCATATCACCCCGTATCGTCCCCCACAATGCTCCAGTTAAACTTTGGAATCTGCCACTCTTTGAACATACTCCTTCCTTTCCTACCCCCATCTCTTTGCTCATGGAGTTCACTCTTCTATCTGCCTTTCAAGACACATTCAGATGTGAACTCCTCCATTACCTCCTCTAAGTTCCTCTAGAACTCTGTGCCACATAGATGCTTATCCTGTTTTGTCTTATTTTCTTCTTATTCTCTGGGAAAGACAGAAAACTGTGAGTCATCAGCATAGTGATAGTAATGAGACCTACTGATGGTAGAAATTAATGAAATTCCCTTGAAATAGAATGTGCATGAGAAAAGAGCTTAGGATAGGACTCTGGGTAAGGCCAATATTTAATGGCTGGGAAGTGAAAGAAGAGGAGTTCACAAAGGTGAGTGAGAGGTAGGAGAGGTAAGAGGAGAATCTGAAGAAGGTAGTGTTGCAGAAGTGAAAAGAGGGGAGGACAATGTGTCAAATGCTGTTGAGAAGATAAGATGAGGACTCAAAAGTGACCTGGAAGTGATCAGTGAACTTAGGTGGGCAGTGAGGACAGAATCCAGATTGAAATGGTGTATTCATTCGGTTTCCACTAGTTGTTGTAGCAAATAAATCCTAAATTCCTTGTGAATCTACACATTTCAAGTTACTTCTCACTCATGGCACAATCCAATATAGGTCTGGCACTTTTAAAAGTGCTGATGTAGGGATCATGTCTCCTCCATTTTTATTTCTTCTTTTTAAAAAAGCAGATTTATTGAGATATAATTCATATACCATACAATTTGTCTATTTAAATTTTATTTTTTTAGTATGTTCACAGAATTTTGTATCTATCACTACAACCAAGTTTAGAACATTTTCCTCACCTGGAGAAGAAACCCTGAACTTCTTTGCTATTGATCCCAAATTCCCCATCCTCCCCACTCTAGCCCTAGGCAACAGCTAATCTATCTTCTGTATGTATAGGTTTGCCTATTCTGACATTTCATATAAATAAAATCATATATTATGTGGCTCTTTTGTCACTGGCTTCTTTCACTTATCATAATGCTTTCAAGGTCTATTCATGTTGTAGCTGGTATTTATACATCATTCCTTTTTATGGACGAATTATAGTCCATTGTGTGGATATACCACATTTTGTTTACCCATTCATCAGCTGATGGACATTTCAGTTTCCAGTTTTGGACTATTATGAATAACGCTGCTATGTACAAGTTTTTGGATTGCCATAGGTTTCCCTTTTTCTTGGGTATATGACTAGGAGTTGAATTGCTGGGTCATATGCTAACTCTGTATTTAACCATTTGAAGAACTACAGACTTTTTTACCAAAGCAGCTGTACCATTTTACATCGCCATCAGCAGTGTGTGTGTGTTCCAATTCCTCCACATCCTTATCGACACTTATCTGTCTTTTTTATTTTGGCCATCCCAGTAGGTATGAAGTGGTATCTCATTGTAGGTTTGATTTACATTTCACTGATGGCTAATGATGCCAAGCATCCTTTTGTGTGCTTATTGGCCATTTGTACATTTTCTTTGGAAAAGTATCTACTATATCCTTTTCCTATTTTTAATTTTTTTTTTCTTTTTCATTTTGAGTTCTGATATATTCTATATACAAGTCCCTTGTCAGATAAATGATTTGTAATTTTTTCTCCCATTGTGTGGGTTGTTTTTTCACTTTCTTGATGGTATCCTTTGATGTACAAAAGTATTTAATTTTGATTAATTCTAATTTATCTGTTCTTCTGTTCCTTGTGTTTTTGGTGTGATATCTAAGAAACCATTGCCAAATCCAAGGTCACAAAGAGTCATCCTATTTTTCTTCCATAAGTTCTATAGTTTTAGTTCTTACATTTAGGTCTTTGATCAATTTATTTTTTATTTATTTTTTTTTCTTTGATCAATTTTGAATTAATTTTTGTTCAGGCTATGAGGTAAGGGTCCAACTTCATTCTCTTGCACATGGATATCCAGTTCCCTTTTTCTTTACTTTCTTCTCCAAAATATAACTTGCCCCCCTCTGACCCTACCTAGTTTGTAAACAGATATAGTGTTATTTAGTGGAAGACATCTGGAGCAGAAAGACTTGAGATCAAATTCAAGAGAAGGCATTTCTAGCCATGTGGCTTTTATCAGTCGGGGTACTGGCAGGAAATAAGTGATACAGTCAAAGTTTGTAACTGAAGAGTTTAAATAAGGGGCTATTTACAGATTAGTAAAGGTGGTGAAAAGAACCAACAAAGGATGATAAAGTACTCAAGGACTGGCAATGTTAGGGGCCATTACAACCCCTAGACCTCTAGCAAGGGGAGGGAACAGCATTCTTGGCACCTGCCGAAAGCTGGAGCTGAACAAGGGGCAGGGAGTATAAATACCTCAATATCTCTCTCCTCCCTCTCCAGGGCTTCCTAGACCCTGAAACCAGAAACCAGAGGACAAGGTGTCTCGGTCCCAGTAATACCTTCTATGGAGCTCAGTCTCTTAGAGCACAGAGAAGGACAGAGAAAGATGGGACTGGATCCACTGGACCAAAAGGAGGAAAAACTAATATAGTTACCTTGTAAAAGTCACTTAAACTATTGCCACTAGACCCTTAGCTCCATATGTAAAGTCCCTGACACCCAGGTCAACACACGAAGCTGTGACAGTGCTGCTGCTGGTTCTCTGGAAATACAAATCTTCTTAATTTACAGTAGCCTCAAGCCTTATCTTCTTCCTCCTGGCTCTCTACTGCCATTCAGAGAGATGTGGTTTTTACATCTTTATGATGTTTGAAATCATATCAAAGAATTATGTGCATAACTTTTTAAGGAACTAACCTCTATAAAAATAGGGCTTGGGGTCATGCAGCAATTCCTTTTTAAATTGAATTCATTACATGTGAGAAGTAATAAAACGGTTGTGTTTTTAAGTTTCTAAAAAACCCCACAGACACAAAAATAGAAATTAGATCCTATCACTTCTCTGCTCTAAACCCTCCAATACCTTCGCATGTCACTCGGAAAAAAGCTCCCTGAGTTCCCACATGATCTGCTGCCCTCTCCACCTGGGTCTCAGCCCTCCTTTTCTATCAGTCTTTCGCTTATTCACTTTACCCCAGACACAATGGTCTTCTTGCTATTTCTAGAAATCACTGCAGCTTCCACTTCCCAACCTTTGCATTATCTATTCCCTCTTGGCATGCTTTCCTCTGGATAGCTTCATGAGGCACTCCCTCACCTCCTTCAAGTCTTGAATGTGGGTTACCTTCTCACTGAGGCCTGTCTTGATTTCCCTATTTAAAATTGCAAATCCATCCCCACTCTAGCCAAGCACTTCTGATTCCCTTACCATACTCCACTTTTATTCATGGTGATCTATACCTGCTAACATACTATATAATTTGCTCATTATTTTATCTATTATGTTCCCTCACACTAGAATAACAAAACTAGTATTTTATTTTATGATTCATTCACTGCCTAAAGAGGGCCTCATACATGGAAAATTCTCAATAAATAGCAGATGGATGAAAGGATATGTGGAGAAGAGATAAAATCATATAGGAAATTAGAAAAGTCTAAAATATGCTATCCACTGGGGTTCTCCCGCAATCCTAAAGCAACAGCTTACCTAGTCATAGATAGTCCACACCTCCTGCTTCCCCTATACCTCCCTGTGACCGCCAAGCATTGTAGAAATGGCACGTTGTTCTTGTTCACAAAAGGGCTAGAGGCTGTTGTTTAGAATATATGGAGATAAGGCTCTGTTGTCCCTCAAGGGAAAGCCTAGCTCCTGAGCTCTGTTGTCATGGTGACCCCAGGTAGTCTCATCTGAGGGGGAGAAATCTCAGCCAGCTCACCAGTGTGGCTTTCAGACCATCTGGAGAACCATCAGGGAGAAGCAACCATTCACCCAGGGGACTGAGGGTGACTCTCAGCTTTTGTTCTTCTGAAGAGGAGAGAAGTGAGGGAAAGTCCCTGGAGGTCCCATGGGCTTACACATTATGACAATCTGCACAGCCTGCTTGGTGGAATGGGCAAAAAAATTCTCTTGTTTTCCTCCACCTAGTTGGCCTTCATACGAAAAAGAGGAAAATTATTGATTTTTATGGGAAACGCTCAGAAGTCAAGTTGTACACAAAGATCCAAATTAGTGGTCTTTATCTTATTAAAAGAGGAGTCAGGGGACATGAATGCCAATGAATGAGAAGCAGTGGATTATTTTCAGAAGCTGCTGCTACTGGTGGCCAAATCAGAGACTTAGATACCCCAGACTGCCTGAATGCACTTCTGTGAAACTGAAACACTTCTCTGAAGGGATGAATCAAAAATTAAAACAATGGCTTCTAGACTTTTTTTTTGCCACATGGAAACAGAAAAACCAACTGAAGTTCTGTTGCTAAGAAGTTGCTGGGTCATTTTTTAAAATAGCTAGATTAAGACGGATAGGTATGTACACACTGATTAATTGGGGCATGAAAGTAATTAGCCTTTTAGTTCAAGTGCATGTCTTTCCAGCATAGCCCTGGAAACAGACTATTTTTGTGCTAATGAGATTATGTGTTTCTCAAGCAAAGACAAAACATCCCCTAATGAAAGTTTGTTTTATTTCTTCTCTCTCTGTCCATCTGCCTTTCCCTGTGTGTTCCTTTCTGGCTCTTCTCCGTGATATGGGACGTCAGAACCATCTGCTGCAGAATCCCAGGGGAAATGCAGCATCTCTGAGGATGAGCTGATCACTGCCATCAAAGAAGCCAAGGGCTTGTCATACGAAACCACGGAGAGCGCGAGGCCGGCAGGCCAGGTGACGGACAGGCCCGAGGTCAAGGCCAGGGCCGGGCTTCCGACCATCCCCAGCCCCCTGGACCACGAGGCGAGCAGCGCCGAGTCGGGCGACTCGGAGATCGAGCTGGTGTCCGAGGACCCGCTGGCCGCCGAGGACGCGCTGCCCTCGGGCTACGTGACCTTCGGCCACGTGGGCGGCCCGCCGCCGTCCCCGGCCTCGCCGTCCATCCAGTACAGCATCCTGCGGGAGGAGCGCGAGGCCGAGCTGGACAGCGAGCTCATCATCGAGTCGTGCGACGCCTCCTCCGCCTCGGAGGAGAGCCCCAAGCGCGAGCAGGACTCGCCCCCCATGAAGCCGGGCGCCCTGGACGCCATCCGGGAGGAGGCGAGCGCGCGGGCGGAGGAGCGCCCGCCCAGCCGGCGGGGCCTGGCCGAGCCTGCCCCCTTCCTCGCGTCCTCCCCGGCCGGCCCCGCCGCCGGCCCCGGGCTGCCCGCTGGAGACCGAGCCGCCGCGCCCGAGGGGCCCACGTGGCAGCAGAAACCTGCAGAAGCTGCGGGCCCCAACCAAAGTGCCCCCGGGCGGCAGAGGGCCCTGGGCAGCGCGGGCCGGGCGCCGCACCCCCGCTGCTGATCTTAAATAAGCAGAAAGGTAAAGTGGTAGCTTTCCCGACTCCAGGGCGGGTTCGGCGGGGTCTTCGCAGAGGGGAGCTCTGTAGTCACCACCGGGCTGGTCAGGCAGCTGACCAGGGGACAGTCCCCAGGGGGCTGGGGAGGACATGAGAGAGTCTCTCCTAAATGGAGTGTGTGACCTTCCTTTCATTTCAGGACTGGGCTTCCTCATTTGGGAAGGGACGGTTTTCTGGGTATTATTGTCCAGGAGACTTTCCGATTTCCTGTGTCCTCGCTGATGCGATGGGCCGCAGTCCCTCCAGGTGCCAGGACTCCGCAGGAGAACATTCCATTTTGCCAGCCCACGTGTTTCTTCAATGGGCCAAGCGGAGCTCACCTCCATGCTTTCTCTTGTTCCTTAAGGGTCTGAAGGATTAGGAACTCGATAAGGTTTTTGTGTCCCATTTAGTCAAGGAAGTTGTTTCCAGAGTTTCTCTTGTCCCTAAGGAAGACCTAAGGTGATTTATTAATTTTGAACATTGCTTACAGATTAGAATAACTTTAATTTGGTTGTTATGTTCCCTGTATGAGAAACGTTGGTTTGAGGTCTTCAACGTAAAAATGAAAGTCATTATTTATTTTTCAGACACAGCATGTGTATAGGCAGTTGTTCCCCTCAAATTATCCACTGCTTCTGTTTGCAGTTGTATTATGGAGTTCAGGAAAGAAAGCAGAATCAGGTGAATAAATAAGGCTTTCCGCATTCTGTTTTTGATGATGTACGACACTGTGACAGCGTAATCCTCAGGTTGAGAGCACCCAGGTAGAACTTTAAAACAGACCTAAAAGCACAACAGTATTCAAGGGCCCCTTCCACCCATCTCCTTTGTTTTCTTTGAAACTAATTTGCCTTTCTGGGATAAATGATTTCAAGGGTACACACTCCTTCCTGTGTATATGCTAACTTCGATGATGTGAGTAGCAGTTAAAGGGCTTCATATAAAAGTAGAAGACAAAATCTTTCTCATTATAGATTAGAAACTAGTTTCTAAATTTTTTGAAATTAACACATTGGATTGGGGAACCTAAACAAATGTGATTAAAAGGATAAGTCTGCCGCATAGGTGCTGCTAGCTTAGACCAGTGTTGTTGTATGTAGGCTGATAAATAATAATTGACTCTTGATTTTCCAGTGATGGATAATTACAAAGGGTGGAAGTACCCCATAACTCCTCAGAGTTTAAAATGTATTTAATGCTTATGATAGGAAGGGTATTTGACAACAAATTCAAAATGTCGAATGTGTGTTTGTTAGGTGAATATTAAAATTAATTTGGATTATTTTGTCACCACCTTGAATGTGGTGGCAAAGCACCCTGGTGACTTACAGGAAGGAAGGCTCATTAGGCATGAACGGACAGTGGTCCCTTCAGCCCTATGCAGTTGAGCAATAAGATTGCTGAGTGTGTGTTCGTATCACTTCCCTGTGATAGACATGCAGCTCTATTTTATCCCCCAGCTCGCGTTTCTGAAATAGTCACCAGGGGCACAGTACCATCTGGGTATATTTATTCTCATAAATAAATAAATGTGAAAGCTAAAGAGAAAATGGAATTCCGCAGGCCTATTTTTCCCACTGTAGTAAATTTTTGAGACAAGTACATTTTTGAATCTATGGGTTGACTGGGCATCTAATGAAAAGGTAAGGAGATGGAAAACTGCAGCTGTGAATGCACAGATTTCAGAGCATCTTTTATGGCCAATTCTAGTGTCATTTGAATCTCTGTGCAATTTGCCCCATATGATTTAGGCCCTCTGCTGCCAAGTTTAGAAGCTAGAGGGGAGAGGAGAGGGCAGCAGTCTTTTCAAAAGAGTAAGATGTGCCAGGGTGAATGACCTGTACTCTACTCTACGCTTAGGGGTCCTTTGAAATCCAGTCTCCCACTGAAAGTGACTACTCAGTGCATTACCTACAGGGAGAGTCTAAAAGGCCCTTCTGGGGAAGCCAAGCTCTGGATGTCCTGGATAGATGACTCATCACTACCAGCAGGTTCTTTGAGCTCTGAGGTTCCTTTAGTCTTTCCTTCATTCCAGCAGAAGAGAGAGGAACAGTATTGCCCAGCCTCCCCCAGGCTGTTCTTAATCATTGTCAGTGGGCAGCAGGATTGTGCTAATACCAAACACCACTCCCCTCAGCAGTGAGGTCAGGTCAGCTTCTGTGGGTTTTTTTGCTCTTATAGTCTGAAGCCTCAGGCATTAGAACTGCATTCAGGTTTACATATTTAGAAGTACGCGCATACCTCTGGCTTTCAACCATCCTGCTGATGGTGGGTTAAATTTCAGAAGGGTCTAGAGATACTTTAGAGAACGTTTCGGTACTTGTTTCATAACTTCGTAGCATGCATTATCAAGGATTATTGTCATGCTTACGGATGCACATGCCCCACACAAGCCTATTTTTGTAGCTTTCTTGCCTTTCAGAGAACTCTGCTGAGTTACACTGGAGGTTAACACTGCAGACAAAATGCAGCTCTTCCTTCGTGTTCCAGTTCCCCTCCCTTTGTGTGTACCCCTGAAGTCCTGCTGCCCCTCGTTTCTGCTCCCCCATACCTTCCAGGGCCACCTGTTATGATCATTTTTAGACTCTGAAGGGATCGTTAGCTTTTGATTTCTACAAGGTTAGCCCTGACCATTAGGAACTTGTCAGTAAAAAGCCAATGGCCAAAATTTGACAGGCTGGCTAGTTTTGGGAATAGGAGGCTCCGTTACTCCTTCTTCTATCCGACTGGTTAAGCTCTACCAATTCCAGGATGACATGTAGCGTAGGCTCAAAGGGAAAATGAGTAGACTCAAACCCTGAGGAATATGTGCTGCAAATAACCAGTATATCAAGGGAGAGTCAGGAAAAAAATACATGTCAATTCAGATGAGCTGCAAATTTCCATAATCATAATGAGTAGCACATTTGCTGATTTACTTAAGATTATACTGATGAGGGTAGTGCTGTAAATTCAGCGCCTTAAAGGAACCTTGAAGAGGCAAACCTCTGTGTCATAGTACTGTGATCTTCATTTCTAATTCTCAGCAGATGACCTCACCTCCTGTCTCACTGAAAGAGTGGAGGTTTTTGTGCATGAATCCCACTCAATTTCCTGCCTCTCCCTAGCATATCTAAAAACTTATTTGTCTGCACTTCTTGTTTTTGCTAGAGAATATAATGACCTCAAACTCACTGCTGTTAAATTCTTACTTTAAAAATCTGCTTATGGAGAATATGATTTATGGGTAATGACTTGATGGATATGCAATATGTCAGTTCCTAAGGATATTCTAAATTGTGCCTTACTTGCCATCAGAAAAGAATTCTGTCCTTGGACTGACTGACTTTGGTTCCTTACCAGATTATTTTTACTCTGTTGCACTTAAGCACTTAGCTTATTAACTTCCATTGAGATATTAAAATTAAAAGAATTTCTATCATACTTATGCTGGGGAGGATTTTAAGGATGCTGTTTGCTGCATCTCAAAGTGAAGAAAACTCTCAATGTTCAGGACCAGAAAATTTTATGCTTCTGCTGGGCCCTGGACTTGTTTTGATCTTACCTCTCAGTGCTTCATTTTCCTCATCTGTAAAACAAAGCTAATACCCTCTGCACTAGCACCTAACTCATAAGGTGGTTGTAAGGATTGCATAAGTTTGATACATATAAGGCGCTAACGATTGTGCATGGCACATGATTGACTCTCAAGAAATGTCAACTCTTATTATGATTATTACATTACAAGCCTGATGAATCCTTTAACTAGTCATTTTTCTGTCTTTGCTTTGGCTACCAGGAAGCTCAGTACTAAGTTTAACTTTGACTTCTTTTCTTTTCTCCTCTTATTTTCTCTTTGTCTCAATTTCCTCATCTACATTTTTATATGCCATTTTATATCCATTTTTGGATAGTACATATAAAAATAAACCCAATACTCTAACATAATGTTCTAGTTTGCTAGCTGCCAGAATGCAACACACCAGAGACGGATTGGCTTTTAATAAAAGGGGATTTATTTCGTTAGTTCTTCAGAGGAAAGGCAGCTAACTTTTCACTGAGGTTCTTTCTCATGTGGGAAAGCACAGGATGGTCTCTGCTGGCCTTCTGTCCAGGCCTCTGCGTTCTAACAACTTTCCCTGGGGTGATTTCTTTCTGCATCTCCAAACGTGCAGCTGCGAGTGCTGAGCTGCTTGGGCTGTGCTACCTTGAGTCTCTCATTTACGCACCAGCCAATTAACTCACCCATCATTCATTGCAGCCAGCATGCTTCTTAGCCGACTGCAGATGTAGTGAGCAACAGATGAGGTTCACGTACCATTGGCTCATGTCCACAGCAACAGAACTAGGCACCTTCACCTGGCCAAGTTGACAACTGAATCTAACTACCACACATAGCATATGTACATTTCACCCCCTCTTTAAGACTCATAAATAAGGTGTCCTTTTTTTTGTTCGAGAATAATCTCACCACTGGTTGCATCACCAACCTCGGTTATAGTTTCTGGATATTGCCACATAACTTTTTTCCTTTCTACCACCATATTTTCAACCTTTTCTTCTGTTTGGGAGCTATCCTCCCACATGCAGAAGTTATGGAGACCTTCAACCCAAAGTGCTCTCTTGGGTCTTCATCTCTCACTAACGACTGCCTCTTCCCTGTGTCTCCATAGTCCATGCCTTAAAGAATAGCCTGTACCAGTTAGCACTTCCCAAAATATGTTCTGAGGATGTTAAGGATACAGTTATGCAGGGTGAAAATAAGTGGTCCCACCATCAAATTAAGTTGGAAAATCCTGACTTAAACAAGTTTCATAACTTCTTGAATTCTCAGAGCCTTTAAAACACTAATACACAGTGTGACTCAACAGGATGGATATGTGGCATTTCCTAAACCTATCTATTGCAAAATCTTTTTTTATTAGCGTGTGCCTCTGGATTCATTTTCAGGGGAAACAGTGCTATTTCTCATTCACTTCCAATTCCCTGCATTCTGATTACTTTACATTTTAACAGACCCTAGTGATTTCAGTGCACGCTAAGGCTCGGGAAGCAGTGTAGTAGAGAGTGGCAATGAGATTGCACATGTATACCTGAAGCAATTGCAATAAAGGTCACTAAAGCCTCCCTTCTTGCAGGAGAAAAAGACCTCTTTATTGTCTCTTCTTGTGGTGTCTGGTACTTTGATATGATACTGCAGACCAGTCCTTTAAACATTAGTAAGAAAGTAATGCAAGTTCATGATAAATTCAAGCTCTGTGAAAATGGTGTGAAAGAAAAAGTTTTTAAGTTCTCCTATTCTACCCTCCCAATCCTAACTCCCAGAGGCAACCACAGGGATTTTTGTTGTTTGGTTTTTGGTGGTGGTTCTTGAATCCATTCAGAATTTTAAAAAAAGTATTTGGGCATGGATAAATTTTTATTGCATTCATGGTTTCGTATTGCACACGCTGTTTTCTAACATTTCATTTAACAGTAAAGTCGGGACAGTATAGAGCTCACATGAAGATCACTCACTCCTTCTCCAAACTACTCTCCTACCTTGTTGTCCTGATGTTTCTCCTTCCAGATTCTCTTTTGAACTGTCTGACCTCTCTTCCAATATCTTCTGTTACATCTCTTCCAGATCCTGTTATGCCCCTGAGTTCTGCCCTTGTCTTTCTTTGCTTTACAGATCTGTACTCTCACAGCTGTTCTCACCTGCATAGACTTTTGGCTATTGCCTTGTGTGCAGCACATCTCAAATCTCTTGCTTTGGAACAGTCCTCTCTTGTGATCTCCAAACCCACTTTTCCCATTGTTTATTGGCCGTCATGTAGGCTTCCCAAATTTGATATGCCCAAGTTCTTTATCAAAAGAAATATTTTTATTCTTTTTATGATATTGCAATGAAATTATTTTCTTAATATCATTTTGAGATTGTTTATTGCTAGTATGTAGAAATATAATTAACTTTTGTTTATTTATCTTGTATCCTGAAATCTTGCTGAACTTGTTAGTTACTTCTAATAATATTTTAGTGGATGCCTTAGAATTTTCTATATACAAGGGCATGTTACATGCAAAAAAGAATAGGTTTACTTCTTTTCTAATCTGGGTGCCTTTTATTTCATTTTATTGTCCAGTTGTGCTGGGTATTCAATACAATATTGAATAGAAGTGATAAGAGCAGACATCCTTATCTTGATCTTGGTTTTAGAGGGAAAGTGTTTGGTCTTTCACCATCAAGTGTGATGTTAGCTGTGAGTTTTTCATAAATACCTTTTATTAGTTGAGGAAGTTCTCTTTTATTCCTAGTTTGTTGCATATTTTTTTATCATGGAATGTAATGGGGTGAGGTTCTGGTGTCAACTTGGCCAGGTGATGGTGCCCAGTTGGCTGGTCAAACAGTCATTGGCCTAGCCATTACTGCAGGGAGAGTTCATGGCTAGCCTATAAACCAAAAGGCTGGTTTATAAAATCATCAGCACGCTGATTGCATCCATAGCTGATTACATCAGCAGTCAACCAAATGGAATGTCTTCTGCAGTTAGTGATGTTTAATCTAATAGGCTGAAGGCTTTAAAAGAGAAGTCAGAAGAGAGAATCTCTCTCATTCTCTCTGCTTCAACCAGCCAGCCTCTTCTGGGGAATTTATTTAGACCTTTACCAGAGCTGTCAGCTTGTGGCCTGCCCTATGGAATTTGGACTTGTGCATCCTCACAGTTATATGAGACAACTTTATAAAATTTCATATTTATAGATATCTCCTGTTGGTTCTGTTCCCCTAGAGAACCCAGACTCATGCACTGCTCTTTTCCTTCCTGCCCTCCCTGAGTGAATGCCACATCCTTCCTCCTAGCCACCAAAGCCAGAAACCTAGAAGCCTGCTTAGCTACTTCTTTCTGCCATGTCTGCCATGTTTGTGGATCACCAAGTTCTGTCTTCTCTTCTTCCTTAACATCTCTAAAATTCGTCCTTTTTACTTCATCCCAGCAGCTTACTTTTAGTATAGGCCTCTTTCATTTTACAGGAATCCTCTGGCCAGCATCTCACACCACCACACTGCCCTCCACTTTGCTTCCAATCATTTGTCCAAAATTCACATCTGCTTTAAACTCTTCAGTGCTTAAAGATACAGCCCTTACCCCTTAGCATGATATGCAGTTTCTTCCATCTCTTGTCCCTGCCTTCCCCACTACCTGAGCCCTTGCTGTGCCCACCTCACAGCCTTTGCTCCGATCTCTTTATTTATCTCAGTATCTCACTCTGTCCCCTCCTCTTGCATACCTACTTCTTGTTGCTCAGGCTGTTCGTTAGTCTGCATTGGCTTCATAGGACTGACTCATTGTACCCTGCTGTTCTCATTCTCACTAGCAGCTCCCACTATTGTGGTAATTTGTGTTCAGTGCTAGGACGATGATATTTATTAAATCCAGAGAAAGAGCTTACCTTCAGTCCTAGACCTCTCAGATGTTGATTTCTGTTCCTTTTTAAAGTTTTTTAGTGTTTGGGTAAAAATATATTTACCCCACTTGATGTCTTGGCACTGTTGATACATGCATAGATTACCTGTCCATCACTCCTTACTTTAACAGACACCAAATTACCAAGCATGGCTGTTGAGTGATTACTTTCATACTTGAAAAAGTGATATGCTTCACATCAATACAATTATTTTAGTTTTCTTAAAAAAAGACGGGTGTCTAACATGCAGCTTACATATATGACAGTTCTGCATTAACACTGAAAGTAGATTACACAAGTTTTAGAAAACACATTGGTTATTTTCAAACAGCAAAATGACAATGATCTATAGCTACTGTTTAAGGCATATCAGCATATTTAAAAATTAAGAAATAGACAAAATTCTAATACTGTTCACAGCTTAATTTTTGATGCATTTTTAAAATTCCCTTCATACCTACATACAGTCTAGACATTGTTGGACAAAATTTCCATTAAAGAGTCATCACGTACATGTCCTGTAAATGGAACTGGGACTTTTGGAAGCTGAGACTTGACAATTTCAGACGGTCGCAAATGCAGACAAAGGGGCCTGAATGGACAGTTTTGGTAGGACCACACCGAGACGGTGTGACATGGGTTGGTAGACAGCTGAAAAATCTGACACAGCCATTTGTATGTTAAAAACTTATGGATGTATCAAGAAAGTGAGGAAAATTGATTTAATTTTTAATACTAACATACCAAATGGCATAGTGTTACACAAACACATACACACTCACATACATACACACACAAACATATGCATGCACACACAAACTCACTAAGTTTCCATGGACATGATTTTGTATGAACGTTTATTCCTTTTGCATTGTCCTTGTGTATATATCCATACATGCTCATTGAGCCCTTCTTAGAATTCACAGCATATACTTTTAAGGCAGGAGCTGATATTTGGGAGGGAGCTGGCTGATGCTGGTTAAATCCTAACTATACTAAGTTGCTTTAGTTTTATTGACACTTAAGTTCAAGTATTTCTCAAACTTGAATAATATGTGGTTTTTTTTGTTGTTTTAAAATATAATATATACAAATATTTTATCATGATTTTACAAACAAAATCTGCTTTTTGCTTATAGCATTTATGTAACTACAAAACTAAAACAAATTCACAAATTATATTCAAATAAAACTACAAGGCCAATAAAATGTAAATTGACCACATTAATACATTATGATAAATTATACTTTTTAAAAATTATATCACTTCTTCTAAGGTTAAAATGGTATTGATTATTAAGTTTCTTAGTCATTTGAACCTCCGAGTGTCGTAGGATGACTCAAGTCTTCCCCTAGTTTTTAAATTATACCTTTATCTAGCATAAAGTGAGTTCATGAGGCCTCACTTTGGCATGAACACACAAATCAAGTCTGGATCTAAGTAAAGACTCATGAGCCCAAGGCAAAGTTATAAGCACTTCATTGGAAATCTAACAGTAGTGTTTGGTAATAAAATTGTCATCCAAATGATCCAGAAATATTTGAAAAACTATTACCAAAATAAAACTTTTCAATGTGAAAATTTTCTTTTTGGAACCCTCAAGAATGCATCCAGACCCCATTTTGAGAAATATCACTTCAATTCAGTAATTCCTTAAGTGTTGCTTGAGCACCATGCTGCAGAATCTCCTGGCATGTTTGTTAAAAATGCAGCTCTTTATGTGAGGATAGTTCAGTGGTAGAATACTTACCCGCCAGGTGGGAGACCCGGGTTCGGTTCCCAGTCCCTGAACTTCCGAAACAAACCAGTGAATAAACAAATGAAAAACCAAACCAAACAAAAATTCAACAAATGGTGCTGCAATCGGGGGATACTCACATGGAAAAAGAATGAAATGTGACCCCCACCATACGGCATAAAAAGAAAAAAAAATATGCAGCTTTCCATTCTGCTCTCATCCCAAAAGGGCACAATCAATAAGCACACTGAGCTTGAGAATTTGGGTTGAAAGTAGATTAGCTAAGGAAGTAAAAAAAATACCTTGATGATCATGTCCTAGGTGTTTTTTTTTTTTTTAATTATAGAAGCTGAGAAGGCACTCAGCTGCTGTCCATCCAAGATGCCTGCCCTGTGCGCTGGGAGGCAAGCCTCTACATCCGCCTCAACAGCAGTTTCCTCTCCGTAGGTACCAGCTGCTGCAGCCTGGGCTGAGGACTCAGCCTTTTGTGGCAGGAAAAAGCTCTTGTTTGGAGGAGTGGTTTGCAGTAAGGCTCCCAGATGGAGGTCTTCACAAATAAAATAGGTTTTTATTTACCTATTTATGATATTTATTATTGCTTTTTTAAGTCAGATCTTGCTTCTGTTCTAAAATATTTGCGAGAGAACTTCAAGAATGTAGAACCATTTACTTTTCTCCCTTTATTTCTAAAAAATCATTGTACTCTAGTCCTGTATTTATTTACTTCCATGAGATTGAACCATAAAACAGTCTGCAGAGGTTCTTGCAAAGTCAGTTGCTTTCATAATACAGATTTTGGCATCGGCCTGAGAGCATATGCCCGTTCTGCTTTAGCAGCTGTCTCCGATGCTGGCTTTCACCAAGATGGCCCCTGGTCAGCTGGATAAAGTCTGGCTCCTGTGCAGATATGTGACATGTGTGTACTCAGAAGAAAACTGGGTGTTTCATCTTAGATTATTCCAAGCAGCTAAGCCACGTTTGTGAGACATTGTCCAATGATGGAAGGTGCTCTCTTAGTCGAGGCTTCCAAAGAGTAAGGCTGCCAGTAGCTAGCTCAGCTCGCCAGCTTTTTCTTCGGAAGGAGTCACAGAGGTAGCATTGTTCCAAATTGCATATTGGCTTGGGACACTGGGGTGGTTCTCTTCTCTGTCTTGTCTAGCATTGCTCCAGATCTTGGTGGTTCCTAGTGCTTATTGTTCTAGAGACTTTATATCTCCAGAGTGTGTATACGTATCTGGAATTGTTACTGCATCTCTGTAGTATTTCAATGCCCATTCTTTAAGGACACAATCCCAAACTTCCTAGTGATCTGGCTTGAGCATGGAGTGGGGCTTCTTATCTCCTAAGATGGATTCAAGACAACTTTAAACTAGCCTGTAGAGATCGAGTTTGCAGGTGTAAGGCATCCAGATGCCATAAAAATAATGACTTTGTATTTAGATTGTGATCCTGATTCCTTACCCAGCCCCTTTATCTCCCTCACATAAGTCACCCTCATTTACTGATGTGGTCATGGGGCTTGGGGGACATAGTTCATATCCTGTAACTCTCAGAGCCAAGGCTGGCTCCAGAGGATTCTTCAACCTGTGCAAGTGCTAACCTCACTGCTCTCTATAATCTAGGTAGGATGTCATAGATGTGGTGTCTGGACTTCTGGGTTCTATCCTTGTGACCCTGTTTAACACTCCTGCATTGACTGACTCATGTCTGCCACGAGAACATGGTCCCATCTTAACCCCTGCTCCTGTGGGTATGAATTCATTTATAAACAGGATCTTCCAAGATCCTATTAAGATGAGGCCAAGATAAATTCGGGCAATGGAGCAGTTTGGATTTTTTTTTTTTTTTAACATGGCCAGGCACCGGGAATTGAACCCGGGTCCTCGGGTATGGCAGGCAAACACTCTTACCTGCTGAGCCACGGTGGCCCGCCCAGTTTGGATTTTATCCTGAGTGTGGTAAGAAAGCACTGAAATATTTTTAAAGTAGGAAGTGACACAGCCTGCTTTGCATTTTTCAGAGATCAGTTTGACTGCCGTAGGGAGAAAGGATTGGAGAAGGAGAGCATGGAAGCAGAAAGACCAGTTAGGAAGCTATTGCAGTAGTGCAAGCATGGGATGGAAGTGGCTGGGTAAAGGTGGTAGCGATGGAGACAGAGAGCAATGGGTGGGGTTGCTATGTATTTTGGAGATTGACTTAATAGAATTGGTAGTGGAGATGGCTTGACCTCCAAGAGCTCTCAGATTATATTTCAATTTTTAACATGAAGATCATCACAAATAGATACAAAGATGATTACAATGTAAAAACAGTTACCCCAAATTTGATGCTGCTCCATTAGTCATGGTATACTGCGGGAAAGTCATCCATTTGGATTATAATGGAACTGAAAATTTCTCTCACAATTCGAGCTCCATAACTAGATACTTTCATGGTGAAGCACCTGGGAGTTTGATGATTATCAGTGTGTTTAGGTGACAGTGATGTTTGGGTCCCTGAGATTGGAACTGGAATGAGAGTCAAGTATCATTTGTGTGCAGGTTAAATAAGACATAGAGCGAGTTAGATAGGATTTGTGGATAAGCAAGTTGGTGATTTAAATAGTGTTAGGTACAAATTTGGCTAGGGTCAGGAACCCATGAAAGCTTTGTAAAGTTTAACACATGGTTCCAAATACAAATTTAAGCTATGCTAATAGAAAAGACAGTATCCTGCAGAAGAGTGGTGGTTAAAGTAAAAGCAAAGGCAGCTTTAAGGTGGCCACTCAAACTGGGGTCTGAAGTTTGGATGAGCTCCTGTCTGGGCCTTATCTCAGCACAAGGCTGCAGTTGACCATGGTCTTCATTGGCAATTGCTGGGTGCTTTCTGAGTCAACCGTGCCACTGGAATGATCATTCTGACATTTACATGGCTTAGGCTTGATAGGGTGGTCTTCTTTCGTCAGGTAGGTCACCCAAGTGAAGCCTGTATCCAGGACCTTTCTCTTTCCTTGTGAAACTGGAGAAGGGGGCAAGAGCAGTCAATTAGGAATGTGGTGGAACCATATGGTTTTTTGAAACAGTGTTTCTCAAAGTGTGGTTGGTGGGCCGTTTACATCAGAAGCAGCTTGTTAAAATGCAGCTTGCCAGGCCCAGTCCATGCTCTCCTAGAGAGGGGCTGAGGAAACTGCTTCCTTAATTAGCTTCCCAGTGAATCCTAGGAACACCAGGATTTGAGGACAACTGTTCTAGAGACTGGAGACTGGAGGCTAACCTTGCAAAATCCTTAGAAAAATCTTTGGCAGTTTTTTCCTATAGTGCTCCAACTTTTCCAGGACCTAAACCAGACTCCTGAAAGTTGGGTTTTTTTGTTTAGGTATAGATGTTAGTTAAAATAGTTCATTTGTGGGGTTTAAAAGGAAACTGTATCATTAAGTCTGAGAAATCTACCTCCTCATGAGGATTCTGGAGAGTGCTAATGTAAGCATACCCTGGCCTTGCCACCATACTCTGAAAGAGTCTACCTATCATGTGTCCACCTCACAAAGCCTCCAAAACCGAGGACCCAAAAGAATGTGCTGGGGACACAGAGGAAATCACTGTTAACTTCTCTAGTAGTCTGGAGCCTTCTGGATCAGATGGGTCCTCAAGTTGGCCTCTGCCCTGAAGTTTGGAGAAATCAGAGTAGAGCAAGGAGGCCTGAGGGTGAGGGTGAGCTGTGTGCTTTCAGTCACAAATGGGAGAAGCAAGCTTAATCTTATTATACAACAAAAACAATGTCACACTTATTACTAAATAATTCAGTTCAAAGCTGCATATTTTGAGAAATACAGCATCCTGGCTTAACTCTTGCCTTCAGATAGGTGCCTAATTTTCTTAAAGCTCTTGGCAAAACTGTGAAATCTTAGGGGATTGTCTACACATGAAACACTTGCAAAAGCAGTGTATGTGTTCCAACCCCTAATTCTTTTACTACCAGCTTCACTATCATTCACCTTCCCTGAATTTCCAGGAGATCTACTTGACTCTAAACCTAAAAATGCAGTGAAAATAAATTAAAGCTGGAGGGTGGATTTGTATTGATTATCTCCATTGACTGTTTAATGTCTGTTGCCATCCTGTGGTTATGATGAAAATATCCAACCTTTACTTTTTAACCTCTCATCAAACCACCATGAGTTGAAGTTTATAATCAGATCTCCTGGGTTATAAGAATAAGGTCTTGGAATGACTTTTCAATGTCCACATGGCCTTGGATTTATGTACTTTTTATGCAACCATTTAAATCCCCATTCATGTTTTCCTTGGAACAAACATAAGGACAGAGTTTCAAAATATATTCCTAAATGTGTAACACTTTTTACAAGAATTCGTTTTAAGGTAGACTGTTTGGCTTCTGCCAAAATATAAGATATGTAACCATTCAGAGCTTCTGAACCAGAGTTTCCTGCTAGTTGAAGTTTTTGAATCAAGAACCTCATTTTAAATTGAAGTCCTGGATTGAGGTAAAGTAAGTTGTTCAAGGTGACATCACTGCAGAACCAGGATTTGAAGAGTCACCAACTCAACTCTCTGTCCAAGGCCCTTTTCCAACTAAATTAATTTCTAGGCGATCATCTTGTTTATAAGCAAAGTTAAGTGCTTTTGTATGTCAAATTGCTTTAGAATTTGGAGATATAAGGTTTAACACCATAAATGTTTCTTGGTGTAAATAAAAAATGTTTAATGGTACACACTGTGCACAGCTAGTTCAAATGGTAGCATGATCGGTGGGCTGGAAATAGAATCTAATCACCTTGTGTTAGTTTGTAAGCTACCAGATTGCAATATACCAGAATTGGAATGGCTCTTAAAAAGGTGAATTTAATAAGTTACAAATTTACAGTTCTTAGCCTATAATAGTGTCCAAACTGAGGCATTCATGGAAGGATGCCTTAATTCAAGGAAGATCGATGGGTCAGGAACCCTTCTGTCAGCAGGGTAATCACATGGCTGGCATCTGCTTGTCCCTTCTCCTGGGCTCCGTTGCTTTCAGCTTCTGTTCCTGTGGGTTTCCTCACTTTGCTTCTCCAGGGCTGGCTTCATCTTTTGGCTTCCCTTGACTTTCTCCAGGTTCTGGTTTGTGTAACATCTCATGGCAATGTCTTCTGGGCTCCAGGCATCTCCAAACATCTGTATCTCTGTTCTCTGAGTGTTGGCATCTATGTCGACTCTGCGGTACAGTTTCTGTCCCCTCTCTCTCTCTGCTGGCTCTGAGCTCTCCCAAAATGTTTCCTCTTTTAAAGGACTCCAGTGAACTAATCAAGACCTACCCTGATTGGGTGGAGTTGCAGCCCCATCTAATCAAAGGTCACACCCACAATTAGTTGCCTAACATCTCTGTGGAGATAATCTAATCGAAAGTTTCCAACCTACAGCATTGAATCAGGATTAAAAAAAACAGCTGCCCCCACAGGATCATGTCAGGATTAAAACACAGCTTTTCTGGGGTGCATAATAGATTCAAATCAGCACACACCTGAAAATAAGTTTTTAAAATTTTAGCTTGGTTAACTGATGGTTGAATCAATTTTCCAGTATCATAGTTTTCTCAAATGTTTAGAAATGAAGAAAATCATAAATAAATTATTCTAGATAACCTTGTTATAAATAAAATAACCTCATTGTCAATTCGTCCCATTTCTTTTCTATCTTTTTTCCTTTGTTGAGGTCCACATTTTTTGTCCTTTCTTATCCCTTTGAATATTCTGAAATTTTGTGTAGGTTTTATGTAGCCCTCTAAGATTTGCCATAGTTCCAAAGACCAAAATCTTGATTTTGATTTATAAAACATCTCACGGGTTACATTTTGGGTCCCCTGGAGCCACATCTTTCACTGAAAACCCACTAGAGTGTCTAAAATTGTAGGAGTCCTTGTTGATGGGAGGGCCCCTCAGCTCTGCCATAGAGGCTGAGGGCAAAGTCCTCTGAATAAGACATCTTCAGGTTTCAACTTTATTCTTCATCTGTCAGATCTGCAGATTTGCCTCTAGGATGCGATATAAGATCATCCACCTGAACTGTAAGTTTTATGTCTCCCCCTGTACAAAAAGTTGTCCAGGTTATTTAAACGATGCCCATTTTGTAATTGGTAAACGTGAGAAACTGTTCACAAAATTGATACGTCCTCTTCCATAGTATAGCGTTGTTACGGGGAAGTGGCTGGTTAATCAGAGACTACATTTCTCAGTCCCCCTTTAATCTAGGGGAAGCCATCAGCCTGGTTCTTATCAACAGAATGGGAGTGGAAGTGTCTGAGGCTGGGTGGGGAGGATGTAGCTGTGCCTTCTCCTCCTCTTTTCTTTACACTGGTGATGATAAGGGTCTAGACCTAGAAAATGGCACAAAATGGAAGGAATCTGGGTTCCTGACTGACTACCTGGAGGAAAGCCCCTGCTAATAAACACTCACATTTGTCTATTAAGTTAGCCAAAAATAAATTTCTCCTGTATTAAGTGACTGAAATTCTGATGTTGTTACTATAGCCAGCATTATCCTGACTAATGTGATAATCCACGTGGTAACATGAGGCTGAGAAAGATTTATAGTTAGAAATGATGTTGGAACATATGTCCTATAGGTATACAGTTTTATAGGTGTTGCTTCTCTTTTCCTCTTCCTTCCTCCTTTGTACTCTCCTTTGCTGGTGCTGAGCAGCCCCGCAGCTAAAAATACCAGTATGGTAATTCTGAACAAATTTTTAAAAAGACAAGCCTGTCCTCAGGATATTTTATTGCTACCTACTGAAACATAGTCGTAAAAACTCTGCAAATCTATAATAATGACAAAATGAGGAACTGGTGCCCTCTGAAGTTGTGCAAAGTAAGCAGCAGTCCTGGAAGTGACCATGATGTTCATTATAGAAGAAGCCTGAAAAGTGGTGTGTGTCATAACCACTGGGAGAACTAAAGAAGCACAAAAGAAGAACCAGAGAAGTACTAAAGAAGATCCAGATGAAAGGGAGGGGTAAGGGGGATGGTGTGTATGAATTTTTTTCTGTTGTCTTTTTATTTCTTTTTCTGAATTGATGCAAGTGTTCCATGAAATGATCACGATGATGAATATGCAACTATGGGATGATATTGTGAATCATTGATTATATATGTAGAATGGAATGATCATATTTTAAGAATGTTTATATCTGTTGCTATATTTTTTTAAAAAATTAAAAAATTAATTTAAAAAAAAGAAGAAGAAGAATCAGAGAAGTACTAGGTCTAGCCCCAGACAAAATTGGAAGATAGGCACAGTATCTTGGTGTCCCCTGCCTCAGTGCTGTTCCTCAGTTACTCAAGACATCCACTTTGGACCCCAGATCTTCTGAGCCTTCCTCGCTTCCGTTTTGAAACACACATTCCCTGTGTCCTGTTTCTTTGGCATCCTTCATTTTCTCCATTTCTTAGAGTACATTATACAGGTTTAATTTGATAAACCAACTCTTCTTCATGTGTTCTCAGCAATGGATGTTCCTTAGACAACAGAGCAGTTCACAATTGCCAATGCATGATGGAAATTTCCAATGAGAATAATCTACTCTTCTTGCTCCAGTTTTATGCTTGCCAGGCAATGATGAACTGATCTCCCCACTAGGATGGAGTTATCCTGGAACATCTTCAGTGTAAATTTTTAAGTGGACATTCTGATTTATAACAAATTAAGATACACGTAAGTTTTGGAACACTCTTTGCTGAGAAAGGCGACTTGGACCACTGCCTCATTAGCAGACTAGCCTTACCCTGTGGTGGCTCACTCCTTCAGATATCTGGGCACTTCACCCAAGTTAGAAAGATCTGGATAGGAAACTTTTAGTTTCCTTGGCTGCTCAAGCAAATGATATGCATTGGAATGGCTTAAACAATGGGAATTTATTAGCTCACAGTTTTAAGGCCAGGAAAAAGTCCAAATCAAGGCATAATCAAGGCCATGCTTTCTTCCCAGAGACTGGAGCTTTGGGGCTGGCCACCAGTGATCCTTGGTCCTGGCTCCCCTGTCACATGGCAGTGCACATGGCATCCTTTCTTGGCCTGTCCATTCTCTTCCAGGTTCTGTTGACCTTCAGCTTCTTGCTTCCCATAGCTGTTTCTCTCTGTCTGAATTTCATTCTGCTTGTAAAGGACTCCAGTAATAAGATTAAGACCCAACCTGATTGAGGTGGGCCATCCCTTAACTAAAGTTAAGATGTCCTGCTTACAATGGGTTCACATCCACAGGAATGGATTAAGTTTAAGAACATGTTTTTCTGGGGTACATTGCTCCAAATCTCCACAAGAAGGAATCAAACACTAGTTAAGAATAATTATATAATGAGATAGGGCTTTGCAAAATGAGTCCAATTACTCATTTAATACAGAAATTCTTTCTGCAACATATTCTTTCAGCAATTTCAATTAATAAATTACATGTTATCTTCCTATGTTACAGTTTGATTGGCTGCTTTCCAGTGATTTATAGAAAGTTGATTTGCTCTCACTAATGAACTCTTTTCCAAGTATATTTTGAGACAGTTTGCCTCTGCGAAGGTTTCTGAAAGCTTCTGACCCAATTTGTCATCTTATTATTATTTTTTTTAGTGTCGTTTTCTAAATATCCCAGATTGTAATCTTTGGGTATAATGTCTATAGCTCAGCATCTTTAAATATACCGTTCATTTAGGGCTGACAACTACTGAGTTGTTATACATGGTGTAAGGACTCATTTCCTTCAATCCCATTGGTTGCTCCTCTCCAGGGTCAGGCATTCCATGCTTTTTTTTGAATCTGTTATTTAGGCCATATTGCAGTAAAAAACTCCCAAATCTCAAGGACTTGGCTCAATAAAAGTTTATTTCTAGCTCACACAAAATCTGATGCTAGTTAGTAGGGGCTCCCCTTTATCCAATTACAAAGGGTTCAGGCTCCTTTCCTCCTATGCCACTGAATACCAACATATAGCTTCTCAGGTTGCCATGCCAGGTGGAGAGAGCTGGAATGGACACACCAGCTCTTAAAAGCCCTACCCTGGAAATGATGCATGTCAATTTGCTCATGGTCTGTTGGCCAAAATTAGTGACGTGACTCTACCTTGAATCATGGAGGCACACTAGAGATTTGATGAGCAGTAAGTCCTTATCACAGACCTCTGGCACAGTCATCTTGTCTTAGGTCTTCATAGAACTTATCATTACCTATGATATGATATGTGAATTTGTTGATTTGCTTATTAGTCTGTTTCCTCCAACTAGAACTTCAGTTCCTTGAGATCATGAACTTGTTTGCTGCTATATCCAGTGCCTGCAATGATGCTTACCTAGTAAGGAGTAGAAACTAAATAAATGTTTGATGAATAAATGAATGGTGGCTCCAGACACTTAGGTGAAGCCACTTTTATTATATGTCAGAGTGTTTTATAGCTTGTGCTATTTTCCAAAAGTTCATTTAAGTATTATTGAGTCCAGTGAAAGGTGAGAGAATAATAGACCAATTAAGAAAAGAACACTGTGTGGATCCCCTACTGTTACTTATGAAGATATTTACCGCTTAGTTGTGCATCCCTGGAATGATCAGCCCAGTAAAGGGCAAATGGAGTCAGTGGAGAGATGCTTTCTGAGGTTCCGCTGATGTCGTCAATAATAGATTTGAGTTGACAAAGCAGAAGGTGACATCACTGTAGGACTGTGTTCAGCCTATTTTATGCTGAGCATAGAGAGTTTGCACAAGACCAGTCTATTGAAACTTTACAAACCCCAGCACCATAAAAAAATAGGAAAACTTTCTGCAGGGACTGCATCTTGTTATTTAAAAACAAGGTTTATTTTTATCTAGAGAGACAGTATTACATACTAGTTAAAACAGGTGTGCTGACATAAGAAAGATTTTAATTTGAACCCAGGTCCACCACTTCCTGGCTTAAAACTCCACAAGCCTCATCTACAAAATGTAGCTAATAATCCCTGGTCCCTAGCATTGCAGTGAGATTTAAATTGAGTATGTTTTTAAAGGTTAGTAGAAGACCTGGCACATTGTACATGGTGACATGCGTAACCATGTTCTATGGTTGGATGGCAATTTCTGTATTAGATAAAGGCTCTAAGAGAGATAGACCCAGATTACATTCAGGAATGGGAGGTGCTGTGGGAGTTACCCAAGGCAGCATGGATGGGCTCTCCATGGTTCATCAGCCACCTGACCTGGGGCTGCCAAGGCGGGCTGTGGGAGGCCCTATAGGGCTCAGTCATGGCAGCAGCCATGTACCTCAGTGCAGTCAGCAGCCCTGCCCTCCTTGGTGAACTCCCTGCTCACCTTCTTTGGTGCATTTTGCTTCATCTTCTGTGTCTGCCATTTTCATGAATAGTTGTGCACCAACTCAGTCCAAAAGTCCACACAAGGTATTTCCCAAAAATATATGACAAAAAAATTGGCATCTATAAAATAGTATGTATTTTAATCATCTTTGAAAGAAGACAAAGTGAAGATTGGCTCTTCAAATACTCTAATTCTTACCTATAATTTGAAAATGAGCAGCCCTGGTTTTTTTCAGGAAATCTTAAATAGATTGTTTGGAAATTTGCATGCACAAACTAGAGAGAATAGTATAATGAACTTCCGTATATTGATGGAAATCAACAGTTATTATTACCTTGTCACATTCGTTTTGTCTCCTTTTAAAAAGAAGTATTTAAAAATTGTCACAGCCTACCCAAAATGCTTCAGTGTATTTTCTTACATAACCATGGAACCATTATTATACCTAATTAAACAAATACCTTAATATCATCCAGTGTCCAGTCAATATTCAAATTCCCCCCAAAATCCTCCATATTTTTTCCCAGTTGGCTGATTTCAATTGGCCAATGAGCAAATATCTCTGAGTCTTATTTCTCCACTGTCAACTGAGATAAGGGCATGGAGCAGTGGAAAGCTCTGTTTTGTATATTCTACAGTGATCAGAATGTGGGGTTTTTCCCTGTATTTTTTCTTTTTCTTTGAAAAGACTGATGATCTGGAGAGAAAGGCAGAGAAGCAAGGGTTGATATTGCCTTATGGAGTCTTCAAGTTGTCCAGCACTGTGCCAGGAATTTTCTAGACATTGACTCCTTTCAGCATGCAGGAGGACAGGTTTTACTGCTGTTCTGGTTTTGTAGCAGAGAAAAGAAAAGCTCAGAGAAGTTTATTATGAAAATTTTACAACATACAAAATAGTTGAAAGAATTCAACTATTACATGGCTCTAGTTTTCATTCTCTTCTTGACTTGGCGACTGGAACTTGAGAGTCTCTCCACTTTAGATTCAACAAGAAAATAAATGAGTATGTTCTCTGGCTCTTTTTTAGATGGAAGCCTTAAATAATATTTGCAAAGCAGATGGATAGTATGCTGACTACTGTGCATGGCTTATAAATCTTGAGAGTGTCTTCTTCTCCAACTGGGTAGCTCATGCCAGCCTATAAATATTTAACCTGACTTTCAGTTGACAGTATTTTTTCTGGGGGCATCCCCAGAGAGCGAGGTGCTGCACTGTGATGGTGGCACCACCATTGTGGGTTATGTGAGAAAAATGATGAGCCACCTTATCTAATACTGAAGCAACTGGAGCAGGCAGTGTGTTTACATCTTATGCAATATTGGTTGCATTTCAACATTTTCCAAAAATATCGTACAAAGGTATTTGGAAAGGAGCAAAACAAATCTGTTTTTTAAAGCATCTGTTTGAAGGTTGCTGCTGTTGCTATGGAGATCAGAGAAGCAAGTTTTCATGGCTTTACCACACTAAGCTAGTTTTTTAACACATTTCTGAGATGGTGAGCTCCCCCCCCCCTTTTCTGGTTTGACATAACCTTGCCAGAATAATATGTGAAAACACATTGGGTGTTAATGCTAGGAGTTGTTTTTAGCAGAATGATTTACAAATACAGAATTTGTTTTTTCATCTGCATGTTTTTAAATAGACTGACTCCCGTAATCAGTATTACCACAGAGCTCAGCTCGGAGCATAAGGAAATTATAGTTTAATATTTTAGTGCCATCTGCTGTAAGTTTCATGGCATTCTACTTCATCTGGCTTACTTGCAGCAATTTTTTTTTTAAGTCTTAGTAGAACACAACAAATCTTTGTCCAAATCTTTCATACTGATTGGCTTTGCTTTTTCCTATTTATCGCTGGATGAGGTTGTTGTCAGAGGACTCTTAGCCCTATATATTCATTTCCTGAAGACTTCTGTTTAAGAAATGGGAAGTGTATATGTGTGTCTAATAGTTATCAAGCATTTCTATACCTCTGCCTGATTTCAAATGATAGCCTGGTTCTCAATGAATGAACATGTACAAATTCAGCAACATCATTAAATAAATGATTATTGAGAGCCTCTGACACGCCGAGCTCTTTCCTGGACACTGGAGAGATAGTGGAGAATAGAATAGACTTCCTGCTCTTATGGAGTTCCCTTAGTGGAGACTAACAGTATGCAAATAAACACACACAATACAGTATCAGATAGTGGTGGTACTGTGCTATAATAAGAAAATAAAGCAGACTACGAGGAGCTATTTTAAATAGGATGCTCTAGTAAGGCCTGATAGATAATGGAATCAAAGTATTTGAATGGGCATCCCTAGAGTGTTTAGGTTGCTATCAAAGAGAATTAATGTACCCTCCCACCCTGTGCCTTGAAGCTTTTGTTAGAAACAGACCCATCTTGTTGTTAGTTAGTTATATTTCAACATCAACCAGAAGCCTTATGCAGATGAAAAATGAATCTGTTTTTGAAAGCTGGCAGAGAGTTTCTCTGGTTGCTATGGAACTGGGTGGACATTGGAACTGACTCAGTTCAACGATTCTTCATGCAGCACATGGTCAGGGCACCTATATGTGTGCAATTTTTTTCTGGGTTCTGTGGGGTGTACAAGACAACTTTAAGGCGCAGAACCTAATATCCAGGGGTTGCTTTTAACTGAATGCTTCACCGTCCTGGAACTGTCAAGAGGATAGAACAAATTCTTAGGGGATATTTAAATAATAACACCATACCATTATGATTACCTCTCACTACAAATACTGTCAATCCCAAGTGCTACTGGATATCAGAGGAGAGAGAAATATTGAAATGTCTAGTGCATTGCTTTTTTCCTGCCCTCTTTAAAGCTCAGTTCAAGCTAAACATTGAGCGCCAGGGAGAGTAAAATAGAGAGGATCTGATGTCAGGTAATTAGAATAATGAGCCACCTATGCGGGCTTCTCAGTGTGTGTGTACATGTGTGTTGTGTACGTGTGTGTGTATGTCTGTGTGTGTGTATGCCTGTATGCTCACCTATGCACATGCTCCTTCCTTCCTTCCTTCATTCATTCATCAAGTGTGTGTGAGTAACTGTGCTATGGCTGAGGAAACAGATGAGTAAGACACTGTCCCTGCCCACAAAGCACCTATAGCTTCATGAAGAAATTAGTGCAATTAAATGTCCCAGGAACAAAGAAAAAGTTGCAGCTGTCTGTTATTGATTTACATTGTGAGGATTGAGATATATTCTGATCTTTCTTTGCTTGTTTTTCGTTATCTTAAAAATCCTGGGGCCAGAAACATTAGCGGACTGATGATTCCTATCCATTTCTTACCTTAGACAGAGAGTTGGATTGTCCTGAAGTAAGGTGCCAGCAGGTTTTCCAAGCTCTGAATATGTCTATTTCCCCTTCTCCTGTTGGTGAACCACATTGTATTACTGCTCTTTCATTCCACCCTCATAAAGACATAAGGAGGAGTTCGCTGGAGGGAACTCCAGTTGTTAAATATTGGATGAGATTTTTGAGCAATGTTGCATAATCTTCTCAGTAGATCTTGAACCTGGCAGAGATTTAACTATTCTTGGGGAAGATTCTAGAGGGATTGGAATTCAATGATTCTTTTTCTGGGGCCGTGATTCTCTGTAGCGCATGAACTTGTGCACACAGTCTTGCAGGAGCATTTTGCTAGGCAAGATTCTATAATTTTCGTCAGACTCTCAGTGGGATCTGTGATTCAAAAAATAAAATAACTTCCTCCAGCTTCATGCTGTTGAATCTGTGATTTCCTGCAGTATTATTATTCTCTGCCTTCGAAGGGAGTTCGGTGAGTATCACATAATCATCTGTGTTTTTCTAGGAGTCTCAAAATCTACGGAAGCAAATCCCTGACAAAGAGCCTGGATCCTTAATGGCCATACATGATATCTGACCCAGCAGTGTACCATTTTAAATAACAGAAAGCATGAGTATTGGTTTAAGACAGAAATGTTAGTTAAATCCTTACATATAGATGGCTGGCTCGTTTATTTTACTCAACAGATAGTTATTGTTGCGACAAGTATATATCAGGCGCTGTTCGTGAAACTTGAGTTTCTTCTACGAATGAAACAAAAATTCCTGCCATCATGCGACCTACATTCTTGTAGGAGGAGAAGGACAAAAAATAACAAACATTCTATACACATAAATGATTTAGTTTGCTAGAAAGTGATAAGACTCAGGGACAAAAAGAAAAAGTAGGGCAGGGTTAGGGTATCAGGAATGTGTCAGGGGAGGGTGGGTCACGATACTAAACAGGGTTGTCAAGGGAGGGACGGTTCATTAAGATGGTGAAGGTTGAGCCGAGTTTCCAAGAGGGCAAAGAACCTATCTAGCCAAGCAGGTGTCTGGCAGGAGAGTGCCCAGGTGGAAGGAGCAATGGCAGTGAAGCCCTTTGGGAGATAGTTGCCGGGTGTGTTCAGGGCACAGCAAGGAAGCCATGGTGGCTGGAGGGGAGTATGGGAGGGAAGAGTCTGAGGAACAGTGAGATAAGGGGGACACAGGCCACAGGGCCTTGTGGACCATTGGAAGGACTTCAGCTCTTAGTCCAAGCGATATGGGAGTCACTGCAGGGATTTAAGCAGAGGAATGAAATGATCTGATGAACTTGAGATGCTCATGCTGGCTACTCTGTAGTGAGTAGACTATAGAGGGGCAAGGGCAGAAGCAAGGAGACCTAATAGGATGCTCTTGCAGGAACCCAGGTAGAAGATGCTGACAAATCACTATGGTAGCAGTGGAGGCAGTTAAAGGTGGTCAGAGTTTGGAAACATTTTGAAAGGAGAGCCAATGAGATTTCTTGGCCAAGTGGATGGGCTGCAGGAGGGGAAACTCTAAGGCTGACTCCAACGTTTCTGTTTTTGGCCACTCCAGAAAATAGTGTTTAAAGCTGCAAGACTGAATGAAATCAAGGGAGTGGGTCAAGTAGGTAGAGCAGTAAAGAGACCCAAGGACTGGTGGTGACAAATTTTTATATACTAAAACTTGTTAAAATGGGCTTAAAAAAATTTTTTTAGCTAAATAAGCAAAACCCAGAGGAGTAATTCCAGAAAGCATTTCTCTTCAGTTGTTGACATTGTATGTAAATCATCAATAAATTCTAAAAAGAAAAGTAGTGACTTAGAGAACTTTTTGCTTGCCCCCTGCTCTCCCAGGCAGTATAGCACTCAGGGAGAGCATTTAATTAAGACTATCAAAAAAAAAAACAAACAGTATTTAGAAATGCCATGGTTAATTTTTTCTAAAAATCTGTTAATTCTTATCTATCTTGGCATACATGTTAAAATAAATTATATGGCTGATGACAGATTTTCTGGTGCCTCAGACTTTCAATGCTGAATGTAATTTTTTAAAAAGGAGAAAAGTTTTTTTTTATTTTGTTTTTTTAACCTGGAAACAATTTAATTAGAGAACATTTGGTCCAATTCCATAATTTTAAAGATGGATGAAGTGAGGCAGCCAACTATGCAAGAATCTGGAACAGGGATCAACAAACAGCCAGTAGGCCAAATCTGCCTCACTGCCTGTTGCTGGTGTTTGTTTGTTTTTATCACCATTTTATTGAGATATAATTCATATACTATGAAATTCACCCTTTTAAAATGTACAATTTAGTGGTTTTTAAAACTGGCACAGAGTTATGCAACCATTACCTCTATCTAATGTCAGAACATTTTCATCACCCCAAAAAGAAACCCATGCTCATTCCCCATTCCCCGTTCCTCTTTTCCCTTAGCCTCTGGCGAACGTTAGTTTATCTTCTATTTCTATGGATTTGTCTATTCTGGAAATTTCATGGAAACGGAATCATACAATATATGGTCCTTGGTGACTGGCTTATTTCATCTAACAAAGTGTTTTCAAGGCTCATCCATGTTGTGGCATGTATCAGTGCTTTGTTCCTTTTTATGGCCAAATAATATTCCACTGTATGACTGTGCCACATTTTGGTTACCCATTAATCAGTTGGTGAACGTTTGGATTGTTTCCATTTGTTGGCTATTGTGAATAATGCTGCTGTGAACATTCGTGCACAGGTTTTTGTGATGACAAATATTTTCAGTTCTCTTGGGTATATACCTAAGAGTGGACTTACCGGGTCATAAAGGCATCTCCATGTTTAACATTTTGAGGAACTACCAAACTTCTCCCAAAGTATTATACCATTTTACAATCCCACCATCTGTGTAGGGGACTTCACTTTTTCCATGTCCTCACAAATACTTTTTGATTTTTGCCATCATAGTGGTTATGAAGTGGTATCTCACTGTGGTTTTATATGAATTTCCTAATGACTAATGGCATTGAGCATCTTTTCCTGGGTTTATTGTCCGTTTGTAGCTTCTTTGAAGAAATGTTTATTCAAATCCTTTGCCCAGTTTTCAATTTGTTTGTTTTTATTTTTGAGTTGTAAGAGTACTTTATATATTCTAGATATGTAGATATTCCTTATCAGATGTATGAATTTAGAATATCTTCTCTCATCCCATGGGTTCTCTTTTCACTTTCTTGATAGTGTCCTTTAAAGAATGAAGGTTTTTAATTTTGGTGAAGTCCAATTTACTTACTTTGTTGTTGTTGCTCGCGCTTTTATTATGATAGAAACCATTGTCTATTCCAAACTCATGAAGAATTAAGCTTATGTTTTCTCCTAAGAATTTTATAGTTTTAGCTCTTATACTTAGGCCTTTGATCCATTTTGAGTTAATTGTTGTGTATGGTGTGAAATAATCTTTGGCCCGGATCTCTCCAGTTGTCCCAGCAGCTTGTTGAAAGCTATTCTTTTGCCCATTGAATTATCTTGGCCCCCTTGTCAAAATCAATTACTATATATTTAAGAATTTATTTCTGGCCTTTCAGTTTTGTTCCATTGATCTATATGCCTAGCCTTACACTAGTACTACACTCTCTCAATTACTGTAGCTTTGTAGTTCTTCTTTTTCAAGATTGCTTTGCTATTCTGGGCCCCTGGCATTTCTATGTGCTTTTTACTATAAGCTTATTAATTTCTGCACATAATTCAGCAGGGATGTTGGTAGAGATTGTGTTCTACCTGTGGTTTGGGAGTATTGCCATCCTGACAATATTAAGTTTTCTGATCCATAAATGCGGGACTTCTTTTCACTTATTTAGGTTTTATTTAAGTTCTTCCATTACTGTTTTGTTGTTTTCCATGTGCAAATCTCATATTTCTTTTTTTAGATTTATTTCTCATTATCTTATTCTTTTTATTCTATAGTACCGCCATCTGTTTTTTAAGATAAGGTTTTATTAGAACATAGCTACACACATTCATTTATGTATTGTCTTTGGCTGTTTTCATGCTACAAGGGCATGGCTGAGTGGTTGTGACTGAGACCACATGGCCCACCTAAATTAATTGTTCTCTGGCCCTTTACAAAAAAGTTTGCCATCCTCTTCTAGAATGTCCTTTGTTTTCAGCAAATACTGATTCTCTTCTTTTTTCTCTTCTTGAGATGCAGTCTGATAAGATGGAAGAGGAATTAGAGTCATTTTAGTTGATGTCGAGAGATACAAATAAGACTGGTTAGGATAAATTTTGTTGTTAATGGTCTAGATTCGATCCTGGACTTTCACTCTATTTGGCGTCTCTGAAATTCTGTTTCTTCTCCTTGAAATTTTAGTTTACTTTTCTTAATAGAGAAGAAAGTGACTTGTTAATGTCATATATAGTGAGCCAATGACAAAAGGAGTCCATAACTCAGGACTTTTACCTCTTTGTCCACTGTCATTTTTATTGCTTGAAAGTTAAAGCTCTGCCGATCAGAAAATGTGATCTAAAAGTTGCTTTTCCCATTGCCTGCACTGAATTTTTAACATCAGCTTGCTAGGTGTGACTTTATTATTTATTTATACCATTTACTTTTTTCTCATAAAAATTTGAGTACAGAAAAATGCTACTCACTATTAGATGGCAACAGAACAAGCTTGTTTTTCTCCGCCTCCCCTCCTCCACTTAGGAAAAGATAAAATACTTTCATGTCTTATTAACAGTGTTCTAGTTTGGCTCATCACCCTTTAGGACCCATTTACATCAGCCATGATGAGATAGAAAATGAAGAAGTTTCAGCCACCAAAAGTGTGTCTTTGGCAGTATCTGTTTTTCTGATGTAGATGATAAGAGGCTTCCAGCTGGTACAGATTCAAATGAATTTCCTCTTGCTGCATATCTGAAACTATTCCAGAAGAATGGTGGCTGTACCAGAAAGAATAGGAATATAACTCTGTAACTGCAGTTGTCCAGGTAAAATGCAGACTTCCATTCACAACTAAAAGTTCAAACATGCTTCCAAAGTGTAACCATGTGGTCTGATTATTTGGGACTCAATCTTAATTCTAGTGCTTAGAGAAAGAGAGAGGCCTTTTCAAGTCACATATATTTTTAAGCTTGATACTAGCTGTTTTAATATATCCGTGAAAATGGCAGACTAGTATGACACCCATTCTTTTGTAATATGACATATTAGAAGAACTCAAGAGTTGAAATGATGTTACCTGTATATAAAAGCCAGGGAAACTCCATTTTTTACCTGATTGCTCAAAGAGCTTCCAATCAGTGAATTTTTGGTTGGAATGAGCCAGCATTTCAGGCCCCTCTTACAAGCCTCTCTGCAGATGTCTCTCTGCCTTCTGCATGAACACCCTCAGTAACAGGGAGCTCTCTATCTTCCAAATGGATTTTCTATCCTTGGTCAAATCTGACTACAAGAAATTTATCTTGTATATTGATGATACTTATCCACTAATCCTAAGATATCATTCAAGGACATTAAAAAAAGAGAACCAAAAAAACAAATAAAATAAAAGCCTTTAGTTCTTCTTCCACAATATTTGAAGAGAACCATTATTCCAACCCTGAATCTTCACTTTTCCAAGCCCTGCATTTCCATCACTGTGATTTCAAGTCCATGTTCCATTTATTTCTTCTGAATACCTTCTAGTTCCTCAAAACCCCTTTACTGAGTGTAATGCTCAAAAACAGAATATCATCTTGAGCAGCATGTGAGATGGACAGTGCATTCTAGAGAAAGATTACAACTTCCGTCACTGTGGAATCCTTATTTCTACTGATTCAACCTATGCACACATCACTTGTTTGTCAATCACATCACACTTTGGTCTTAGCTTACATCATCTAAAATCCCCAAATCTTTATTTATATGTATTGGTAATAAGCTACTTTTCCTCTATCTTAAATTAGCTTGGTTGGCACTTAGGATGGAAAGACTAGATCTTGCATTTTATCTGTTAAACTTTGTCTTGTTAGGTTAATCCCATTTTTCTAGACTGTCAAGGTTTGGGAGAATTCTGTCACCCAATGCATTTGCTATCCCTGCCAACTTTGGGTTATCTATAGATAGTATGTTATTACTGAATAGCATCAATGAAGTGATTGAGAGCCCAGAATCCTGTACTATTAGAAACTTTCTCTCCAAACTTAGATTCAGTTCCATAGATATTTGATTAGCATGTACTTTGCAACAGACAGTGCTAGGAATTGGGAATTTGATGATGAACAATACAGATTGCATAGTTGCAAGCATCATCATGCTATAGAAGGAGAAAGACACCCAAACAAATAACCATGGTATAAGATAATGAGGACAATAACAATGGAGTGAACAAAGGAACACAGAAGAGAGGCCAGTAATTACCTGGGGAGGTTGATGATTTCAACTGTGACAAGGTGATATTTGAGCCAAGTATTGAAAGAGGAGGAAGTGTTTGTGAGGGGAACAAGGGAAGGAAAGTCTGGTTGGCATTCATTAATCAGCATTTATTCATATGAAAACAAAATACTGTGTTCCCCAGAGCTCTTCCTTTAAGGAGTAAGGGAACCAAAAATTGAGACTGTACAACTATAAGTAATAGCCTACCAAACCTAAACTTAGGAGTATCCAATGGTTCCTTCACAGTGTTATAGTAATCACGTTCCTTCAGAACTGACTGTTTCATATTAAATTTTCTAGATCTTGTGTTTTCTGGTAATTTACCTCTTGAGAATGAGTATGACCTTCTTACTAATGTTCTTTAGATTTAATGTCTAATCATCAAGAAAGAAAAGAAAATCCTGTAATGCTCTTCTTTGATGATTTATCCTTAAGACTTCAAGCTCTACTTTGTGAGAGACAACAGCTAGTCTGTAGCATCTTCCAACTACTTCAACCTGCAGCTGGGATCCTGGGAGGCACAGTGAACAGCTTAGATGGAAATTAAGAAATTTGTTGCCAAGAATAAATGAATTTGTCCACCACGCCCACAAGCCCTGCTCTCAAGATCAGCTTATGCAGCTGCAACAAATAGCATTTTCCATTTCGTGTCGCTACAAGGACAATCAATTCATCAAAATATTTCTCCTTAAAAAACTGAAACAAAGCAAAAACAGCTTCTCTTCTCTCAACAGAGACCTGAGAATACAAAAGTACTTGTCTGCTTAGCAAGTTATGCTGTTGAACTTGTAGGTGGTGTCTTGGCCATGTGAGTGATGACCGGCTTGAGCACTAAGCCATCTGAAGACACACCAAGATAACTCTGCAGTGGGCCTCATCATTCATTTAGTCAGTAGTGTCCATGGCATTTGACAGAGATCCTGCAACTTTTAAAAGCAAGGTCATTCTACCTCCTGCCTGACCATAAAGGCACATGACCTTATCTGCTGCTAGGCAGGGAAAGGCAGGTATTAAATTTCTGGTGACAGTAGAGAAGTTTAAAACCTAGCTGAATATATTAAACTGGGTTGAATTGTTGGCCTGACTTCAGCTAAATCACTGCTAAATCTCCCTAAATCTCTAGGGAAGCCAAGAATAAAATGAAGGCCCTAAAAATAAATTTTTCAAAACTACATTAAAACACACTTTGGTAATTTTATAGCATTTTTCATTAAAAATTTATTCCTCTATTCATTCATTTAATGATTCCTTCGCCAACCAGAGGCTAGGCTCTTTGAGGATGTGGACCATGTTTCATTTGTCGCTTTGGCACTGCCTGACACCATGTCTTCCCTAACATAAAGGAACACATGGTCCAGTAGAAGAAAAGTGCCAGTTAATGAATTTGCTCCTCCTACCTCTGCTTCTCAACCCTCCAGCTGCCTTCCTTATTGGTTCAGCGTGCATCAGCCTTTGAACTGAATGTTCCTGGAGAGTGGTTCCATGGTGAAGGGTTTAGGAGAAGGTGAATACGGAAGAGTAATCTTCCTTAGCAATCTCTTTCCTTCTGGCCAATGCACACCCTGGATTTAAAGGCAAAATCAGAAGTAGTATTTAGAGACATGCATCTAGGATGGAGAGTAGTAGATATAAATCATGTGCATTTTCTCTCATCCTCTTCTTCGCATGCCATTTTTTTTTTTTTAAAGTATTTTGTTTATTTTATTATTTTTTGTTTGTTTGTTTGTTTTTTACATGGGCTGGGGCCGGGAATCGAACCGGGGTCCTCCGGCATGGCAGGCAAGCACTCTTGCCCGCTGAGCCACCGCGGCCCGCCCCGCATGCCATTTTTAACAGTTGATGGAGAATTCCATTATGCATTCAGATATTCTTTCACTCATGAAACATTATTAAATGCCTATTTTCTACAAGGTCCTGTACTAGAAAGCATCTGAGGTTATAGGATAAATAAAAATATGGAAAACATGGCAACATTTTCCTTTTGGTGATTTCCCACAAGGCTGTGGAATAGTGTATTGGTAGATATCAAACTGGAAGATGGTTGACCATATGACGGGGCGGGTTTACCTGCTTTAGGGTCACATACATGGTGACAACTGAGGATTTTTGGGTCACTACTGGTATGCCAACCATTGGTTCTTCACCTGAAAGCTGCTTAAAATTCCCATCTCTGTAATTCTGATGCATGGTTAATATGTGTAAGATTTGGAGCCAAGTTCACAGGTCACCAGAGTGCTTTTCTTTAGATTCATTCGGTAAAGTGCTAGGGTATTTTATCATTTGTGTGTGTGTATATGTATGTGTTTGTATATACATATGTGTACATATAAATGATAAGTACATAGAAAGACTAATAAATTAAAGGTAGATTGATTTAAGAAGCAACAGCTTAAATAAGACAACATTCTTCAGAGGAAAATAGTAGAATTATCTTTACTATGGATACAAGAAATGGTATAATTTTTTTCCGGCACCCAATAAGTCTGTGAATTCCTCAGCTTTTGTTAGATTATAACAGATAAGTCCCAGATCTCAATGGTAAAACAAGAATTTTTTTTTTCTTCTGAACATTAAATCTGGTTTGGCTTTGCCAAACTTTGCTGAGCTTTGCTTGACTTCACTCAGCAAAATGTATCTTTTCATTTGGATGCCAGGGACAAGGAACAGCCCACATATAAAACTTGCTCTTCTATTCTTCTGCTGCAAGGATGGAGCAAGAGAGCCCCAGTCAGGTGACAAAACACATGTAACTTTCTATTTCGATGGGGCAAATGTTATGTTCCCTTGCATTCCCATTAGCCAAAGCATAGCATGTGGTCACGCCCGAAGTCAGTGGGTCGGAAGCAAGGTGAAGAAAAGGAGGGAGCAGATAACGTGAACAAACAATTATACAATCTATCATAGTCAACATTAGAACTCTAGTCAGTCCCCATGGGTTTCCTGGCACTTAGCTCTATTGCTCTAAGAAATAATGTTCTCTACTGAGATGTACACTTAGAAGAAAATGAAAACCTTTTAGTTCAGTATATGTTGGGAAGACTGGTGGGACTTGAACTTATATCGTGCTATGCTTTAAACCTGAAAGAAACATTATGGTGTAATCAGATTCTTATGATATATAAATTAAAATTTCCGGGCTGTTAATTTCCTCCACTATTGCTTGGAATGATTTTTACAAAGCAGAGCCTTTCCCATGGGCCCCTGGGGAAAACTATGACAAGCATCTGTGAACCATCCAAGTTGTAATATGTAATTGTAAGTAAAGACCCACACTGGATGATGACACTATTGCCCAAAATGAGTGGGTAAAAATGAAAATGATCCAAGAGATCATTTATGCTTTCAGCATTATTTGAATAATATCTATAAGAGTAACTAACAATGACATACAGTTAAAATCTTCTTTATAAAAAAATTTCATTTTAGTAACCTGTATATAACCCCAAATTTCCTCTTTTAACCACATGTGCATATGTATTACAGTGCTGTTAATTATGCTCAAAATGTTGTGCTATCATCATCATGCATTACCAAAACACTTTCGTCATCCAAATAGAAACTCTGTTCAATTTAAACATTTTCTCCCCATACTCTACCCTCTCTCTGGCCATTGTTAACTTGTATTCTAGCTTCAGTTTCTATGAATTTACTTATTCCAATTATTTCATATCAGTGAGATCATAAAATATTTGTTCCTTTGTGTTTGGCTTATTTCACTCAACATATTTTCAAGGTTCATTCATGTTATTGCATGTATCAGAACTTCATTCCTTTTATGGCTGAATAATATTTTTTATATGTATTTACTACATTGTGTTTCTACATTCATTGATTGATGGACAGTTGGGTTGCTTCCATCTTTCGGCATTTGTGAATCATGCCACTATGATCTTCGGTGTGCAAATATCTGTTCAAATCCTTGCTCTTAATCCTTTTGGGTATATACCTAGAATTGGGATTGTCATATTATATGATAATTCTATATTTAACTTACTGAGGTATCATCAAACTGTCTTCCACAGTGGCTGCACCGTTTTACATTCGCATCAGCAATGAATAAGTGTTCCTATTTCTATATTTCTATGGAGAAAGAATTTTCCATTTTTGTAGCTGTAGTTTTCCATTTTTCTAATAGTAGCCATTTTGTGGGTGTGAAACCCACAAAAGTATCTCATTGTGGTTTTTGATTTGCATTTCCCTGTTGGCTAATGATGTTGAACAACTTTCCATGTGCCTATGGGGCCAGTTGTATACCTTTTGCTGGGAAATGTCTGTTCAAGTCATTTGCCCAATTTTTAATTGTCTTTTTGTTGTTGAGTTGTAGGATTTCTTTATATATTCTGGATAGTAAACCCTTACTGTAGATGTGGTTTCAGATATTTTCTTCCATTGTGTAGGTTGTCTTCTCACTTTCATGGTAAAGTTCTTTGATGTACAGAAGTTTTTAATTTTGTTGAAGTCCCGTTTATCTATTTTTTTTTTTTTTTTTTTTTTTTTTGCTGATTGTGCTTTGGGTGTTAAGTCTAAGAAACCATTGCCTAACACAAGGTCCTCAGATGCTTCCCTATGTTTTCTTCTAGGAGTTTCATGGTTCAGTATTTTATATTTAGGTCTTTTGTCCATTTTGAGTAGATTTTTGCATATAATGTAAGGTGGGGGATCCACCTTCATTTTTTTACATATGAACATCCAGTTTTCCCAGCACTATTTGTTGAAGAGACTGTTATTTTCCAATTGAGTGAACTTGGCACCTTTGTGAAAAAATCAGATGACTTCAAAGAAGAGGATTGACTTCTGAACTTTCATTTTGATTCCACTGGTCTTTCTGCCTATCCTTGTGCCAGCGCCATGCTGTTTTGATTGTACATTTGTCATACGTTTTAAGATCGGGAAGTATGAGTCCTCCAACTTTGTTATTCTTTTTCAAGATGGCTTTGGCTAATTGGGGTTCCTTACCATTACATACATATTTGACGATTGGCTTTTCCATTTCTTCAAAGAAAGTTGTCGGAATTATTTATAGGGATTGCATTGAATCTGTAAAGCACGTCAGGTATAACACCTTAACAACGTCAAGTATTCCAAACCACAGACATGGAATGCCCTTCCATTTATTTTGGTCCTTGACTTTTAGCAAGATTTAGTCATTCTCTGAGTACAAATCCTGTACATCTTTGATTAGATTTATTCTTAGATATTTGGTTCTTTTAGTTGCTATTGTAAATTGAATTTCTTTTCTTGATTCCATCTTCTAATTGTTCCTTACTAGTGTATGGAAACACTACTGATTTTGGGGTGTTGATCTTGAAACTTGTCACTTTTCTGAATTAATTTACTAACTGAAGGAGAGTTCTTCTGCAGATTTTTCAGAATTTTTTATAAATAGCATAATGTCATACACAAATAAGTAAACTTTGATTTCTTCCTTTCCAATTTGAATGCCTTCTATTTTGTTTCTTGCCTAATTCCTCTGACGAGAAGTTCCAGTTCACTGTTCAGTAACAATAGTCACAGTGAACATCCTTTTCTTGATCCTGATCTTAGAGGGAAGCCATCAATCTTTTACCATTATGATGTTAGCTGGGAGTTTTTCATGTATGCCCTTTATCATGTTGAGGACGTTTTCTTCTAATCTTAGTTTTCTAAGTGTTTTTATCAGGAAGAGGTGCTGAATTTTGTCACATGCCTTTTCTGCATCAATTGGGATGATCATGCAGTTTTTTTCTTCATTCAATTAATATGATATATTCCATTAATCTATTTTCTTATCTTGAACCACCCTTGCATACCTGGGATAAGTCTTACCTGATCATGATGTGGTAGTCTGTTAATATGCTGTTGGATTCAGTTTGCTAACATTTTGTTGAGCATTTTTGCGTCTATGTCCATAAGAGATATTGATCTGTAACTTTTTTTTCTTGTGATATGTTTTTCTGGCTTGAGTATGAGGTTGGTGTTGGCATGAGGGTTGAGTTAGGGCATGTTCCCTCTTCCTCAGTTTTCTGGAAAGGTCTGAGCAGGATTGGTGTTGATTCCTCTTGGAATGTTTGGCAAAATTCCCCTGTGAAGGCTCTGTTCCTGGGCTTTTCTTTCTCGGGAGATTTTTCACCACTGATTCAATCTCTTTGAATCTGACTACTTAGGTGAGACCTTCTGTTTCTTCTTCAGTCAGTGTTG